>NW_026067950.1:452395-510473 GCF_014885135.2 Alexandromys fortis
TAGAGAGAGAGAGAGAGAGAGAGAGAGAGAGAGAGAGCGAGAGCAAGCGAGAGAGAGAGAGAGAGCGAGAGAGAGAGGGAGAGAGAGAAACCAGCAACCATTTTCCTAATCAGTAGGGTTTTTTTTTTTCCTCCATGTCTGCAAAATCAGGTTCTACTCTTGTTCTTCTAACACCCCTCAAAGCAAGGAAGTCTACTGTGTCTTAAGTCACTGTTTTCATTTTGAGTCTCTTTATATAGAGTAATGTTCCATATCACATGTCATATAGCTTAGAACTTTATAACTCTGTGAGTGTACATTCAAATAAACTGAACAATTGGGCAATGCAGTAGACAGACTCTGGCAAACAATATATTCAAATTGGGCTTTGGAAATCTAC
Source organism: Alexandromys fortis (assembly GCF_014885135.2). Classification (NCBI taxonomy): domain Eukaryota; kingdom Metazoa; phylum Chordata; class Mammalia; order Rodentia; family Cricetidae; genus Alexandromys; species Alexandromys fortis. The sequence goes on from NW_026067950.1 coordinate 452,775, forward strand.
CTCACCCTTCCTCCTGTTTTCAGTGCCTATAAAAAGTTGACAGCAACAATAGTTCAATTTTAGTCTTTGATAAAAGTCATAATTGGCCAAAAACCTTATCTGACATTTAATGTTATATTTAAATAGCAGATTTTTTTTTTTTTGTTCCTTTAAAGTCAAAGTCTGTGGTTGGGAGATGGCTCAGTGGATACAGTGTCTGTCGTGCAATCATGAGGACCAGAGTTCAGAGCTCCAGCACCCACACACATGCCAGCAGCTGCATGTAATCCCAGTGTTTGGGAGGTGAAAACTGGGGATTCCTGGGGAAAGCTGGCTTGGTAGCACAGCTGAGTATGAAGTTCTGGAAATCAGCAAACTCCAAGTTACACACACACATGTGCGAACAAAAGCTGACGTCCACAGTGTTTCTCAGAACCATCCTTACATAGATAGTCCTTAGATTTAATTTTGCATGCTATTTCATGGCAAGTATTTATAAAAAGGGATCAAGGTAGCTACCTTTTTATTTCATTTAAAAACACAGGATCCTTGAATAGACCATAAGAACATTGTGTGTTTTATCAGATATGAAACAGTGCAGGAAAATGGTTAAGTCTTTAAATTAATGGGTTCTAGTAATTAAAAGATATGAACAGTGCTTACAGTAATATCATATTTGTCATATTATTTTAAAACAGTTTATTTGAATCTGGAGCATGCTGTGGGTATGTTCTATGGTATGTTGATGTCTCTGATTCTGACAAAATGGTCTGAAATGGAAAATAGATGCTTGTGCCAAATATTTTTGGAAGTTCTCTAGGCAATTTTGTTTCAGTAATTCCAATAAAAATTTGTACATGAGTAGAAATACAAATTTTTGCCTTGTTGATCTGGGTTACCTCTTGAAAACATATCTTGGGCTTTGTTCATTGACTTCCTTGTAATTTGAAAGCATTAACAAGGAAAAGTCACGTGTGCTTTAACTATTTCTCTTAAAAACTCTTTTAGGTCAAATTCATGTTCTACCAAAGTTTTATGCAATGAATTTATTTTTTGTCTGTTTTTCACAGTGTCAAAGTGTTTCTTGTTAATTTACTTTAGATTGTTATAAGAAGAGAAGGTCAAAAAGTACGCTTTCTCAGAACAGTTCTTATGTAAGTTATTGCCAGGTGACCATAATTCTTTGCCTAAGCACTCATTATTTCTACCAACAGTTCTCCTTCAAACATAAATTTTTCTTTGAATAGCAATTTTCATGCATGTTTTGGCTTCAGGCTTTAAGATGAATCGCTCTGCCTGGAGCAAGAGCATTGTCAAGGATGGAGCTGAGAATCCAAGGGAGCAGCTGAGTTCTTGCAGGTCTCCGTCCCCAAGTCAGCTCTTAGTGAAAGAATAACACAGCAGAGAAGTCTTAGAACTGAAAGACGTTAGAGTCAGAGATGAGCCTCCTTTTCCCATAACCTCGTTTTTGTTTTATCTTATTTTAATTTTTTAATATTAATAGTCAGGAAGCAATTTCTGTTGAACATGATGCGAATATATTTCAAAACAAACCTAAGATTGTAAAAGTGAAAGTTATGAGGCTCAAATTTTGTGTTGTAGTTTATTAAAAGAACATTTGACTTGAGAGTTTTTTGTTCATAAATTTGGGAGCTATATGCTGAGGAATTCTGGAGTTTATAAAGTCACCATTTTTGAAAGAGGATCATAAAATATCAATATAAAGGTAATTTATCAATGGTTGCTACATGCTTTCATCTTTATGTTGAAATCATTTACAATGGCTTCATTTGCACAGCAGCTGTGATGCACATAACACTCTTATTCGGGGCTCCAAATACATTTTCCCACTTTTTCTTATCCATACCGGAATCTGGGACTTGCAGAAGTTTGGCCAATCCCCATATTCATGTGCATACAATAAACGGTAGATCAGAGCCAGTTTGTTTCTTCAACTGATAAATCCTATGGATGTTTAGAAAATAACTTAAAAAACTGTTAAAAATAGGCATATTTATACTAAACTAAGCCCAAAATGGTTTGAATGCACACACACACACACACACACACACACACACACACACACACCCTAGACAGGTCACAGTTAAGCACATCAGCTAGCTCTAGTAATTTATTGAATAGTTAAAATGACATGTGTAAGGTGGGATTTATTTACACTTAGTATATCAACATATATATTACAAGATAAAGAATAAAGGTTCATCAACTAGTTACTAAATGAGTATGTCTAACAAAAATCAGCAATCATTTCTTGTAATAAGCCATAGTTGATATGCCACCCTCGAGATTCCACACAACCATTGCAATCATGGAAAAGACAGACCTTGTAATAATTTGTTCTAGACAGGGAGGGCTTACAGAGCTACTAAACTATTAGCTGTTGATAGATTCTGGGAAGGAGGCAGTCATTGTATTAGGTGTGAGCCCAGTGCTGAACTTCAAACCCATGGTCTTGGTTAAACTCAGTGGGACACACACACACAAACACTCCAGACACACACACACACACACACACACAGACACAGACACACACACAATATGAAAGAGAGTTTTGTAGAAAGATGAAGGAGGAGATAGGGGCAGTAAGGAGATGGAAAAAGGCAGGAAGTGAGAGTATACAAAATTTACATGCGTATAAACAGCAGGTTTAAATAATAAAAAGTGAAAATTTAAAGTGAAGATACAGACGTGGTAACATGGCACTTATCTATAAAGATATTAAAGTTAAATATTTGAAAAAATATATGAAGCCATGCAGTGTTCATTCTTATGAGACCATTGGCTCTCTCACAAAATTTTTTCTTAAAATGAAAATTGTTATTTGGAAAACAGTTTGACCATTTTATTTAAAATATAGATGTCTTTCACTTAAGCTCTCTGTTTTTTCTTTTGCATTAATTGATAGAGCTACTCAAACTAAATCTTACTTATGTGGAAAAGTCAGAGTTTTGGTTTGCATCCTATTCTGGGCTTGAGCTTTGATTCTCTTGCCTCAGCCTCTACAGTGCCAGAATTTCAGGTGATTACAGTCATGCATCATCATGCCTGGCTCAATGGTTGGTTTCCATAGCTATCTCTAAGCTGTGTTTTGAATGAGGCAGTGGCATAGACTATTACACTGCAAACTGAAATGCTGCCTAGTTTCTAGGTTTGCAGAGAGAGGAGTGTTCCTGTGCAGAAACATCTGGATTGTACCAGGATGTGTCTCCAGAAAATTCATAAACTACAGATGATGTATGTTTGGAAGGTGTTGGTCTGTATTCTTTCTTTCTTGATTCTTTTCATTTTATTTCTATTTAATAATTTATTTTTGGTTTTTGAAGACAGAATTTCTCCATGTAGCAGCCCTAGCTGTCCTGGAACTACCTCTGTAGATCAGGCTTTTTCTTGATTCTGTGACTAAAAATGAGTAAATACTTTAGGAGAACAAAGAAATTTGAAATCAAGAGAATGATTTGATGCAGTTTATTGCTTCAACATTAAAGATTTAAAAATTCTTTTGTAGTTTCTAATTTCTGTGTGTATACATGTTGTTTTTATTTATTTGATTATTGTTTTATAAAGAGAATAAAATTGTTTTTAATTACTTCTTTGTTCACCTTCCTGTTATTTAGGCTGAAACATCTGGGGAAAACATTTTGAGAGCACTGGCTGCTTTGAAACTAGTTCTTACTAAAATGTGTATTTTTAAAATTGGGAAGTTGGTTAAAAGGGAGTTTGTACCAATGTATGTTTCACATAATATTACCAATCAATTTTACTTTAGAGCATGCAGTGGTGAAATGATCCCGTTTTCTTGTAAAATGTGTTAAAGATCAATAATATTGATTTCTAGAAAGAACATTGGCAAGCTTTATAAAGCTGAACATTTGCTGTAACTTCTCTGAAATTTGAGATTTAACAATATTTAGAACCTGGAAGCAATCACCCAATCACTGGTCTCAGCTGATGGTCACAGAAGACACCCTTAGGTCTCAGGTTACTCTTGTGTTTTGTGTACTCAAAGTTTGTGTTGCCATCCACTACCCATTTTAAGTACACACTGTGATTTTGTTGATAAAGGATGTATGCTCGGATGTTTTTACGTCTTTACATACACATTATGGCTTCAGGTTTTGTTTTTTATGGACTTTCTATGAGAATAAACTCATGTGTTCTCCATCTGAATGTTTTTTCTTAATTAATTTATTTATTTATTAAAGATTTCTGTCTCTTCCCCACCGCCGCCTCCCCTTTCCCTCCCCCTCCCCCAATCAAGTCCCCCTCCCTCGTCAGCCCAAAAAGCAATCAGGGTTCTCTGCCCGATGGGAAGTCCAAGGACCACCCACCTCCATCCAGGTCTAGTAAGGTGAGCATCCACGAAACTGCCTAGGCTCCCACGAAATCAATAGGTCCAGTAGAATCAAAAACCCGTTGCCATTGTTCTTGAGTTCTCAGTAGTCCTCCTTGTCCGCTATGTTCAGCGAGACCAGTTTTGACCCAGGCTTTTTCAGACCCAGGCCAGCTGGCCTTGGTGAGTTCCTGATAGAACATCCCCATTGTCTCAGTGTATGGGCGCACCCCTCGCAGTCCTGAGTTCCTTGCTTGTGCTCTCTCTCCTTCTGCTCCTGATTTGAACCTTGAGATTTCAGTCCGGTGCTCCAATGTGGGTCTCTGTCTCTGTCTCCTTTCATCGCCTGATGAAGTTTAATATTCAGGAGGATGCTTTTTTGTGCTTTTCTTTAGTTATTTTTCTTCTGTTTGTTTTGTCATGTTCTAATTTGCGTGTCTTTTTTAATTTATTTTATTATTATTTTTAGATGTCTGTTTTCTAAGAAGAGACAGAAGGGGTGTGGAGACATTCAGGTGGGAGAGCAGGCTCTTGGAGGAATTGGTAGAGGGGATATACTAATCAGAATATATTGTATGAAAAATCTATTTTCAATAAAGAGAAATAGAATAAAAAAGTTATGACCTACCAGTACAAACTTTACTGGAAGTTTATGTGTTAGTATTTCTAGAATAAAATAAACTCTGTTATAAAGCACATAAAAGTTCACATAATCTCTGAAAGTGCAGCCTACCAGTATTTCACAAGAGAACTGTGTGATGTGCCAGACTTATTCAATGTGAATAAAGAAGTAAGTAGAATAAGAGACTGAGAGTGTGGGTGCATGCTACAGAACATTTAATTTAGTTAATAATTAAGACTGAGTTAAGATCACAGGTAGGATATGATTGAGTAACCACAAATATGTGTTAAATAGCAAATCTTATACTTAGAAAGTGGCAGCATATACCTGTACAAGTAATGAGGATGTAAAAAGAAGTTGAGTAAGAAGATAGCACTGAATGGGTATCTGCTGAGAGAGAAAATGAAATAGGAAGGAGGGAGCGACTAAAGGAGGGAGAGAGGAAGAGAAGGTGGGGGAGATTAAAATAGATCAATGGAATCAAGATTTGAATTATGTGTCTTCATAAACGACTAAGTGGGCAATATTCATTTAAATAGGGTTTCAGATTTTTTCATTTATTTATCTTATGTTTTTCTCTTTTTATTAATGCATGCATTATATATGTATGTATGTGGGGGCACAAGCATGTCACAATACATATGTGGAAGTAAAAGGGTACAATATGAAAGTCAGTTCTCTCCTTTGGTTATGCAGGTTTTTGAAACAAATGCAGGCCAATGGGCTTCAAGCAAAATTATCTATTGAGCCATCTCACCAGCCATAATTATATTTTTAATAAACATTTCCATTAACTGCATAATTTTTTTAAAAAATAAGATTTCTTTTATATCCTATTCATGGAGATTTAAGCAATTCAGAATAAATCTAATAATAGAACATATATTTCTGAAAGTAAACTATGTAATTTAAATTCTGAACCTATAAGTTAATTCATTCATTAACATACTGAACATTTATTGAGGGTTTACAATATGTCAAACACTGTTGATGACTTTAAAGATATAAGAGTGAATAGGTACACATGTCATTGTTCTCATGATTCTTAAATATTAGTAATGGACTTATCTGTGCACCCTGAAAAAGATGGTAGATGTAAATACAAAGGAACAGAGGGAGATTTGAATGGAATCGGTTTTCACAGTAACACAATTCGAGATAGAAAGGGGAAAATAGGGCTTATTTTCTTTACTTTGCTGAGAGTCTAACGCATATAATGTTGGAGGGAGGTGAGAGTCTTTGTGGCTACCTTCGGGAGAAATGTTTATTGTCTAAAATTGATCTGATTGGGTTAAGAAGAAATTTTTTTAAATACTGAAGATACTGAAAAAGAAATTCTGTGTGTGTGTGTCCACCTCCTTTCTCTGTCTCTCTGCGTGTCTATCTTTGTCTATCTTGCTAAGGCGCACGTGCGCGCGCACACACACACATTACCAACAATTCAAAAGGAGGCAATACTCATTTTCAGAGAGGCTTATTACCAATCCCAAAATGAAATACACACCAATAAAACAAACTTGGAGGCTTTCTTGCATTGAAATGATGAAAGTCTTAATATGATTTATCATAAATGATTTCCAGTGAAATAAATTTTTGTACTAATTTTCAATATTTTCATTTTGCTTCCATATATCTATGTTCCTTCATAGATACATTTCTCCCTATCAAATTATCCTAAAATATGTTTAAATATTTTATTTCTAATTCATACATGGCTTTGTAAATTAATGTGAATTTTTTCTTTGAAATGACCCATATTTATTTTGTCTTATTGAACAAAGGTAATGAACATGTCATAACAAGCAAGTAAAGGGCTCTTGGAAATCCAATACCTATCATCTTTTTGGTAGTTAAATTGTGAAATGGTCATATCCACTCATTTATCACAAATGGTATTATCTTAGCTTCTTTTCTATTGTGACAAATTTCAGTGTCAAGAGAAACTTAAAGAATGAACCTATTCACACTCCAATTCAAGTATACAGTTTATCAAGGTGTGGTAGTTATGACCTAAGAGGCTGTGGCAGTGAGCACGTTGCATCTGCATTCAAGAAACAGAGAATGTCTTACTTTCCACGATAGCAGCTTAGGGGACAGTGTTCAAGCATATATAGAATGAGCAGAATTATTTGCCTAGATAAACTTAGTAAAAATAACTAGATCCAATGCCAAAGGCCTACCTCCCAGATTGTTCCATACTCACCAAATTGACTGTGGAGTTAATCATCACAATTCTACCCTTTGCCAATGTAACACCCAGCACATTATTTTAAATTGCCACCTTCTACGTTTTACCTATAAAATTCTCATCTTCATTTTATAATACAAAATAAATTCTAGCTTCAAATGTCCCAGTGGTCATTAACAAACTCAACAGTTTAAAAGTCCAAATTTCATGTCATCTGAGAGTCAAGGTGATCTCTTACCTATGAGCTCCTAAAAATAAAAAAAAAATAAGTTACATATTTCCAACATATTATGGTACAAAATAAACACTCCTATTCTAAAATGGAAAAATCAGGGCATAGCAAGAAAGAATCAGATCGTAGCAAGATAAAAACCCAGCAGGATAAAGACCAAGCTTCCAGACCCATGTCCATGTCTAGCATCTGGAACTCCTGATGAAACTGACTAGTAAACAAAGGCAATAGGCAGCCCCACTCTTCAGCTTTGCAACCTGCAGCTGGCACAGCCTAACTCTTGAGTCTGTCCCTTAGGTGCCTTAAGGTTTTCTTGGCAGATATCTAATGATCCTGCCTTCTCCGGTATCCTTTAGTCGTCATTATAACAAAAACATTTGACTGATTTTTGTTGAAGCTATAAAACAGGACTCCATGATCACTTCAATTTTGTATCTTCCATCCTGCAAAACCAGTATTTCACTCTTGAATCTTCCTTGCTGCAAAATCAGTACCACATGGACACCAACATGTAGAGTGATTTCTAATTGCTCTTAATAATAAAAATCCAGAGTCAGATTTTAGGGGTTGAAAGCAGAACATTCAGAAAAGGAGAGCAGCCAACCATTAACTCTTAGGTCTGCAAAATTCTCAGACTGAATGGGATGCCCTCTCTCTACACGTCCTCAGACTGAATGCCTTGAGCTTCTGTCTCCTCCTGACTCATATTCCTCTCTCTGTCCAGCCATATCCCTTCTTATCTCCACCTCTCTAATATTGGAGTTAAAGGTGTGTGACTCCCAAGTACTGGGATTAAAGGCTTGAGCCCCCACCACCTGGCTCTGTTTCTCTTTCAGACTGGATCAATCTAGTACAGCCCAGGGTGGCCTTGAGCTCACAGAGATCCATCTGCCTCTGCCTCCCAAGTGCTGTGCTGGGATTGAAGGTGTGTACCACACTTCCTGGCCTCTATGGCTAACCAGTGGTTCACTCCACACTTTGATCCTCAGGCAAGCTTTATTGTTATAGCACAAACAAAATATCACCACACCAACACCAATGCCCACTGCCAGCTTAAGATGTACTTGTCCAGTTGGTCGATAGCAGTATCAGCTTCTTTGTTACTGCTGGGGAAACTCTTAGCTAGGCAATTCCCTGTAAGAAACAGGAACTCCCTCAGTTTAGACTTTCTTTTTTCAAACGGATTTGTGTTGAAATAAGAGCGGCGGGGCTGTGTCCCCAACACCCCGGCCGCTTGGCTAGCTCATGCCTGAAATAACAACACACAAACTGTATTCATTTAAAGAACTGCTTGGCCCATGAACTCTAGCCCTTACAGGCTAATTCTCTCACCTGGACTAGCCCATTTCTAATGATGTTTGTAAGCACCCCAAGGTGCGCTTACTGGGAAGATTCTAGCCTCCATCCATCATTGTGTCTACCCAGGAGAGCTGAGCATGGCGCGTCTCTCTGGGAGCAGAGCAGAGTCTGACCTCACTTCCTCTTCCGCCCAGAATTCTATTCTGTTTACTTCTCCCATCTATGCTCTAAGCTAAGCCAAGCAGTTTCTTTATTGCTCAGCCAATGAAATCAACAGATTGATATGACACTCCCACATCAGATTTGGATCTTCATAAGATGGAACCTCTGATGAATGCAGTTTTGTGTATTTCCTATTGTCCCAGTGACATGAGTGAGGTTTCTCTTCAATGGTGCTGATAACATTAACAATTAAGTTGATTTCTCAGCATCAGTGTGAATGCTCTCATGAAATTCCCTGTGCAAACAAATTAGTCTGTTACATTCAAATTCAACTTCACTCAAGTTCTTGTAACATGAGTAGAATAAAAACTGGTTCTTAACCAAAATACCACATTGGTTTTATTCCAGTTTCTGACAATTTTTTCACCTCTAAAACCACATAAGTTGTTTTTTTTTTTCACTTTCCATACTTCTCTGAGCCTTTCAGTATTCAAACTTTCACAAGAGTGGCCTATTTCTTACAATATTTGAGGGCTCTCTAGTCTGCGATTCCAAAATCTTCCATATTCCTCAATAACAAAGGTCTAAAACCACGTTCTCAGGTTCATCATAGTAATGGTCCCAATCTCAGTATCAAATTTTTGGCTGAATTATGCCTGCTGTGATAAAATACTCTGACAAAAATAATTTAAGGATGAAATGCTTTATTTTGTCTTACAATTCAAGGTCCATCCCATCATGTCAAGAAAATCAAAGTAGCAAGCACTTGAGAAGGCAGCTGGTCACAGTGGACATTAGAGAGTGTTAAGCATTGGATCTCCAGTTACTGGATTCCTTTACTGCTGTTGCAATAGGCCAAATCAGACTGAATTAATGAATCCAGATTTAATAAATAGGACAATGCAAAGCAGAGTACTCCTGTGTCGCCCTAATGGAGGTAGAGGCTGGTATATCTGGAGGACCAATCTGATGCAGGGACTGGCATGTATGGAGGACCCCCTGTTGTTTTGGCCTTGGTCCAGACTGGAGGAGTGAACTTGCAAAATATGCTCCAAACTGGGTGGAGTTAAAATGGGCTTTGGAGACTGTGAGTTTTCATCAGGTCAGATTTCTTGATACAGTAGCAGAACTTCTCCCAGGAACCTGCAGGTGTCTGAAAACAACTGAACAGATTTACATCTTGGTGTCATAGCAAAAGGCTATGTCTTTGGGTAAATATACAAAGAACTCAAGAAACTGATCATCAAAAGAACAAATAACCAACAAAAAATGGATTACAGATCTAAACAAAGAACTCTCAACAGAGGAATCTAAAATGGCTGAAAGACACTTAAGGAAATGTTCAATATCTTTAGTCATCAGAGAAATGCAAATCAAAACAACTCTGAGGTTCCATCTTATACCTGTAAGAATGACCAAGATCAAAAACACTGATGACAACTTATGCTGGAGAGGTTGTGGGGTAAACTGCATTGCTGGTGGGAATGTAAGCTGGTACAGCCTTTTTGGATGTCACCATACTGGTGATTTCTCAGAAAAATAGGAAACAACCTTCCTCCCACAAAAAGCATGTACGTTTTTTAAGACAACCAGAAGAAATTTAAAACTCTGAACCCTTGAAGTTATATCTGAAACCTGTTAACTCTGGACTATGAAGCCTGTGAAAGAGGCACCCCGTCTGTACTTTTTCTTTCCAGGAAACTTAACTAATGAATTAATAAGCTGCCAGTACCCTAGTTCTCAAATGCTATAAGATATATCTGAGTGGGATAAGTAAATTAGCAGAAGTGAGACACCAGCTACCTAGGCACAAATCTCAGAAGCAGTACTTGCCTTTAGCTGCTAGGCCTGACAAACTTTTTATGTAGAGTATGGATTTGGAGATCAACCTACCTGTCATGGCAGGGTGCAATATCTACCCCCAGTCGCTTCACTTCTTCACAAACTGCGCAGGGTCTTGGCAGCTGAGGTTAAAAAGCAGTTCTTTGCTTAGAGGCTGGGATTGACACATTTAAAGAAAGCCTCCAGGTGGAAGTTCTGCATTCATCCATCTTTTTTAATTTTTTGAGGCAGGGTTTCTCAGTGTAATAGCCCTAGCTGTTGTGAAACTAGCTCCGTAGACCAAGGTGGCCTCAAACTCAGAGAGATGCACCTGGCTCTGCCTCCCAAGTGCTGGGATTAAAGGCGTGTACCACCATCACCTGGCAGCTTTCTTGCTGTTATATTGAAAGTAGTGGTCCACATAAGCTGCCGCATAGAAAAGCTGCAGACACAGGCTGATGTTAAAATAACAGTAAATGGATGTAAAAATTTGAAAATGATGAAACCATGGTGAATGGACGAGAAGCTTTCATTTTTCTGGTAGCTAACTGTGGACTTTATAGAGTAGCCATCCTCAAGCTACGGTTACTTGTGGAAATTCTCATTTTATGTGTAAAGGGAAATATCTTTGTGTTACCCACATTCTCCACTATTTTGACTCTAGTGACCCTTGGTTGCAAATGTGGGAGGTAGAAACCACTGGCTTGATATGACAAATAAAACACTTTGAAATGAGGACTCCGTGAAGTTCAAGAAATGCATCTATATCAGATACTCTCTCAAGATCAAATTCCACAAGAGACATTTTAGCTTTGCATTTTAAGGTTTTCAGCATGTACTGTACTCTCACACAGGGGTGACTGTCTGATCTCTCAGAGAATGTAATAGTGTTGGTTTGAAACGGAAACAGCTGTGGTATTCTCTTATGAATGTCACAAGGTAGGACGTAGGACTATGATCTTGTTTGGATGGAACATTCCATTAGATTTCCTTAATTTGTGCCAGGATATAACAAAGTTCATTCACCTGCTTGGTAACATTGGTGAGCTTCTGAATTCAGCATAACTTACTCTGCTTCTATAACTAAGTAAAAAGATGACAAAATAAAAGGTTTTTGGATTTTCTTAAAAATTGGCAAGGTGACGGATTGTGATTAAGTGTGAAGAATTATAGATTTAAATTGTACATAGGTTAACAAACATCAAGGAACTAGGCATAGATGGCTCTATTTATGTGTTTATGCATTGTATATGATGATGTCATACACACATATATATATAACATAGAAATATTTCTATATAAGCATTTTTAAACAATTTTGTTTATTTATTTATTTAAAATTCCCACCTCCTCCCATCTTCCCATTTCCCTCCCACTTCCCCCACTCCCCCTCCTCCTCACTCTCCAGTCCTAAAAGAAGTCAGGGAAGTCCTTGTGGGAAGTCCAAGCCCTCTCCTCCATCCTAGGAAGGTGTGCATGCAAACAGACTAGGCTCCCAAAAAGGCAGTACATGCAGTAGAATCAAAATCCAGTGTCATTTCCCAGGGTTCCGTGAGGCATAGGCTTGCTCTGGCAGTATCACTATTTGGGAAGTATTAGAATATTTAACAAATTAGGTCCGGGAAATATCTTCTGGTTATTAGGAGTGCTCTTTGTTGGAATACTGGAACCTCCGTTCCTTCCTCTTCCTTGTTCCCTGACCATAAAGTATACCCCTTCTGTGTTGTATCTTCCTTTTTTCAATTAATTTATTTTAAAATACTACCATTTCTTATTTTACATACCAATCCCAGTTCCCACTCTCTCCCCTCCTCCTGCTCCCTCCTCTTCTCCCCAATTCCATCCCCCATCCACTTGTCAAAGAGTATAGGGCTTCAACAAAGTCTAGCACGTGGCTTTGAGGCAGGACCAAGGTCTCTTCCAAAGAGAATGAACTCCAAAAAGCCAGTTCAAACAGTAGAGATAAATCCTGGTCCCACTGTCAGTGACCCCACAGAGTATTCCAGCCATATAACTGTCACTCACACTCAGGGGGCCTATTTTGGTCCTATGCTGGCTCCCCTGCTGCCACTCCAGAGTCAGGGAACTCCCATTATTAGCTCAGGCAAGTTGTTTCAGTGGGTATCCCCATCATGGTCTTGACCGTTTTGCTCAAATCACCATTCTTCTCTTTCTTTGACTGGACTTTGAGAGCTCAGCCCCATGCTTTACTGTGGATCTCTGCATCTACTTCCATCAGTTGCTGGATGAAGGTTCTATGATGGCAATTAAAGTAATCATCAATCTGGTTACCCAGGAAGGCCAGGGCAAGCACCCTCACCACCATTGCTTAGGGTCTTAGCTGGGATCATCCTTGTGGATCCCTGAGAATTTTCCTAGTGCCAGGTTTCTTAATAGCCCATAATGGCTCCTTCAATCAAGATACCCCTTTCTAAGCTCTGCCTCTCTGTCCTTCCCCCATCTCAACCATCCCGTTCCCTCGTGTTTTTCCCCCTCCACTTTTGTGTTGTATTGTTCTTGATATTGTCTGTATATTATATCTAAATCTGTCAACTGTAGTAAGAATATTTCTTTTTCTCAATAATGGAAATTATTTTAAACATTTAATACATGTACAATAGAAAGGCCTGATGCTTGACCTTTTTTTAAATCCAGGGCTTTATCTATTAATTCTTTTAACTCATTAAACAACTGAATTAAACCAAAGACCCACAGGGGGCTAACTCATAAAATATGGAAATGCTTATTAAAGGAATGACTAGAAGACATAATTCTCAAATGCAGACAGTTATCTGAATGAAAAATACTTTTCCTGTCTCTGTAAGAAATTAAACTTCAATGACCTACTGTGCCAATCTTGTTTCAGGCTTATGAAAGCTTCTTATATGTGGATATAAATCTTCAAACAGCATGGTACTATATTAGCCTACATTTCGGCAACATTAAATACTCACAAAATACTCTAGAAATTACAATGTATATAATATTCTCTACCTCCCTCTAAAGAAAACTAGTTAGTTTATATGTTTGTGTGTGCATACATATGTATATACACTGTACATCTAACACCTCTCTATGTCTCTGAAATCTATCATATAATTCAATTGTCACGGTTTCTATGAGGCATAATGATGTGTCCTTGTAGCATGGTTAAAAAAAAACCCAGAGTCAGATATTGGGGTTCAACCTGACGATCCAAACAGCAAAACAACCAGCCACTGGCTCTTACCTCTATCTCAGTCCGAAATGATGATCCTGCCTCCAGGAATCTCCGAATGAGACTGTGCCTGAGAACTGTCTCCTCCCATCTTATATTTCTCTCTAGGGCTGGGATTAAAGGGGTGCAATACTACCGTCCAGTTTCTGTGACAAACTAGTGTGGCTATTGGTATTAAACATGTGTGTGACCACTGCCTGGTCTGTAAGGCTGACCAGTAGGGCTGTTTTACTCTCTGATTTTCAGGCAAGCTTTACTTATTAAAATACATGTAAAATATCTTTACAGTACATATCACCTGAAGATGCCTACAATTTGATTTCTAAGGTCTGTGACTATATCACCTTATATCAAAAATAAATAAATAAAACAGAATCCATCATTAAGCTAAGGACACTGGGATGAATTCATCTTGAATTTCCCAGTAGATCAAATGTAATCATAAGAATTGTTAACAATAACGAACCATAGGATGAAGTCAGAATGATACACTGTGCTAGGCATTACCATTGCTGCCATTGCTGGTATTGAAGCACCTAAGTACAGGCAGTCAGGCTTAATTCTTTCCCTCGTGTCTTCAAAAGGAAATACATATGTGGCAGTAACCTGGCTTTACCCAGAGGAACCGTCATTAGACTTCAGGATTTCTACAAAACAGTCATGTATTGTTTCATGCCCCATACTAGAGATAGATACCAATGATGGTTCCCAGCTGAGTGAAAATAAGGATGAGTAGTGTCACATGGTATTAGTGACCTGCTTAGTGTAAAACAGTCAAGTGGTAGACGAGCTAAGATGATCTATTTATACAGATATGTTTTTAAATTTCCTTACCTACCTATGAATAATAATCAAATTCATCTCTAGTTGGAAGCATTTGCTACACCTGTGAAATTTTGGTTCACCTGGAACCAGCAACCTCGGTGTACTTGGTAGATACTAGAAATTCCCTCCTTGATGTGGGAGTGTCATATCAATCTGTTGATTTCATTGGCTGAGCAATAAAAGAAACTGCTTGGCTGGCCCTGATAGGTTAGAACATAGATGGGAGGAGTAAACAGAATAGAATTCTGGGCAGAAGAGGAAGTGAGGTCAGACTCTGCGCTGCTTCCAGAGGGACCGGACAGCTGCCATGCTCTGCTCTCCCAGGCAGCTGCAACCCACGATGGACTTAGGCTAGAATCTTCCCGGTAAGCGCACCTTGGGGTGCTTACACACATCATTAGAAATGGGCTAGTCCAGGTGCGAGAATTAGCCTGTAAGGGCTAGAGTTCAGGGGCTAAGCAGTTCTTAAATGAACACAGTTTGTGTGTTGTTATTTCGGGCATGAGCTAGCCAAGCGGCCGGGGTGTTGGGGACGCAGCCCCGCCGCTGCTCTTATTTCAACACCTCCTAGTTGATGCTACTGACCAGATTCTCTGCTTCTTCCCCTTCTTTCCATCATTCATCACAACGGTTCCCACTGCTGTCCCCATCCTTCAACCCTTGGATCACTTCAGATCCTTTTAAAAAAGGATGGCAAAAGTGGGAAAAAAAAAACAATACCTTGATACTATAGTTCTATGTAGTTACATTTGTGGTGTACTGGGTTTCTGTGATAGCCCTTGCTTCATTTCAAACATAGTAACTATATTTGGAAAGCAGATAATGTTCTCTGTGATACAAAGTTTATGTAAGTGAATTATTGACTAAGGAGTCTCACAAGTTTGCCTAATATCTCCTAGGGAGAAAGTAGGGAGCAGCTGATAGTTTGTATCCGGTGTCACTGTTGTATGAGGACAAACAGGGCTGTAAAATTACCTATGCTTGATTCTAAAGTGCAGTGTTTGTTAGCTTAAAAATCCCAGAAACTTTTATTCACCATATGAAGTTCATTTAAAAGGACAGCTAGAACTGGGCAAAATGCTCATCTCATGTATTTGTTCTGAAAATTAAAGGTGATAGTGGAATAAATATTTGTCTCTTAATAGAAGTTAAATGAATGCTACTATCTATTTCAGTCAGTATTGAATTTAGGGTAAAGTTGGTTTAATTTGCATTTCAGATAGTGACATTCTGCCAAGGAAGTTATTTTTGAAATCTTTTCATCCCCAATAGACCCAGAAATGGTGGTTTCATTTCTATATAGTTTCATTTAGTATGTTCAATCGTTACTGAAATTAAGGAGAAAGTTTCAGGTCTAACAAGAATAAGGTTTAAATGTTACACCATTCTGATTAGCGTGATGAGAGGTCATGCCTGCCTTTCAAGGATATATTAAGATCACTCTTTGTGCAGTGGTTCACCCTACATATGCTACCTGTTTTTCTCAATTAGAAGTCATTTAGATATCAGATAAACCACTGGGCTACCGCAGTGCTGTTCATGTAGTCCTTATTTTACTTAATTATAAAAAAGCAAAGCGTAGTAATGGTAGGAATTCAGATATGCCAGAGGGAAGCCAGAGGTACTTTATTGAGTGAAAAAAGTAAAAATAAAAGATAATATTGCATGCTGAGGTTGTTAAGATGTATAGTAGAATGAACCTTCTATTCAAAATTAGGAATAAGTACAAAGAAATTCATTCTGACCTTGATGTGTAAGATATGGCCACAGAGGGTGATATGTTCAAGTATACACTGCTGATTTCAAAATGCATTCACTACAGATAAGTAGAAAGAGTGATAATTTAGATTTGGGTCATCAACTTCTCTAATAAACCATGGGATTATTTGAAAGATGATGCTGAATATAGATTTAGAGTTCTTATTTGTTCTTTAGCTATAAAGCAAATGTTTTGAGGATTTTCCTGTTGCTGACTGGCTTGTGCATTCTTCAAGGAAGCAAATTAAAAGTATTTCACCACCCCTTAATCACTGTAAAAATTCCTTTCAGGAACTCATTGATTGTGATTATGTAGGTTTTTTGTTTTTTTTTTTTTTCAGGACAAGGTTTTTCTGTAGTGTTGGTGGTTGTCCTGGAACTAGATCTTGTAGACCAGGCTGATCTCGAACACACAGAGATCCGCCTGCCTCTGCCTTCCAAATGCTGGGATTAAAGATGTGAACCACCACCACCTGGCTAGTTTTTTTGTTCTTTCTGGTGTGGTAGTTGGTGTTTCTTCGTAAATTAGATATCCAAACTCTGTGTGACACCTTAGGATACTGCATGGGACTAGTTTCACCAAATTCTCCCTGACATTCCTTCTGCTCACTGAATCTGTGCTTCCTTCTATGAGACCTGAGAGTGTGAGGCTGGCTATGGGCTATGACAAACACCTGCTCTCACACAAAAAAACTATATTAGTTACAACACTGTTTGACCAATGGCTGAGGCATAGTCCTAGATAGCTCTTACATCTTAAATTAACCCATTTCTATTATTTTATATTCTCCCACAAGGCTTGTGGTTTGTTTCCTCACACCTTGCTTCTTGGGTGGCTACATGGCATAGGCCTGACTCCTTCTTCTTTCCCCATGCATTCAGTTCAGTTTTCCCACCTAGCTATATTCTGCCCTGCCATAGGCCAAAGCAACTTCTTTATTGTGGTAATAAAACACATTTATAGCATACAGAGGGGAATCCCACATCGGCCATGTTCTCCTGATGTGTTGATATTTTTAAAATATGCTAGATTTCCCATGTACTTTCTAAATCATATCTAGAATATTATGGGCATCCTATTATTTTAAATTTATAAGTTGAAGGTACCTTATCATAGTACAGCTCTATATTTGTGTGTTTCATTCAATGACACTAATACAAGAGTCAAAAGGAGTTGGATGATTTTCTTTGTCTTCTCATCTTGGTCACATATATAAAATAAATGCTTCAGCTTCAGTGAGTCTAGGGAAATCACATTTACTAATTCACCTTTATGATTGTTTTTCTATTAGTAGTCCTAGGTTCATTGACAAATAGAGCTTTCTGGAAAAACCTAGGTGGAAAATCACTAGTTTTGCTTGGTTTTTTTTTTTTTTTTTTTTTTTTTAGGCAGAGTCTCCTGAAGCCTAGGCTGGCCACCAACTCACTGTATAACTAAGATGATCTTCAATTTCTCATCCTCCTGTCTCTAATTCCTGCTAGTATTGCAGGCATGTACCATGAATCCCAGAAACTCAACAGTTTTTTTGTTAAACCTTTTTATATAAACAACAGAAATGTTTTGAATAATGACTATTAATACATAAAATTCATATGTATTATCACATATAGATCATGAATAGATTCTTCTAGAGATAAAAGTATTTTAAAGTACTTGTAAGAGAATTTCTAGAAAATAAATCATAGACAGCTTCAGAGGAAATATATTTTAAAACATAATCTATTCCAAAATGCTGTGTGATTAAAACCATTTGAGGGCGACATATCAGCATGATCCTTACATTTATGAAGATGGCAACTCATCAGTGTTTTCATCTAATGCGCTTCTGAAGACAGAGTGTGTATAACTAAAGAAAAGCTCATATATGAAGAGAAGCTAGTCATATATAAATCCTACATTACAAATCTAACACCTAAGAGCTGGAGAAATGACCCAGCATTTAAGAGCATTGGCTGTTCTTCAAGAGAACCTGGGTTCACCCACATGGCAGTTCACAACTCCTTGCAATTCCTGTTCTAGAGCACCTGACATCCTCACATGGACATACATGTATGAAAAACACCAATACACATAAAATAAAAAATAAATAGTTTTTAAAATGAAAAGAAATAACATCTATATTTTAGCCATCAAGTCTTTAAAAGTTAATGTTTAAAATGTGGATTCTTATTTTGATTTTATTAAATACAGACACAAAACTTGATATTTTGTTGCCCTTAGCTAGAGGGTGTTATTTTGTTAAGAATGGAAATCACCATATCAATATGCTATTTACTACTTTCTAATAGTATTTGTTGTTTTACTAGATATTCATAATACTAGACAATTCCTGCATCTGTGACAACAATAGAAAAAAGTGCTTATTACAAAGCTAAGTACATTGATGTGCTACATGTCATAATATCTAGGGCATGAACTTTGCTCTGCACCTGCCAATAAAACTGTCACTAAATTAAACTCATATATATTCTGGAAACATTTTTAGATATCTCTGATACCTTAAATTTTTGTATGTATTTTTAAATGTAGTCTAAATCTAGATAATATAAGAAGTATTATGTAAATTTCCAAATGTACTTATTTACATCAAATTATGCATGCTGTTACAGTTCAAACTACCAATGATTAGAGGTGGTATATACAAATATGAGACAACCCTATTTATTTTCTTTTGAAACAAATACAACATATTTGTTGTTATTTCAATATTATATATATTAATTAAATGTCAAATTGCCATATGATGCAGTTATTTTACTCCTAGGCATTTTCCCAAGAGAATATCAAACATATGTCCATACATACAAAATAATTGTATATAACTATATAACAGCTTTGTTTATAATCACCAAAAGCTGGAAACAACCCAAATGTCCCGCAAAAGATGAATGGATAAGTATAATTTAAGATTTATATACAATGGAATATTATTAAGTAATCTAGAAGAATTGGAATATTAAATAATTAATGGACATCTAATTGATTGCTTTATATTATGTTCTCAAAGTACTGCATGTCCCTATTTTTGTATGAATCTTGTACATGACCTTTTATAAATTTCCTTGGTGACAAGACCTAATGCTTCACTCCGACATCATGCTATGCTCAGACTTCAATGGTGTGAAGAAAAGATTTTTGTGCTCAGCATCAATGATAAAAGAAAGTCCTAAAAAGAGGTATCTGAAGAAGTTTTCAAGTGTGTGGTCTTTGGGAGCCAACTTCTAACTGTCCCTCACTAGGTTGCTCTCTTACTGCCTTCTGACTTTGACATTCTTTTCATAAACAGTTTCTAGAAAAATGAAGTTCAGTCTTCAGAAAGACTCATTATTGATAAATATTCCTGAATATTAGGGTTATCCTGTTGTGTTTAATTGTTATTATAAAAGATGTCTTACTAAGAATCACCCAAAACTCTCAAGAACACAGAAGAAAACCCATCGATACAGTAAAACTGCACCTGGTCCAGATGCTATGGCATCTACTTCACCATCCCTTCCAATTAGAAACACAGACATTCAGAATACAGAGACTGTGCATTGATCTGATTAGATTTTGAAAGTAGATGCTTGAACCTATTTTTCTATTATGGTCAGGAGAAAAGAGATTGTCAGTTACTGTTTTTGGATAACTAAAGACCAATGTTCAGATTAAAACAGACAGCAAAAGGATAACTCCCTTTTGGTTTGATATTTCTTCTTGATAATTTTAGCATGTTGTTATTTCTGTTATTTGATGAATATATTATTATACATGTACATCATAGTTAGCTGTTAAACTGATATAATAGATATAGATTATTGTTTTTTCTATTTATGAGTAGTTTCTGAGATGGTGAAATAGTTAAAACATAAATGACCTGATGATGATTTGCTTTGAGACCTATTAAATCACCTAGGAGATAGCAGTCTTATAAGAAGAAAAAAATGAACAATAAACAAATGGTGCTTTTTCAGATAATTGGTCTTTTAATTTAAGACACTCTTTTAGCCTAAGAGTTTTAAAATATGAATTCATTCAAGAAAACATTACTTTTATGTCAAGTTTATCTGTAAGGCTGTATGTTTGCCTTTAGTAGACTTAAAACTGGTAAAGTCTGTGTGCAGCCTCTGTATGCTACCATATTGACCCCACTGCAATTTCCATGACGCCATGCCTTTGGAGCATGCTGAAGACCTCTCTTAGTCATCTACTTCCCTTTCAGTTATTTTAAAGCCTTTTTATAGAATTTTATCTCTTCATGCTTAATTATGTCACTGACCTCTTGCAGTAAGGAGGCTGCTCGTTCGTTTCTCAACCACCCAGACTCCCAAAATAACCACACAGATACTGTATTAATTAAATCACTGCTTGGCCCATTATCTCTGGCTTCTTATTAACTAACTCTTACATCTTAATTTAACTTATTTCTATTAATCTGTGTATCACCAGGGGTCTGTGGTTTACCAGATAAAGTTCCGGTGTCTTTCTCCAGCAGGGCTACACTGCTTCTCTTCACTTTGCCTTCTTTCTCCCAACATTCAGTTTTGTTTTCCCTGCCTACCTACCTAAGTTATGCCTTGCACAGGCCTAAGACAGTTTCTTTAGCCCACATCAACCTTTCACTTATTTTTTTTCTCTTTAACTTTGGGTAGTTATCCTAAGAATACTTAGAGATATCCTAAGCATAATTAACCCAGTAAAGAGTATGTAAATGATCTACTAGTTGTAGTGAAATCAATATGTTTGGATCCAAATATTAGAAGAAAAAAGTGATTATCATAATAGAACCTGTTTATAAATTTTCCCCTAAAAGGTGACTGTTCTATGTTTCTGTCAGTGACATACATTATTCAAGCTGACTTAAAGCCATATTTTTCTGATTTAAATCCTTTTCTTTTTCTAGTACCAGACCATAGCTAGATCCTTGTACAACCATCTCCCAGCAGTGCGGATGCCTTCCATGCTTGAAGGTACCCTTTACTTACCAAGAGAACAGCTACAGCGTCTACTAAGGAGAGAGGAAAGCCTCTGAGACATCACATCAGCGTCACAGAAATGCATTGATATAACTCCTCTGTCCTTTGGGCTCCTAGATACTATAAAATTTCAGATTTGAAAGACAAAGGGGTATTAGAAAGAACAGCATGAATTTCAAGTAATAATGATAAGATAGTAAAAATTCTCTCTAGCCTTCTTTCCTCAAGTGGACTCAAGTTAAACAAAATGTCAGATGACCGTGATTTGAATACATACAGACCAATTCTGTACTTTCAAGTTCCACTAAAAATCCACACACATTGATTGTGAACATCAAATAATTATTTTATTTGTACTTTGTTTGTTCAAGACAATTGTCCCTTCAGTTCAATTCAATGTCTATGACTAATATTCTCCTAGGAACCTCTCTAATAGAATACTGAGAACAGTTTTAGGAAACATACTTTAAAACCGAAGTTGGTTCATCATTTTGCAATATCAAACCATCGTTCTTGATGATTTCTTTCTGTCTTCTACAACTCACAGTCCTAAATCAGACAGACACGTCTTTCTATCTAGTCCCATATTGCAGTAATTTATAAAAGCACACAGGTTGCAGATATTGTGGCGCAGGTGTTGGTTCACCTGAATCTGCTGAAAGAAAACAGAGACACCTTGAGAATGAACTCAGTTTTAGGCAGCCAAAGGAGTCTCCAGCCTCAATGGGCTTAAGCCCATTCTCTGTACCTCGGGCATTTTTATTTTTCTCCATATTTATAACTAAGCCAGTTAATTTGCATATGCATAAAACAACCCGAATGAAGCTTTCAAAAGTACAATGTTAAGTGCAAATTCTTGGTTCTGAAGCACACACATCATTATAAAAAAATAGATCCTTATCCTATTGTTCCTTGGTTTTCTACAACAGCCAAGTGTCTATATGAAATTAAATTGTTCACTGCATGTTCTTTTAGTATTTTATTCTCATTATCACTACAGGAGAAATTATGGAAAATACATTAAGTTTTGGATTTGCTTGTTGTTCTTCAAAAGAAAAACGTATGCTTTTTATCCATTGTTATAAACAATTCCTTAAAAACTAAATATGGGGGGCATCATTTGAAACCACTAGGAGATAAAAAGAAAAAAATATTTCAGGCCATAGTTTTTCTAAGGGCAACAAATTCTGTTAGAAAGTATTTTCATAATTTAAGTATCTTATCATTTGCTGACAATTATTATGACTTTCTTATCCTTTTTTTCTTATAGTTGTAACTTTGAATAAAAGTATTCTCTGTTTTTAAGCAAATTCAAGACAATAAAGAGATTACTATTTTTTTGAAAACTACTAATTTTCAAAAATACTTTTTGGACTTTGTTTTTAGTTTGTTGGGTTTTTTGTTTGTGTTTTACTTACTGACATGACTTCATTCCTTTTCTTGTATTAAATTTGTAGTTTTATAGCTTCATATACACTCAATCCATTATGATTCTTGTCGCCTTCCTTTGGTATACAACCATTATTAACGTTTTATAATTCTCTTTTCCACATTCAAGTTTTGTTTCATGACCTACTGAGTTTAGCAGTGGCTGTCTGCAGAACCATGGGTTTGCTACTATTCACTGAAGCACGGTTTACTTTCAGTGGTTATACGATTGAATAGAATGTCTGCCCCTCCTCTCGAATTTACCAATAGCTCATAGTTGGATAGCGAGATGTAGAACCACAATGTTCTCTCCCCTATCTATGATTGACACACCCAATCTTGTGCAGGCTTTTGCTGCTGGCAGCTGCCACTGTTATTAAATCATGATCGCAATGACTACATATTACCCACATAGCAGTACTTCACAGCTCTTATATCTTTCAGCTTCTACATCCTTCATACCCATCTTAATTGTTTGCTACTGCTATAAAATACCACAGTCAAAACAACTTATAAAAGACAGTGTCTATTGGGAGCTTACAGTTCAGAAAGAGTCCATGACATAATAGCAGGAACATCACAGCAAGAAGACAGGCATGTCACTGAAACACCAGCTAAGAGTTTGCATGTTGACCCATAAGATCTAGCCAGAGAGAAAGCTATGCAGGCTCCTGAAACCTCAAAGTTCACCCCAGTGACATATCTTCCCTAAGAAGGCCATACTTCCTAATCTTTCCCAAACAGTTCTACCATGTAGGGGCCATGTATTCAAATACACAAACTTATAGGCATAGCATTCCCATTTAAACAACCACACTCTCTTCTGTTGTTCTTTGGGCCTTGAAGGGGTTGATATCAATTCCTTGTTGAGAGCTGCACACTCAACCATCACCATTTTGAACAGTCATGCATCTCTGTATTTGATACCTTTCACTGTGAAGAGAATTTTCCTTAATTAAGACTGGGAGTAACACTTGTCTGTAGGTAAAAATGTATTTATAAGAAAAATGGCACTCTGTAGATTTAGCTGAACAACACTAGTAAATTATAATAGAGCCTAAGACCTCCTTGGCCAATTGTTTTTAACTGGGTTTTCAGTACCAAACAAAGATTCTCTTGTTTATCAGGTTTCACAGAAATCTCTTGATTCATCCCATCACAGATATACCACTATTACACCAGATGCACATCTTGTCTGGCATTTTAATATATTAGCTTGTAGGACTCTCAACTGGTAAGACTACTAATGCCTTATGCCCCCAGCAGTCTATATTGTATATTCCATTACTCCCATTGCGATAGATGCTTTCCAATTCAGTTCCAGCTTGATTTCTCTGTATCTTGACCATAAGTATATTGTGTCTCCAGAAATAGGATCTTATTAAATTGTTCCTGTGGGTAGCCAAAAGGAATGGCAAGAACCTATATTGTTTTGAAAGTCTTTAGGGACTTCCTGGACCAACAAATAATAGGGAAATAGCCCATCCCTAGAGCTGAGGTTTGGTTTACTAACCCAGGAGTGTTGAGTGAAGAATTATTTCACCTGCAAGTTACCACCCTCCTAATATATTTCGGGTAAGATTCAAAGTAGGAGGTTTGCTTATGACTTTTCCATGTACATTTTGTTTTGGGTTATTCTCCATTCTTGCTCTCTTACTCCCTACATCTCCTATCTCTGCTTTACTCCCACCATAAACACTAGTATCTTCTACCTTTTCTATTTTTAAAATGAACATATAACACTGAAGAGCAGAAGCTGGAATAAATGCTGGGCTGCCTGTGAAGGTAATTCATTTTCTCCAGATTATTCAATTACCAACACATATTTGTTCAGTCAGATATCACTGTAACTCTTTCCTATCTTCCAGCCCCACCATTTATGTTCTGATGGCTATTTATAGAAAGAAACCTGACAGGCTAAAGTATATAATTCAAATCACTAAATGTGTTCACAAAAGAAAATTTCCCTGTGATAAAAACATTGTTCATTTCATGGTTTCTCATCTGCCAAATAATCATTAAGAACCTTTAAAGCAAGGACAGTTCTAGAAGCCCAGAAAGATGAGTGACAATGAGACTTGCATTCTAGTACTTTACACTAGAAGAATAAATGGAACTTCAGACATTGACACAAGTGTTGGTAAGGAATAAGTTGTACATTAAAAAGAATATATTCAGTTGTCTTATATATAAACAATAAGAAACTGCTTACACATACGTTCTGCTTCATGTTATTAGATATGGATACTTATTCTGACTGTATAGATGAAAAGTCTAAGGCTTGGGAGGATAACTATTTCCCAGAGGCCACCGTGTTGGTAAGCAGCACAGCTGGGTGTAATATCTAATTTTTTCATGATTCTAAATCCAAACTATGCATCATTGAGAGGAGAAGAATCATCCAGGTCCTATGAGAGTAAGGTTAAGGAGACTTAATGAGGAGAATTTGGTAAAACTAGACCCAGAAGGTACAACAAAATCATCAATACTCTTGGAGTAGGAGAATGGGCAGAAGGATGTATTAATTAGGAACACCTGCATAAAGTAACTTGATCAGCAGAAATGTATTACCTCAGAATTTCATAGGCTCAATGTCAGAGTGTTAGCAGGGTTCATTTCCTCTAAGGCCTCACTGTTTAATTTGCAAATGGCTGACTTCTCTATGATCCTCACATGGTCTTCCTTCTCTGTGTGTACCTGTATCTTAATCTCTTTTTATAACAACATGAGTCATTTAAGATTAAAGTCTGTCAACATATCATTTTTCCCCTCAGCGAACTCTAGTGATTCTGGAGTTATGACATTCTGAAGTGCTATAAATTGGGCATCAATATAGAATAGAGGAACGTACAACTGCTGAGCTCATAACTGATGGTTAAGTTCATAGGAGCAAAGTGTAGCATATGAACGCTCACATGCATGCTAAAATCTATGTCAGAGAAAACACAAGACCAAATAGGAGGTGATCACTGAGGAAACAAAGATTTGGAATGATCACAGAAAAGGGATCTTTATGGCCATAGCAGGACATTTATCTCCAAAATGATCTTAGGCTTTGATTTGGGAATGATAATAGAGTTAAAATGAATTTGAAGATTTTTATATAGTGAAAGCATTAATTTGAAACTACTTATTTGAAAACATCACCACTTAGTATATCTTTATGTTTTCCCATTTTTAAAGTTATTATTTATCTGGGAATTGTAATTATTTTAGTCACCTATTGCCCTTGGACAATTAATGAAACTTGTGTTCAATGTCTATATGGAAACTATTTAAGCTAAAGTCTATCAGATAACCTTTTTACCCAGTCAAGTAATACTTTAAAACAAAAGTCATGTCATGATCTAACACGTGAAAATAGAGGTGAATAAAGGGAGTACTTGCAATGTTTTGGTAGGAATGTAAATTAGTTCAGCCACCTTGGAAATTGGTATGGAGGTTTCTCAAAACCTGAAAATACAACAAATATATGATCCAGCCACCCTGTGCCTGTCCTTGCAAAGGAAAAGCAATTAGTATGCTAAAGAGACATTTGCACTCTCCTGTTGATTGAATGATTTTAAAACTATTCTGTTTATAAAAATGCTTTCCAATTATTTGTGTATATAGAAAAATCCAATTTTATGGGCTACCTGTTCATCACACATGAAATATGAACAAATTTATTGCCCTGTATGAGATGAACTTTATCTAGCTCACATTGCCTGGAGTGATTGTGTGCATCGTAAAAAGTAATTCCTGCTTGGCCCACATTGCTGAGTGAGCATCCTGGTGGATTTGCCTCTCTAGTCAGCTTCCTGATTTTTTTCATGGAATTATTTTCTGGTATCTAAGCTGCCATGGCTATTTTGATTCTCTGCTTCTGGTGGCATGCTTTCTGCCTTGGTGGCATTCCTTGGAAACAAGAGTCAAGAGTTAGAGAAGCCAGCAAACAAACCTCACATACTCACAAGGTTTCCTTTTCCACCTACCACAACCCCAGAAATCTTAATTATGAGATAAGTAAAACAAATTGCATAATTCTAAAATGGTGAAGTTTTTCTTTTTTAACAGAAAAAAAGTTTCTTTTTTATTTTCCTTTTATTTTCACTGAATTTCTTGTATGGAGTCCTAGCTGTCCTGTCCCCATAGTTCAAAGATCAATAACAATCCAGAGACCTACAGTAGCTTGATTTAATGAGTGAATTTTGTATACATATATTGAACTATCACACTTCATTCTATAAAATGTAAAAAAATTCACATACTCATTTTTTATTTAAAAATAGCAAAATACAACATAACTTTGATTCAGTGAAAACACTAGCAGCAATAAAATAAAATATCATTGGGCACACTCTGGCTGCTGGCTAGTTCTGTCCAGTCTCTTCCTTGATTGAAGACTAACTGAAGTATACTCAAATGATTCATATTTTTGTGTATTGTTCAGCCTTCTCTGGCAGTGTAGGAGTCATGATGGAGAATACATAGAGGCTTCTTGACTTCATATCTTCAATTATTGATTAGGTAACATAGTTCTAACTGTATATATTATTGTATATGAGTTAACATGTGCTGTAGAGGTTCTATTGCATCTCAATGTACACTTTTTAGATAAAAAAGCAGTATAACTTTGATTCTAAATGCTTTCATATTTTGAGGTAATTTTGTACATAAATGAAGTCACTATTTTTATTAAGTTTTTTATCATTGTGGTAAGAACCTAGAAAAGCAACTTCAAAGAAAGAAAGATTTATTTTAGTTCACGGATTCAATCTATAATCAACTTGTCTCATAACTTGGGACCTTGGGTGAGGTAGGCAAGATGGCTGAGTGAGTACAGCAGAGCAGAGTGCGCCTCCTTTTTCCTAGTCCTCAAAATAATGCTACCAGATTAGGAAAAAATTTTACCTTCTGAGTCTCTTGTAGATACTTCATATTCAATCCATAAGTACTATTTTTGTAGTATAAAATTATAGAAACACTTCAAAGATTATAAAAATAGCATAAATTCCTCTTTTGGTAAATAAACACTTGCTATTGTGAGTTAGACAGCTCTTCATCTTGACAGTCGTACTGGATCAGTGAAACACTTTAATAAAATGTGTTAGAATAATCAAGTGAGCATAGGCAAGTTTGTTTTGTGTTTTGATTTGTCTGTTGCGTTCTTTCTGCTTAAAGTTTCACAGACTAACAGGAGAGGATCAGAGTAGAAATTCCTGGCTTTGAACAGTTGATAAAACTTAGAAACACTGTCCATATGTCAGAACGCTTCTGGGCACCAGGAAAACAACCCACAAGGGCTTGTTTGACATGATCTGTTTGCACTTTATAGCCTTTTATCTCTGTCACTTCTGATTGGGGCTAAGACTTAGTAGCTGAACTTGTAGCTCAGAGCCTCCACATAAGTGTTTTGTGAAGCACTGGCCTTACCAGGTAGATTTGAGAACCGGGAAAAGAGAGAGGGCAGACTACACAGAGGCAGAGGAGGCAATGGCTGAAAATAAGAAGATAGCACAGGTCCTCAGGAGATTAGGAGTTGTTAGTAGGAAACAGAAATAGTGGAAGAGGACTGGGGAAAAGAGAAAACATAGGACTTGTAAAGGAGACGTGAGAGATGGGAGGGGAAAGGGGAAAGAAAGGGGGAACAGAAGGAGGAGGAAGGAGGGGAAAATCAAGCAGAAACAAGGAGCAATGAAAAAACTGAAGATAGAACAGTGATTAGGTGCCTATAATCAGAACTGCCTTTCACTTCAATGCTAGGAATGCTAGGGATGTAACTAACCCCTTGAGTGACATCGAGACCTATGCTAATTCTTCTGAAATCATTTACCTATCTCCCGTATATCACCACACACCATTATAAGGAACCTTCTTACCCACAACAGAGACACAAACATCAGAGCCAATTACTAAGCACTGCTAACTGATGGGTATTATAATAAAAAATAAAAGCAATGAATCACAAAACAGTGAAATTCATAATGTTGCAAATGCTTTTGCATGTCTGAAATCAGGCAAGTAGATGGTTTGTAAGTCTGAGTATGAGCTGAAATAGAAAGTATGATAAACATAAGGCCTTGGACTGGACTCTGACTGCATGGTGTTAAAGACTCTACTACAGAGCTGAATTCCTAAACTTTCTGATGTTTTTCAAGAAAATATAGAAATCACAATTGCATGTGAATTCTAGGTTTTAAATAGAAGGGCAATTGATTAAAAGTAATAAACAATATAAAATATGCTTAGGCCCTATGATGTTATTTTACAGCTAGATTCCTCAACACCAATATAAAAATGATTGATACTGCTCTGCACCTGTAATCCCAATGCTGGCAAGACCGAGACAGGAAGCTGCCTACAGTCTGCTTGGCTGGCCAGCTTAGGCAAATAAGGAAGGAGGCCTAGGTTGAGTGAGAGACCTTGTCCAAAAAAACCAAACCAAACAAAAACCCTACAGTGGCACAGAATTGAAAAAGTCACCTGATATCAACATCTTGTGTCTACATCTATCACACATTCAAGAAAGTGTCCCTGAACACAGATATGTGCATATACACAAACACATGCACACATACGCACAAAAAGCAAACAGGAAAAGAGAAGTAAAGGCATTTCATTGAAATGCTAAGAAAAGATTCTGAAAATCAATGTTCAAAAAGTCACAAAATCTTAACATATGTTCTTAACATAAAGTATGATGGATGGATAGATAATAGAAGATCGATGGATGGATGGATAGAAGGATGGATATATAGATAGATATATAGATAGATAGATAGATAGATAGATAGATAGATAGATAGATAGATGATAGATACACACACACACTACATATGGCAAAAAGAAAATTAGACATGAGTTATCCAGAAGAAAGCCTCATAATAAGTAGAATAAGTAGCTAGGGAAAAATATCTTTATTTTTGTTTTTTCGAGACGGGGTTTCTCTGTGGCTTTGGAGCCTGTCCTGGAACTAGCTCTGTAGACCAGGCTGGTCTCGAACTCACAGAGATCCACCTGCCTCTGCCTCCCGAGTGTTGGGATTAAAGGCGTGCGCCACCATCGCCCGGCTGGGAAAAATATCTTGCAGTTAAACTTTACAGGCAACAATAATTGAGTCAGACCTTCTGTCAGAAAGAATCCTGAGCAAAGAAGAGAAAGGCAGTGTCACAGAATAGCCTGGGTAGCGTGGCTGATACTTCCAGAGCTGAAGCACACAGCCTTCTTCTCCTTATTGAGACCTGCACAAAACAAAATTACAAACAAATCCAATTAGAGCCCTCCCTCCCCTCTCATTGTCTCTCTGATAACAGCATGCTTTAGGTTTCAGTAAGGTACCACAGGTCGCAGATGCCTGTGGTTTCTAACTCTGCTACTTCACACTGTTACATTTGATTCTGATGCTGGGCTTGAACTTGATCAAATTCAAAGTAAAGAAAGAAGGAAAGCATACAACGTCCAAGTCACACTTAAGGAATTGATTTTGTCTCTCTGATAACAACATGCTTTGGGTTCTAATAAGTTAACTAATCCGGAGTTCTGTCTCAAGATGACTGCTGGCTGCTTTTTCTTTCACCAACAGACAGTTCAGAATTTTCCTTGAAGTTTCTTATACATGTGTATTAATTTATAGAAGGATGATGATTATAGCTCTCTCCCCCAATTAATTCTCCCATTCAGAGGCCTAATTACCAACTAATTGCTCTGATCTGACAGAGGCATGTGGGCAGTAAATCAGAAGACAGGCATTTTAACAAATTCAAATTAGCTGGGTGGCTTGCAGAAATCAGTGAAGCACGAGGGCCTTCCACTCTATCAGGCTGACAGAACCACCCCAGCGATCTGAAGAAAAGAAAAATCGACTAGTCACAACTAGGTATTTCTGTGTTTAAACTTCTTGGTGTGAAGAGTGATGCGGTAAAAAGACGCAGAAAACCCATTAACAGCCCTGCACAGTGCGCGTTTACAGTGTAAAGGCAGCAAAAATGTGCATAGATCGCAGCTATCAAGTGTCTGGGGACAGCAGACTCGAGAGGTCATCCTGTATCAGTCGGAAAAGCAGACTGACATACTCAGAGAAGCAGTCTGACATGTAAAAGCACAATTTGTTTCTTCTGAGGTACGCATCCAGGAATTGGAACTGCTCACAGATATTATTTTGTTCTTCATGGGATATAACTTGGTCAGAAAGCAGATCAGTAAATCTGCAATTAACACATATGCTAGGGTCAGAAGACAGTTCTGCGGGTAAAATGCTATCAGGCCTGACAACCTGAATTCAATGACTGAAATCCAAATGGTGGAAAAAGAAAAATACTTTGCAGTTATTTTCTGACTTCTCCATGCATGCTGCGGCACATATGCCCTCTTCTGCTCCCACGAGTAAAGAGCAAATGTGGAAAATGCAGTTTAAGGAGTACATTAAAGAAAGCAAATGGGCAGAGTTCTAGTAGTCCATGGGAAGGGCACTGAAGCATGAGCAGTGTGTCGTATATTCATTGTGATGCCACAATCACAGACGTGGATGGTTCTAGAACTATGTGAGTTTCAGAGTGCCTTCATAGAGATGATAGCTTCTTTCAGTGAATGGTCTTAGAATTTTAAAATAGCACTCAGATATGATATATGATTATTGACTTCCCTAACTTCTGTGTTCATTTGATCTGAAAAAAAAAATCCAGAAAAGAAGAAACTACCCCTCAAGACATACTCAGAGTAGAGATCAAATTCTGGAAGCAAAAAAAACTTGTTTGGAAGATTGAACCAGAGGCAGTGACAAGAAGTTAGGATGAAATTGCAAACAGGTGGTAGCTATGCTGGTCAGTATCCCTCACTGACACCACCAGGGTGAGCTCTCAGCATTGCACCAGGTAGGTCATCCACTGCAGCAGGCAGCAAGGATCAGGGTCAGCTCTCCTGTTCTGACTCCCTTGGGGCCAGATCACTTTTACTCCCATCAGTGTGGTCAGCTCTATTGTGTTGTCCAGATGAAGTACCAGCCTGCTCTCCCAAGTGCTTCATCTGGTGAGGGGTTTGGCCAGCTCTCCCTTTTTCCTCCTTTTGGGACTAGTTTTCCTATCTGTAGTGGTACCTTGTTCCTACAAGTAGGGACAAGGGGGCATCTCTCCCTTACCCATGCTTCCATGCAACAGACATGAGCTAGCTGTCCCACCTTCTTGCCTTCAAGACGAGTTCAACCACACCGCCAACCATCAACAACAGGGTCAGCTCTACTGTGCTGCCTGGATGAGGGCTGAGTCTGCTTTCTGAGTTCTTCAGTTGGTAGGAGACATGGCCAGTTCTCCCTAGTGCCGCAGCCAGTGAGAGGTGGAGCCAACCCTATGGAGGCCAATCCTCACTGCTTTCAGTGGTAACATGAGCCATGGACATCAATAGAGACTGAATCTGTGTCAGGGCTAAAGGACTCCATGACCCTGTTGGCAGTGGCACAACCCTCAGACACTAATATAGCTCTAGGTGGCAGCCCAGAATCCTGCCGTTCATGTGGCCCTTGGTGGAAACACAGTTCATGGAGATCAACACAG
This sequence comes from Alexandromys fortis, assembly GCF_014885135.2. NCBI lineage: Eukaryota > Metazoa > Chordata > Mammalia > Rodentia > Cricetidae > Alexandromys > Alexandromys fortis. Next base: position 485,140 of record NW_026067950.1, read on the forward strand.
ACCCCAAATGCAATTGAACCACAGACCCAGACATGGCCCTTATCAGCAAATTTGGATTTTAAAAGCAGGACTTAACTCCTGGGAATCACTTGCTAGACATATGACTTTAAATTGAATGAGTTCTTTAGATTCTAATGTGAGAGGACTCTAAGATAAGAAGGTAGAGGACGCTCCATAGTGTCTCATTTTGATAAGTTAATGTTAAAATACAGATAAAATGTCTGTGTCAGATCCCTGCCATTTCAGTGAATGTCAGTCCACGGTGCTTCCCTGCTTTGCCTACTGAAAACTGACTGCTAAGTAGTGACATATATACTTGTATATTCATGAGGTCTTTGAAGTTGTTCAGGCATATTTTCCTGATGCCCAGGATATGGCAGTAAAGGATCAACCTTGTCTTGAAATCTTGAGTGGGGAGGAGGTGTCTGAAATGTGTCTTTGGGAATTGGCAAACATAACTTCAAGTAGAGCAGATTGGGAAAACAGTGATATGTTATACATGACACCAGGACAAAATACTGGCCTGAAATGGTGACGGAAGGAGGAGAGATGGAGAAGATGAGGCAGGGGAGTCAGAAAATGCACAGGAGAGGGCTGTGGTGGTTGACCAACCTCACTGGTCTCAGACAGGGAAGTTCCTGGGAAGTTCAAAGCACGGGATAGCATCCCTGCTCTGAAGGAACCTTTATGGGAAGGGTGTAGCACAATTAATAAAAACCCAGAGGCAGTTATTGGTGTTCAGCCTGAAGGTAAGAAAAACAAAACAGCCAGCCACTGCTTTTACCTCTACTTCAGTATGAAATAAAGATCCTGCCTCCAGGAATCTCAGGATGAGACTGTGTATGAGAGCTGCCTCCTCCCATCTCATATTTCCATCTAGGACTGGGATTAAAAGCGTGCACCACAACCGCCTGGTTTCTATGGTAAACTAGTATGGCTACTGGGACTAAAGGTGTGTGTCGCCACTGCCTGGTCTGTAAGGCTGATCCGTGGAGCTGTTTTACTCTCTCATCTTCAGGCAAGCTTTATTTGTTAAATTACAAATGAAATATCACTACAGAAGGGGCAAGCAGAGAGACCTCTACATGGTGCATCATTCCTCCCCTGGCTTCTTCCTTTACTCTAGGTCCTGAATATATATTCTGTGCTGTGAAGAACTACAGAGAGAATCCTTCAGTGTCTAAAGGGAGGAAAACAAAAACAAACAAACAACAAAAGAAGGGATGGTAGAGATGGGGGTTTAAGGTTTAGGAAGGTTTTGGCTTTAAAAAGAAAAGTAAATTGAAATCTATAAGCCTAGCGCAGCAAATGTACTAGGCTCCTCTGGTAGATACACAAGAAAAAATGTGCTATGTACATTCTATGATTTGGATCCAACTGTGGCCATTGCCAGTCTGGGACTAAGACTTTGCTTTCCTGTTAAGCAGAAAAGCAATAAAGACTTTATGTTGTACATGGGTCACTGAATAATAACCACATTTTAAAGACAGTGCTATTTGTCTAAGCAATTCAGCTTAGACAAAATTCAGGAAATGGGTTTCTTTACAAGCAGCTGAAAAGAAATCATAAACTCGGCAATAATATTTCCAGCTGCTGAGGCACCATGAGCAATAGCCTGTAGGTAGAGGAAAGTAAGGGAGCAGGGAAAGCCTGTAACTGCACAGTTTACCCTGCCAGGAAACTGGGAAAGTGATTTAATTGGCCCTACCTGAGTGTCGAAGAACAAGTATGACAACATCCTTCCCCACCCATCCCAGATGCAGAAACAGATAAACAAAGAGACTCAATTGACTGCCCTATAACCGCTTAGGGAACAGGTGCCAGGATAAACATTCGAAAAGAATTGCACTGGCTTCCAGAGGCTATGCCCTTGCGTTCTTACCATAGGGCAACAGAGCAGTACAGAAACACATACAACCAGGACACTTTATTTATGGAAATACTACTTTAAACTTTGCTAAAATAATTACATGACAATGAGACACATCTGCTCCTGGCAGCACCAGTCTCCTTCAAGAGGATGATAGGCATTGAAGAGGCGCCTTATAGAGTTTGCTAACCATTTGGGCAGGAAACTGCTCTTGCTTGAATTGCTTGATGTTATGCTGTACGAACTGGACATGCCAGACCACAGATAAATGACTGCTGAACTTGTCTAAAGGTAAAACAGTCCTTTGGGGTTCCTGTTTCATGAGTCTGCTAGACATTCTGCAGGACACAGAAGAAAGTGACTGACAAGCTGCCAATATAGGTGGAACTGTCTTTGAAATTCCTGCTTCATGGAAAAGTCTGCCAGATACTGTGGGCCTGTATGCAGAAAATTGGATGCCTCAATGGTACAGAAGAACTTTGGGTTTGTATTTAAACAGAAAAGAGAAAATGGTGTGGGAGGTCCTTCTTTATATGTTTTGCTTTTATTGGTTAATGAATAAAGATGCTATCTTGGCCTATGATAGGGCAGAGTAGAGCTAGGTGGGGAAAACTAAACTGAATTCTGGAAGAAAGCAAAGTCAGGGAGATGCCATGTAGCCACTGTTGGGGATAGACACCAGAACCTTGCCAATGCCAAAGCCAAGTAGCAATACACAGATTAATAGAAATGGGTTAAATTAAGATGTAAGACCTAGCCAATAAGAAGCTAGAGCTAATAAATCATGCAGTAATTTAATTAATACAGTTTTGTGTGTTTATTTTGAGTCTGGGTAGCTAGGAATGTACAAGCAGTTTTCCTACAACAATGTTTGTTATTGTAGCAAATCTGTGTTCTGATTTCTAAATTAGAACGGAGCTTTGTTACTACTATATATAAACAAATAGCATATTTGGCTGTCTGAAGCTCAATTTTCAGTCCCATCTATAGTTTTTTTCTTTCCAAAAATCTTTTAAATATCCTATGAAGAGAAAATGAGGTAATTAGGGGGAGCAACTTCATGTTTAAGTTACAAGGGACAAAAGGAGATGCTCAATTGATATGGTGTTTGATGTGAAAGTGTGAAAAATCCAAGTTTGGAGCCCACCAATCCAACAAAAAAGTGACGTGGCAGTACACATACAAAATCCCAGAGCTAGGGGAACTCTAAGACATATGGATCCCATGAGCCTATTGGTCAGAGAGGGCAGCTGACCCAGTGAGGCCAAGGCTTAGGAACAGATTCTTATCTCAAAAAATAAAATGAAGAGTCGGGTTTTATCCCATGCTTTTTCAGTCCCAGTCCAGCTGGCCTTGGTGAGCTCCCAATAGATCAGCCCCACTGTCTCTGTGGGTGGGTGCCCCCCTCGCGGTCATGACTTCCTTGCTCGTGTTCTCCTTCCTTCTGTTCTTCATTTGGACCTTGGGAGCTCAGTCCAGTACTCCAATGTGGGTCTCTGTCTCTATCTCCATCCATTGCCAGATGAAGGTTCTATGGTGATATGCAAGAAATTCATTAGTATGGCTATAGGATGAGGCCATTTCAGGCTCTCTCGCCTCCGCTGCCCAAGGACCTAGTTGGGATAAAACCGGACTCTCTGAATATGGTGGACAATGAGGGCTGCTGAGAAGCCAAGGAAAATGGCACTGAGTTTTAACCCTATTGCATGTACTGGCTTTGTGGGAGCCTAGTCTGTTTGGATGCTCACCTTCCTAGACCTGGATGGAGAGGGGGAGGACCTTGTACTGCCCACAGGGCAGGGAACCCTGACTGCTCTTTGGACTGGAGAGGGAGGGGGGAGTGAGAGGGAAAAGGGAGACGGGGAGGAGGCGGAAATTTTTAATAAAAAGATAAAATAAAATAAAAACATTATAAAAAAATAAAATGAAGAATGACTGAAGATAATACCTGATGTTATCATCTGGCCTTCACATGTATGCAAATACATATGTGTACATACATTCATTATATCTATACAAAATATAGGAAGAGATAAGGGACTTTAGGTCTTAATATGCTTTGAAGTTTACAGAGTTTTAAATCATCTACTTTGACGATTTGACAGTGTCACTAGAAACAAGGTAGAGAATAGAGTTAATCTTTACTTGTTGAACATGTTTTATGAAAACAGAAATTCACAAAACTTTCTCAGATATTCATAAACAGTAGAAGCTATTTTATTTCACAAATTTAAATTACCATCTGTCTGTAATACACACATAGTCACATTCATGCAAATGTACATTACTATATTCACAAATCTTGACAGAGTCCCTGAGACTATGGGTCCTGATAAAGCTAAGAATTTTTGATGGAGAAAAAATTAATAGGACCTTTAGAAGGGTAAGCATTTCATAATAGGATAAAATGGGTGTTGCAGACAGGATCATAGGCAGGGGTAAAAGCAGCAACACAGGAGTCATTTATATTTGCTGGCACCTAGAAAGGTCACTGTGACAGAAAGAGTCTACATGAGGGCTGAGACATGGCTCAGTAAGTAAGAATGCTTGCTGTGCCAGCAAGAAAATCTGATTCCAGGTATAAAGCAGACTGGACACACACACACACACACACACACACACACACACACACACTCAAAGGACAAGAGGTTTCATAAGACGAGGAGCTAAGGCAAGCTTCTAGACTAGGACTAGGCTCACTCTATGAAATCATCCTTACAGTAATGCCATCATGGAAGTGACACTGTGCTGTCCCCATGGTAAGGAAAGTCTAAGCAAGAGAAGAACGCTTGGGTGATGATATGATTAGATAAGAAATATGAAAGCAACATTTCAAAGGCAGGTTCTACAGAACTGAACTCTATCTGAGCACTGATATAGATAAGCTATTCCAATTATATTAAAAAAAAACATGAAAAATACCTCTCTGTAAATCATCTGGTAGCCTTGACTTTGCTTCATTTTTCATTTGCATCAAAACAAGAATCATCACTGCCTGATTTATCTCATACTCTCAACATTTAGCTCAAGGACATGCTTCCCTCCACATGTCTAATCAGAATTTCATGCATCAGACATTTGGAGATTTACCCTCTGGTGGCTTAAAAGATGTTTGAGGTCAGAAGAGAACTTAATATTCTTTCTTCTTCTCTCTCTCTCTCTCTCTCTCTCTCTCTCTCTCTCTCTCTCTCTCTCTCTCTCTCTCTCTCCCCTAGCTTTCTTTCTCTTTCACATTGAGATTACACTAAAATTGTTTTAGATTCAAAACTTCCTCCTGCAAAAATAAGATAACAATGTAATTGAAAAAAGAGATTTGAGTCACCCAGAAGCTTATGCATTTGTGATTGAAAGGGCCTCCCTGGGGGAGCCACTCTCATTTGCAGTTAGAGACACAATGGAAAGGCAGTCCCAGAACCAGCAAACAGTGTCACATGAATTCAGATGTCAACCCTGGCTTTTTGGTTACAGCCCTGGAGTGTAACGTGGTTACACTTTGTCTCACATCAATTTCTCAGTTTTGCTAATTATAATGTTACAAAGACTGTCTTACAAAGGCTGGCATCTTAATGAATGGCAATCTTAATAACTTTCCCTCCCCTTTTCATTGGTGGCAGAACAAAACATTTTTATAACAAAAGAAATTTCCTTTACCTGCAGTATAGGGAAGGCTAGGTAGAAGAAGGTTGCAAAATATGGATACCTGAATTAGGAATTTAAAAGGTAGAAAAAGGGATGGAACAAACATTGAATATGTTGCTAGTGTCTCAACTCCTAACGCCATCATGAGGAATGAAAACTTCCACAAATAAATTTTAGGAGAACAAAGACATTCAGACCACAGTATTTAATAAAATCTGGAAATGCACATTTCTTCTCCTTTAGAAATGTGTGTAATCAAAGGCTAAAAAAATAAGAAGAGTTGTTTATGCGGATGGGGTAGATAGGAAAGGGGAGGAGAAGAGGGGGAGAACATAAGGCATCAGGTTGAGGGGTGGTTGGCGGGGAAGAGTAATGAAAGAGATGATTTGATAGAGGGGCCATTTCAGAGTCAGGTAGAAAGCTGATACAGGGAAACTCCTACAAATCTATAAGGATAATGTGAGCTGAGACTCCTACCAGTCTCTGAGTGTCACGGTACAATGAATATACCACAACCACTCTTCAAAAATACTGGTAGAAGATTCATATACGATTCTGGAATGGAAAACTGATACCCAGCATGTCAGACATAAGGAGAAAGTGAGTCTCATTATTCCCTAGGGTTCCATTGAGATCACTCTTGGCTTAAGATCTAAGAAGTCTGTGATCATAATATTGCCCAACTTTCATCTCGCTGTTTCAGAAACAAGTGCCTCTCTGTAGACCCATTCTCAGTTTTAATATCCTTACATCCTGGATGATTCACTACAAATGTAGTTAGATAAATAAAATTTCACTTAGAAAGATAGAGAAAAAAAGCATTAAAGAATGCTACCCTTGGATATTTGTGCATGTGATAAAGGTAGGGACAAAAAGGCCTAAAACACCTTCTCTAGGTCCTTGTGGGTAATATTCATTAATAATAACAGAACCATTAAATGTGTCCTTTGAATTAGAAAATAGAATTCTAGACAGTAGTCCCTGTAGATTCTGTTACATTTTGATTTTTATAAAGTTCTGTAATGACTTCCTAAATGTTCATTCTTCTTATAAAAACCAATGACATGAAACATATTTCATAGTTGCTATTGGACAGATAGGGCTTCATTCAGGTGGTGGTGGAGCATATCTTTAATCCAAGAACTCAGGAGACAGGGATAGGTGGATTTCTGTGAGTTTGAGTTCAGTCTGGTCTACAGAGTGATTTCTAGGATAGCCAGAGCAACACAGAAAGAGTCCTGTCTTAGAAAGAAGAAAAGACTGGGTGAGAGGAGTTTTTCAAAATGAGAAAATTTATAAGCATTATGTAGTTGTTTCCTTGACTATTCTAACTCACATAAATAATTGGTATTAATGAATATTTTGGAAGAGTAACATTGCATTTAACTCTTGGCCAAATAATTAGTACTAGCAAAAGAAAGCACATTTGCATCAATGGAACCTCAGTGTTCTTGCTTTTGCAATTTCTTTCCACATTACCATTGTCTCTGGGTAAACCTTTGAGGCATAGTTGTGCCTTCCCAAGGAGCCCCATCTTTGACTAAGGTATTCACCCTTTGATCTGCCTTTGCACACAGAGACAGAGATATGACTCTGAAAGCATTTGTGTATATTTATACCTAAGACTCATTGCTTACAAGCAAGAGAAAAAGTAAATGGCAACATACACATGTCCCAGAGTTTCTCAGCTCTTCTGGGAGTATGTTTTCACCTAATTTAGAATTTGATATGAGTCCATTTATAAAAATAGTGGCTATTTAAATGGGAAGAACTTTTCTCTCTAGCATCTTGAAGCCAAATGTTTTTCTAAAAACATTCACTTTACCTCCCAGCATAGAAAACAGATTACAAATGAATTTAAAGTTCACAAAATCCCTAAAAGTTATATCTGAATTGTAGCAGCAAATTCACACAAGTGCCAAAATGAAAATAAGCGAATTAAGAACAGCCCTATGAATTCCCCCTACATCTGTCTATTTTTACATGAATAAACTATGCATGCAAACTTATGATATATTCATTGCTTTATCTGTTTTCTATAAAGAATTTTATAGAGTGATATTTGAGGAAGGCGGGATGTATAGACAATATGAACTGTTGATTAAATTACACTTTTCTTGTTTAAGATGTGAAAGGAGAAAAAAAACATACATGTTTGTAATCTGTTCTTTTTTAACTTAAAGTTTTATTGATACATAGTCTTAGTGAATTTTTACTACAACCGTTTGTTCTTAAGTCAGCATATGCAGTAATGGGATTTATTATAGCTTTTCCATGTGTGGTTTTCATTGAGAAGATTCTAGTCTTCTCTCCATCTTCTTCCTTCCTTCACTTGCACCCTTTCCCCTATCTACCTTCATATCACATGTAGTTTATCACTGTCTTAAAACTTCTCAGTACTCCCTTACGAGCTCCTTTTGACCTCCCATGTTCCCCTTTCTTGTTTAAAACACCCCTTTCCCATCTATCATTCAGAGTTATGTACATACTACATAGTCCTATGTAAGATGTTCTTTATTTATTAGAATCTTAGTCTACCCACTTGATAATTTATAGATTTGTATTTAGATGTTACCTTGATGTTTAAAGATCCAATACTATATAAAACAATATCCTTCTGTTACCAGTGTTGCTGTGAATAGAAATTTTCATCAATAACAATTCCATTGTGGGAAGGAGTGGGGTTGTAGCAGGCAGAGCTTTAGAACCAGCACATTTTCCTTCAGCCCTGTCAGCTGTACCTATTACAAACTTAAGGGACAGCACTGAGCTTGCTATACATGATGAACATCAAATATTTTAGTCTTTATCTGACTTTCTCACCAAGCTGCATAGCTTCCTAGCCCCTCTGATGAGAAATTCTAGTCTCAACTGCTTTCTAAAATTAGAGAAATATAGAGTGTGCTCTAATGCCAAAATAAATGTTCTCACAATGAGACAATGTCCCCTGGTCTGCTTGAGATGACACATCATTATTACCCAGAATCCATAGTTCACATTAGATGCTTTCATCCCTACCTAAACAGATACGTACCAATACATCACTGCTATAATATCATCTAGAGGTCTCCACTGTTCGAAAACTCTGTATGCTCTGCCTACTCAACCCCCATTATTCCTAAGTGGCTATGGCTCTTTTTGTTCTCTCCATAGATATATCTTTTTTCACAGTGTCCTCTAGTTTGAGTCACACAGTAATTCATCTTTAAATTGACTTCTTTTACTTAATGTGAATCCCTCTGTGTGATTTCATGGCTTGATAGCCCATTATCTTTTAATAATGAATAAATGCCACTCTAATAAATATCTCCATATATATTTGTTTGGTTATAAGTTTTCAACTTCCTTTGTTAAATACCAAGAAGCATAACTAAGCATGGTAAGAAGATGTTAAATTTGTAAGAAACAACCACATCCTCTTTTAAAGAGGCAACCATAGTGCATTCCTACCAGTAGGGAAAACAAGATCTTGTTGCATACAATGCAAGTAAACTTTGATAGATTTTATAGTCTGGAGACTGGGCTGTTTAATTGGTGTTTAGTAGTATCTTGTTTTAATTTAATTTTCCCAAGGAAATATAATACAATGTTTTCAAATGTGTATTTCTCATATGTGCATCTTCTCTGGTAAACTATTTGCTATGAATACTTAACATCATTAGATCATTTTAAAATCATGTTGTTTTCTCTTTTCCAAGTTTCAGCAGTTCTTTGTGCATTTTAAATGACAATGCTTTATCATATTTTTGGCAAATATTTCATTCCTAATATGTGACTTTTCTTTACATTCTCATGATAGTGTCTTTTTACAAAGAAAAATGTTTAAAATGTGTGTACATGTGTAAATGTCTCTTTCTGTTTGGGGGATAATGAAAGATATCAGGTATCTTCCGCTGTAATTCTATCTTATTATATCAAAAAAGGATATCTTATTGAATTTGAGCCATTTAGAGTAGATTGGATGGCCAGTGGGTCCTGTCTCCACAACAGCCTCACCCTCACCACACGTATCTTGTGCTGACAATTACAGACAGGTGTGACCAGGCCAGGCATTTTTAGAGGATGCTGTGAACTCCAACCCATGTCCTCATTCCTGAACAGCACACATTCCTGCTCACTGAGACCCCTCCCAACTCCTAGAGAGGAGCCATCAATTACAGCCTTTACTGTCATCTGTAGAAAGTATTAGATGAATTTCAGAGCATCTGTATTAACTACTTGTTACCTTCCAGGTTTGTGGGTTTGGATTTTACACTTAAATTTTTAATCCATGCTCATTTCGATTTCTGCTGGTCGTGCCTTCTTTTATTTTGTCTATAATATTTTATGTGTATACATCCAATTTTCCAGCAGCATATTTAAAAACTCATATCTTCACTGAGTTACCTCTATTTGTTTGCCAAGGATAATTATACTTCTTCTCTGTCCACTGGCATATGCCTTTCTTAGTACCACAGTGTTGATTAATACTGCATGATAAACAAGCAAACACAAAAAACTTGGCATTTTTTATTTTTTTTATTTATTTATTAAAGATTTCTGTCTTCCCTACCGCCCCCAATCAAGTCTCCCTCCCTAGTCAGCCCAAAGAGCAATCAGAGTTCCCTGCCCTGTGGGAAGTCCAAGGACCACCCACCTCCACCCAGGTCTAGTAAGGTGAGCATCCAAACTGCCTAGGCTCCCACAAAGCCAGTACGTGCAATAGGATCAAAAACCCATTGCCATTGTTCTTGGGGTCTCAGTAGTCCTCATTGTCCGCTGTGTTCAGAGAGACCGGTTTTATCCCAGGCTTTTTCAGACCCAGGCCAGCTGGCCTTGGTGAGTTCCCGATAGAACATCCCCATTGTCTCAGTGTGCGGGTGCACCCCTCGCAGTCCTGAGTTCCTTGCTTGTGCTCTCTCTCCTTCTGCTCCTGATTTGGACCTTGAGATTTCAGTCCGGTGCTCCATTGTGGGTCTCTGTCTCTGTCTCCTTTCATCGCCTGATGAAGGTTAATATTCAGGAGGATGCCTATATGTTTTTCTTTGGGTTCTCCTTCTTCTTTAGCTTCTCTAAGAACCCGAATTGTAGGCTCAATGTCCTTTATTTATGGCTAGAAACCAAATATGAGTGAGTACATCCCATGTTCCTCTTTTTGGGTCTGGCTTACCTCACTCAGGATAGTGTTTATTATGTTATCTCTCATGGAATTTTTCTGTCCCACATAAACATGATGATCAGTTTTTAATACCTACTACTGACTTACTAGAATTTTGAGAGTGGATAAAATTGATAAAGTTGAAATACATGGACATACTGATAAATTATCCATGGACATGGAATAATTTTCCATTTATTTTGTTCTTGAATTTCTTTCATTAGAGTTTTACAATTTACCTCATGTATTTTTGAATATATACATTTTAAACATTCTTATATTAGCCTTTCTAGATCATAAAAATTTAATTATGTATGATTTTAATTATAACCACTATTTTATCCTATATGAATTAAAACATTTGGTTATCAAAATATTCACATGCTGTATTGACTTGTACAATTTCTTTTTAAGTCAATTAAAAAACTATACTTTGTTTAAATTATGTAACAATGAAATAGAAACATGAGTGTTAATGTTTAGACTGTCCAGAATATATTTATTCTCTGTACTCAAAGGTATCTCATTTGTTTAGAAAAAAACAGTGAATTTGAATATAGTATTATGATTGTGGAAAAAGCAACATACTTCTGGCAGACACATATGATTAAAATTACCAGTTTGCCCTTCCTGGTTAATTCTGTATTCTAGCGATTTGCACAACAGTATGGAATGGCAATTCTAATCTTTCTTTTGCCTTTACATTCTTACCCTCTCACTTAGATCATTTCAGCTGGACCTCTCTGTCTTTCACCCATCATTGTTCTGCCCTGTCCTTGATCAGTGAGACCTTTTCTTGCTCTGTTACAGGTCACATTTTACTATTGCCAATATCTCCCAACTTCCATTATAATCATAACATGGCAAAATATTGCATACCTTTATAAGACAAAATCACAAATTTAGAGTGGACTTTCAAATTTTGTTTTTTCTATCTTTATTGATTTTATCATACCTTTAGAAGCTACTTCACAGTCTGTTTTTCTGAAAGCTTTGCTCTATAACAGAAAAATTCAATCTGGGCTACATTTCTGCATCTCTAGAGAGTTATTTGTCTGAAGGAGAATATGGTCTAAGTTCAATCCAGACCAATTAAATCGGGATCTCTGGAGGTTCGTGTTCTGTCATCAGTACTTGAAACAGCTCCCCATGGAATTCTCACAGGCACCAAAGGTGGCAAGCTGAATCTTATTACAACAGAGAGGACTGCTCCATTATGAATATTAATCACAGTATTTATTAATTGAAAAATCATGTGTGTGAGTAGACAAAATCTTTAAACAAATGGATTAAATGCCTGCAAAAACTTAGACTACTGGAGGAGACTTATAATCTTATATTTTACTGTGATAATTGTAGTAGAAAAATGGACTTTATTGACAGCCTTGTTAAACACTGTCACATACAGAAAAAAAGTCTTTTTATGGATGGTGTTCTTATATATAATGACTAGAATGCTAAGTCTTTGTAGTCCTTCCATAAGTTTTCCACTGTTATAAAGAAATTGTTACATTCTTGGTGTTTTATATCAGCAGTTCTTCCAGAAGGTTTTCAGGAAGAATCTCTCCTGTGCCTATCCTGGTTTCCAGGTGGATGTTGCTGGAAGTCCATGGTTTGTAGATAGACCACCCATTTCCTGCCTCTGACTACTCTTTTGTGTTATTTTCCTTCTTCTGACACTATTTTTCTTAACTTTGGTCTTTTCATGGTATCCCAGATTTTCTGGATTTTTCGCATTAAGAAATTTTTTGGATTTAACATTTTCTTTGAAGGATGAATCTATATTTCCTCTATGGTATCTTCAATACCTGAGATTCTTTCTTCCATCTCTTGTATTCTGAGCTTGCATCTGTAGTTCCCATTCATTTACCCACATTTTCCATTTCCAGAATTCCCTCAGTTTGTGTTTTCTTTATTGTCTCTATTTCAGTTTTCAAGTCTTGAACTGTTTAAACTGTTTACTTGTTTGTTATCTTGGGTTTCTTTAATGGATTTATTGATTTCTTCCATTGTTTGTTTGTCTTTTCCTTCATTTCTTTAAGGGAATTTTTCATTTCCTCTTTAAAGGTCATCATCATCCTCATAACGTTACATTTAAAATCGTTTCTTCTGCTTCTTCTGTGCTAGGATGATGAAGTCTTCCTATTGTATGACAACTTGTTTCTGATATTACCACATTTCTTTTTAGGTTGTTGAATAAATTTATGCGTTGGTGTATACCCAGCTCTTACTCCAATTGGTGCCAATCCTTGTGTGTGTCTTCGGGAGCTGTTCTTGGTCTTCTCCGTACTGTACCTGTCTTTGTCTCACGGAGCCCTGAGATTCCTCTTGGTCCACTCTCTTGGTCTGTTCTCTTGGACCGCTCTGTGCACTCACAGCCTGTGCTTCAGAGCTCCTCTCTTGGTCCTCTCTGTGAGGATGCAGCTTGTGTTTCAAGTTCTTCTGAGGTCAAGTGGTGACAGGAGGGTTTGGGGCCAGAGTGGGACTTGCAGCTTACAGGGTCCAATCTATGGAGTACAGTTCTCAGTTCTTACTTCCCCATCTTACAGGCTTCTGTATACTCTCAATTTGACGTCCATATAATGAAAAATAGAAATGGAAGTTGATAGTTTGAAAGAGTCCCATGATCTTTATGTGACTGGATTGATGGCTTGAGGCTGGGGCCTATGTTTGGTACAGGAATAAAAGATATTACTTATGGCTGTATCAGAGCATGCTAGAAAATGATTGGTGACTAGTATGACAACATAGCTCAGGGCAAGAGGAAAAACATAACCTGACAGGAAGCAGGGTTGATATGAGACTGATTTAGTAAAAATCAAATGTGATAATTATTGAGACCATTCAATTGAATGAGAATAACTATACTTCAGGTTTACAACAGGTATTTAATAATGACCTGTGGAGTGGGGTGGGTGGTAGTTCAACTGCTGTCTATCTCTGAATTTTCACACACATACACATACACACACAAACACACACACCACACACACAAACACACACACCATACACAATACACATACACAGGTAGTCATGACTTTGAAGCTAGACTTTTACTATGCCTACCTGCATTTAAACGGAGGAACATAAATCACAGTCCCTCTTTGGCCAATTGGTTTTGTTTTGCTATATTGTTTTAGTTTTTATCGTTGTTTTTATTTTTTTACCAATGTTATGTAGTCACACAGAAGACCAGAATAGCATGAACTGTGCTTATATTTTCTTTTTCCTAAGATTATTTTTCTAGTAGTGTTTCAATGTATAAGCAGAAACAGAGACAGGAAAGGGGACACTTATAGTGATACTTTCTTTACTTGAACACAATGCCCCTAATAAAACTTGTTTTGGTATTATAAATTTGTGAGATTTTACTGTTGGCTTATCAAACTTCATCTGAAAAATGTTTATTTTACACAACAGAATTAGAGGAATGCACTGGGAGAAAGAATGCATGTACAGAAAATGACACTGCTTTTGACTTTCAGGCAAGTTACTTCACAAATGTGTTACTTCATAATGCTGTATTACTGAATAAAATTTAATCTGGGTCTATTTCACTCAGCTTTATGTCTCATAAGTACATGGCTTTGTAAGACATGTCAGTGTTATTAGTTGAGTTTTAAGTTCTCCAAGTTTGTTTAAGTCCTCTTGCTAGTGAAAAACTGAAGTAATATACATTATAGTGCCTGGCAGTCATTTCTACAAAGATTATTCACCCATGCTTTTTTTTTTTTGTTGTTGTTCAAAATGTTAATTGAAGTCATCAAAATCCAAAAGCACTGGTTTGGACAGGCTTGTATTCAGTTTTCGCTCCTTTGCAGTCTTTCTCTTTTTGGATCTCCTGTGGGTTTATTTCCCCAGAGATTGACTAATTTCCACAACTAAGAATGTAAGAATACGAACTGAAGCCTGATAGAAAAATGCCTACCTCTTTGCTGGGAGTGAGACAGACACACAGGGTTATTTCCCTTCCAGGAACTTGACCAGAAAACGTGCAAGTGCATTTGTCTGTGTTCAGCCTTCACATAGGCAGCAGAATTTTAACATTTGCTGTCAAGGCTCATGCTCAAAAGTGTTCAACATTTTGGGCTTAGTCCTGGCTGAACAAAATAGTTATCTCAATTTTCCAAAGCTAATATTACTTTCTCCAAATTCACAAAAGTCTGACAATGTTTATGTTCCTGGAAGCAAGAAACTGTTAACATTAAACTTGCATTTAATAGATTTTAACCTCTTCAAAAACTTTAAAGAATATGATGGTGTGGACAGATGGGGTTATAGCCTTAAGAATCAATGTGAGCTTTAAACTAATCTTGTCACTAGTTACTATTAGGGGAAAGACTTTGAAGACTTCTAGTGTTTCTTCAATCAATTGTTACGCTAAAAATAAGTGAAAATAGCAATGCATAAGTGTAGTTTTTTCTTCTTATTTTTGTGGGTTTTTTTCTAAAATAATATGCATGGATGGTAGTCATGACTTTCCTTAAATAAATTTATAGGATTTGAGTTTATAATTCCTGTTATCATATCCATCTTAATGAATGAAGAAACATCAGGAGAAAATGCTATTTTGAGGGCATAGAGAGAATTAGAGTGAGTGCCAAGAAATTACGTATTTGACCCTACAACTTATATAACTCTTGCCTCAGGGTACATGATTATTTAAAGGTACCTGACAATAAAATAGAATTTGCATATACTGTGCTAAATCTAGACATTCTCTTTTCAAATCAAGAATTTATAGTGATTCAGAGATTCAAAAAAAATGTAAGTAGAAAATATGACACCATTCAGAATACAGGTAACTTTTATTATAATCCAGCCATAATCACCTATATTGTGAGCAAGCATTCATGATAGTTAAGATGTGATAGGGTGGTTCACGGAATTGGTAGCATTAAAGATAAAAAGAATGATATCACATGTAGCACACCACGCCTGTCTGTGCTCCATGCGCTACCATACAGTACAGGCAAGGGGCTGGAGATTGAAACACACAAAGACTCACAGACAGAGTCATGGGTCATCCTTGATGCCTGCATGCCTCTTTATTGTGTACCAGAGCCGCTTATATAGAGATCCTTAACTGATTGCCACACCTCAGCCAAATGCATGAGAAACCACTCTCCTGCCATTAGGAACTCCTGAGGGTTTCCTGTCAGAGCAGCTGCAAGCATTACAAGTTGTTTACCAGAAATTCAGGATCTGGGGGTTTCACAGCTCCCAACAATCATGCTTTTGGTGAAGAGAAAGATAGTAACGAGAAAGCACTTGTGCCATGAAGTACATATAAATGTGAAAAAAAATTGCAGCACAATAAATAGTACCAGGCAAGTCACCTACAATAGATAATCAATAAGTTCTTTCTGGAATTTAGATTAATAAATTGATGGATGAAGAGGTTGACTAAGGCAATTTCAACCTATTACATACCACACATATCAAAAAACCTTTAAGTGCCTTGGAGTAATTGATGGTTTTGAGTCACGGGACAAGCATGCATAGTGTGCTAAGTGGCTGAAACACTGAGAATCATTCCAATTCATTCTTACGTTTCATCTAATTTATTTAGCTCCCCCTATGACAGTCTATGACTTTGGAAATTGTCATTTGATTAAGCAACAACTGTCCTTAGGCATTGATAAGATCATCATTAGTTCATCAAATCAGTGAAAGTCAAAGACAAAAGACTTTTGATAGAGTAGAGGCCAAACCTTGAGGCAATGTGGAAATCTAGTGCAATGGTAACCCCCTGGAATCTACTAGGGCAATCCTAGTGAAGAGAAACTGAGTCTGAACCACCCATCTTCTGTAACCAGGCAAGGCTTCCAATGGTGTAACTAGACATCAATCCAGCCACAAACCTTCAATCTACAATCATCCTGCATGTAAGATGTGCTGGAGTAAAGGTGGCACAGAAGTTGTAGGAGTGGCCAATCAATTACCGGTCCAATTTGAGGCTTATACTATAAGAATAAGCCCATGCCTGACACTGCCCAGATTGTCAGGAACCAGAGCCTTTATATCCCAGAGACCTAGGATAAAACCAAACAGGACTAGAAAAAAAAAGTCAGTGAAATGAGTCCAAATAATATTCTGTTGTACTCATAGATCTGAGCCTAGCCCAACAGTCATAAGAGAGGCTTCATCCAGCAAATAAGGGGAGTGGATGCAGACCCCCCACAGATTAGATAGAGCTTGGGGAATCTTCCAAAAGAGGGTTCAAAAGGACTGTAGAAGCCAAAGGTGTCATGGACACCAGGATAACATGGCCCACAGAATCAACTAAGCAGTCTCTTGGGATCCTGTTGAGGATTGGCCTCAATAAAACCATGTCTTACCAGGGTAGAGGTGTGGGAATTGGAAAAAAAAAAAACACACACACAAGAAAGTATTGGGAAGAAGTATCAGGGATTATTCAGATACTGAGAAATTACCCTCATTTATTTTTCCTCAGCTTTTATACCAAAGGTGAACTGGGGGAGAAAATAGCAAAGGCTTCATTAACAAGACAGCACGAGACTTCCCACTATCAGTGTTCTGTTGCCTAGGGAGCCTAGGATGACTCAAGTCATATTTTACTCATGTACACTTGGTCAGGTAGGCAGAAAACACCCACTCCCCAGGTGATCTCTCAGTAAGAACAGAAGGAGCAGAAGTACATTGGCATATCCTGACCACCTGTCAGGATGGCGCTGAGTTGTCTTAACATCAAAAGAGCCAGGCAACCACCTCCTGAGTTAGAAGGTGCAAATTATGCCTGTTAGTCTCTCAAACTCTCTGACCGCCAGACGATGGTGAGAAATTGACCTGCATTTCTCTGCCTCCACAGAGCCCATTTCCTACAACTTGATTGCCTTGCCCAGCTGTGATATGAGCGCATGAGTCTTTTGTAATTTGTTATGCCAAGTTTGGTTCTTAACTCTGGATGGCATGCTCTTTTTTGAAGGGAAACAGAGGAAGAGTGGATCTGGGAAAAAAGGGGAGGGACTGAGAGGAGTGAAAGAAAAAGAAGCTGTGGTTGGGTGTAATATATGAACGTGGAAGCCAAACAAGAAGCAGGGAACACACTGCCTCAAGTCTGTACGCTTAATTTTCCAGACTCCAGGGGGACGAAATGTTTCTGAAAAATTTAATAGGAATGGTCTTGGCTTTCATATTCAAACAGTGGTTCATATTTCACCCAAGTTTGTTTCTGTCAAAAGCAGTTCCCTGTGAGGACATGTTATTACCCAACATGGTCTCAAATTGTCAATTAGAGTCACCCCTAAGGTGTAGGCTGAGGGGTTTATATTCATGAAGAAACACGAGACTTCTCTGTCAGCTTGGAAATCCTTTTCCTGTAGGACTAGTTATTAGGCAATTTAGCTGCTGCTAAGCTCAGCTGAGAGAAAGGCAAAGCTTCTGAAACTTCTAGGTTGGTCCCTTTATTTGTCTAAATTCCAGTTCTGCCCCTGTAGAGAAGGATAGATGATAAATCCAGTTCTCTTTCCTCTACAGTTACACATTTCCCCAAAGGCAAATCTACAGTTAAATAGGCTAGGAACTGAGGTACAAAAAAAATAGTTGCATCTTCCCTCTTTATTTTACAGCTATACACTGAAACATCCTGACCCAAATTAAACAATTTTCTTTCAAGTAAGACCAGCAGAAAGGCATATATAATGTTGAAACACTTTCAGTGATTGATAGGAACCATCCCTTCAGCCTTAGGATCCAGCCCTATAGGATGTGGGTCTGGAGAGTTTGCTCAGCTATTAAGAGCACTTATTGCTCTTGCAGAGGACTCAGATCCAGTTCCCACCACACAGATCCCAACCATCTAAAACTCCAGTTCCAGGGGATCTTGTACCCCCTTATGCCTCTACTTGCATAAGGTCCACAAACATGCCAACAAAACACTCATGCAGATTAAATATTTTTATTTTGTTTTCTTCTTAATTACTTACTGAGATGTGATATGGCACTAGTTGATATTTAGAGAATCTATACTAATACTTGAGGAGAATGTTACGTCCAGAGACAATGCAAGCTTAATCGAGCCAAATGCAGTGAATGCATGTCATATCTGCTCACTAACTGAAGCTCACTGATACCATTACCACCCTTCACTATTCCTATTGCACTAAATTCAATTTTTTAGTACTCAGCTCAGCCCATGTCCCACAAATCACTGTGTGTGCTTCTCTTTTTAAAACCCAGACTCTCAGAGAAAACATCTAGTGGCTACTTCATATCACGAGTGCTATAGTAGCTGGGATTTGGTGGACGTGGACAGGGAGATAAAGACATTATCCCAAATCTCACTCTCCTTGAAATTCTCTGAATCAATAGTAAGTTTGGATGACAGGCACCTAGTACAGCTCTGTACACTTTGTCTCTGTTATGCTCTGCTATGTTTTAAATGAGTTAGCTAGAAATCATATATTTAATACAAAGACCTTTATTCTGATTGCATTATTCCTATTTTTGAAAATCAAGAATCAGATGAAAATGTTGAACCTTTAAGTCAGAACTTCCTAAGGCATGTGGGAACACCCGGGATTCAGAATTGTGATGTGTGCCTACATTACACCCCCATACCAGAATTGCTGGAAATGCACGCTGAATTTGGGGAACCATTGTCATGACCCATCTCGGTAGGGCATTGCATATTTTTATCAAATCCTCCACTTTAATTTTTGTCACACAGAGAAGTAGTCTTAGATCTAAGACAGACTAGATCTAAGAACTTGACTTTAGGTTCCTCAGCTCAAATCCTTGGCTATTCCTTAGCTGTCATGGGCACTGTATCTTTGTGATACTGATTTATCTATGTATTGGTCTGTCATAACTATGAAAGCAGAAAAGTCCAATATTCTTAACTGATTCTATGGCCCCATCATATATGTTCTGAAGGAGTGTCTAGTGGTCAAGTATGCACATTTAAACCTAGTGCAACAGTTTTCAAACTAAGAATTCTTTCACCTGCTCCATTCATAGATATATCTTTCGGCTTCCATTTCACGGGTGTCTGATGCCTACTGGAACTTAAGAACTATCATTATGAGCATCCATTTATTTGTCTATCATGCAATAATAATAATGACTTCTATATCACATTGATTCTTTAATGTTCTTTTTCATCCTCATGTCAAAAATGAGATTTTATTCAAAACTATACTTTGACCCCGGAAAGTGTTCAGCAGATATTAAGAATACAAATGTATCTGTGCTTAATGCCAGTGATTCAATGGGTATCCTATAATATAAGCAATCATCTGTAGGTTCTAGAAAGGATTGAAGTGTAAAATTGTTATGATTAACAAGGGAAAAGACAGCTTCTTTTTATGTTCTTTTCTTACAGTTAGAGCCAGGCCTAAATTTTCAGTCTCTTAGGTAATCTTAATATGACATAATAAGCTTAGTGGATCTCTAAATTTTATAGTCTAGGCTTTTGGGAACTGAGTAGAATAATCTTTACCTCTTAATCTTCCATACTACGTCTTTTTAATCTCTGAATGTGGGTCTTGTATGTGATCTTCAAAAATGAATCTTGTGTGTGTGTGTGTGTGTGTGTGTGTGTGTGTGTGTGTGTGTGACTCAAAAGCATAGCAAGTGGTATTTCTCCAACAGACTGAGTTTAGTCTGAAATATATATTATCCCACTGGAGAGTGAACTTTAAGTTGAAGTGCAGATAACCAAAGGCATCCTCACAGCCATTTCAGAATTGGATTCTGTTGCTATTTATTGAAGATGTGGGAAAACTGTGGAGCGATTTACACCTGAACAGCTTCCTCCTTGCAAATAACTTGATTGCCTTGTAGGACCACTCGAATAATGGCATTATCTCTTTGTACATTGGAGTAAAACCATCAATAATTAAATGCAAATCTTAACTGCAGAAATTACTATGTTTTAATTCTCATTCTCAACTGTATTTTATTTTCCTCTCATAAAACAACCAACTACACAAACATCTTACACAACTGAATTTTATTTACAATAAAAATAATTGAATAAATATTATTTTTAACAAAAATAATCATAGCACATACTAGTGTATGAAATAGTCTTAGATTCTACTGATATGTGGTTCTTTTATGACACTATTTAATTAATATTTCTGGAGTATGGAATAGCTATCTCATTAAGAAGAAAATCAATTAATATCAAGCAAATAAAACTTCAGTAATCAAATTATATACAAATGATTTCCTTTTAGAATGATGCCTTTTAACCAAGGAAATTTATGTTGTGAAATATATTTATATTAACATGCAAAGAAAGTATTAACTTAGTCTAATTTTGGCATAATTTAGTCTAACTTGGTTTTGAACATGCCTCCAAGCTCATAAAGAGTAATTGCCTTTGAGAAATAATGATATTTTCATCATATTCTCAGGGGATCGGATCCCAGCCTGGATTGAGGCATAGCTTCAAAGCTAACCCTCTGCTTTCAGATAACAGTCTCTATGTCTAACTTCAGGTGTTTTTTCATGTTTGGCCACAACCATAACACATACTACTCTTTCAATTAATTCATTATTTAAACAAGAACATTTATCTCTAAGATTAACATTTTTTCTATTCTTGATATATCCATTTTAAAGTAACAGTTTTTTTTTTAATGGTAAGTTCTGTGGAAGCAGTCATGTACTCATAATTATCCTAACACATGTGATTTGGTGTAAACAGAGACTACACTTTCATTTCCTGGCCATCCAGACATGAATAATCACACAAAACTATATTAATTACAAAACTCTTTGGTCAATGGCTCAGGCATGTTCTTAGCTAGCTCTTATATCTTTAATAAACCTGTGTCTATTAATCTGTTTATTGCCATAAGGCTGTGACTTACTGGTAAGGTTCTGGAATTCTTCTCCTTCGGCAGCTACGTGGAGTCTGCCTGACTCCTCCATCTTTCTCCCTGAATTCAATTTAGTTTTCCTGGCTAGCTGTGTTCTGCCTTGTCATAGGCCAAAGCAAATTCTTTATTAACCAATAGTTAATAATATTTTGGATTTTTCAGTTTCTCCATTTGTAAAATGCAAATTTCTGACTATGTCATATTATTATAATATTATAATAAGAGCGACTTAAAATATAGCAGGATAAAGTTTTCTAGGGCTTCCTAGCCTAAGGCATACCGAAATAGAAAAGGCAGCTAGGCAAGGAACCTTCTCAGCAGGACATTATTTGATGCTGCCACAAAGAATCAAGTTCTTCCCTGCTTATGTGTTTTACCTCACAATAGCCAGCATTAGGTAAGAAGAGGTGCACACACATGTTAATTGCCCTTGGCCACCTGTTATCTGAACTGAAACACTGATTCTACAGCTCCTGTACCAGCTTCTGAGAGTCCCAGAAGCTGAGGTGTTCTCTGTGTATAAAGAATTTATGCTCATGGAAGCAGAAAAGCACTCAGGAGTCACATAACCCATCTCAAAGCCAATCAGAAAATGCCATTTTTCCTTCAATGTTGTGATTTTTAAGGGCAGGAGAAATTTAGCTTTTTCAGTTGATCTAATGTATATGATTAGAGGGATGCCTGGGTCTCCTTTACAAACTTGTAATATATAACGGAAAAATCAAAGCTGCTACCCATATGGACATTCTATACCAGTAGAAAACAAGTAAAAAATTTTTATATAATAACCGTTACATCTTATAATAAAGAAAAAAGAGAAGTGGGTGGGGGATTGAGGTGTGTTGGAGGAGGCCAACAATATTAAAGAAGGCAGGGAAGCAGAGGTGAGGGTGCCACATGTGTGTGAATCCTGGGAAACCTAGAATGTCTGCTGTGAGTTGAGTAAGGCCAGTGACAGGAGCTGGGCCCAGAAGGAATCAGATCAGAGAGTTCAGTGGCCACTCTAAGGATTTTGGGTGTTTCCATGAAAGCAGTAAATGCTACCACAGTTTACTCTGGGTCTATACAAGCAACTCAGAAGTAGATAAGTGTATACTTATTATTATGTCCAAATAGGCATTTCCAGCCTTTTGATGTTATAACACAACTTTGACATTTACATGGTTCGTACTAGAGAACAGCATAACAGGGTTACAAAATGTAAAATAAAGTAAAATCCCATGTTTTAAGTAAATTTGTGATATGGTGTTAGGCTGCAACCACAGCTTTCCTAGCTGTATCATAACTCATGCACTGCAGATTAGGGATTCCTACTAGAAAAACCTGTTTATTGTTGTTGTTTTACATAAATAACAAAACATTTAAAATATATTTGGCGTATTAGTCATGGTTCTCTAGAGTAATAGAACTTACAGAATAATAATATATAAAGGGGATTGATTTACTGTAGTGATTCTCACAGGCCCCAGCCCAGTTAATCCAACAGTGGCTGTGAACACAAAGTCCAAGAATGCAGTAGATGCTCAGTCCACAAGGCTGGATGTCTTCGCTGTGTTCAGCATATATTAGAGTCCTGAAGAAGTAGGCTTCAGTGCCAGTGAAGGAATGGCTGTGTTATCAAGGTGAGGGCAAGTAGGGATAGAGCAAAAGCTACCTTCTTCTGTGTAGTTACATAGGTTTCCACAAGAAGGTGTGGCCCAGATTAAAGGGGTGTCTTCAAGATTTGGATCAAAGGTGTTTGTCTTCATGTCTCAAAGGTCTGAACGAGAAGTTAATTCACCCACTTCAAACCAAGAAAGAAATTCCTCTCACAGGTGTGCCCTCCGTTTCTGGATTGTAGTTCATTTCAAATGTAGTCAAATTAGCAACTAAGAAAAGACACCATAGTTGCTTTGGCTTCATTTCTGCCGTTAACTTAAAATTGTTAATCTTGCTCAGTGTTGTGCTTTAGAGTGATATTTCCATTTTACTATGTGTTACCACTGAACAACTGCTGCTTCTGTCTCTTGTGTTGTATACTGAGACCCGTTTCACACTCTCTCTCGTGAGATGACTTTGAGAAAAGTTCTCCTCTACTTAAGGAGTAAAGCATAAAATAAAATCAAGTATCAGAAACTATTTAAAAAAACATAAACTTGATTTTGGAATATGGATTTTTTACCTGAAAAGCCCAGAGTGACTTGTCTGTTGCTTGTGTTTGCATAGATGGATGCTGATATCTGTATGTCTTCTCTGGACATTTTCTAGAAGAGATAGAAGCAATGAATAGTGGGCACCACCAAGCATCTACTCTGAACTAGAAAACTATAGTATGTGTGGCCATACATCCATGTACATTGCTAACCCAAATTATAGACATATTAATTCCCTCTATGTGAAATATTTGATTGGATGAGGGGTCAGTAAACTATGGCCCATAGCTTTCCTGCCCACATATTCATAGCTAATACTAGTACTAAAGTTTGGAATTACCACAAAGGTAAAAAAAAATGCTTTATGTCACATAGGAGTGCTAGGCAGCACATTTTAGTAAAGTTGAATCTGGGCTTATTAGCACACAGCAATACCTATTCATGGAAAGCTTGCCAGTGATAGTTTTCCCGTCATGGCGGAGCTGAATTATCCCAGCAATTATCATGTGACACACAAAGCTTAAAATACCATTTTTTTGTCCAGAAAGGATATAAAGACAGACAATTAATCTGCATGACTCCCATAATTTTCTTCAGTTTTTGTTCTTCTCTAATCTCTCATGTTAAATATAATGACTCTCTAAAGACGTCTCATGGTCCCATTCAATCCCAAAGGCTGCTGATACAAAAGATATCTAAATACATAAAAGTTTATTAGAAATATGTACCAAGGAACTACTTATAAAGAAGAATAAAAATCAATTATGTGACTGAACGAGTGTCTCTCTAGAAACTTTAGTGTTGAGCTCTTGAGGTAATAGACACTATTTCCAGAGTGTGGACTAGTCCCTCTGTGTAGACTACTTCTCATCTAGTCCATGGCCATGGAGCTTTCAGCCTCTAAAGTGTGTTTCATTCCTGTTGAGAGTAAAAATTAATTTTCACATAAATAATTATATCTACACATGCCCATATGGAAATATATTTGCTGCATATAAACACCTACTAAATATCTGCAATCCTTGCATCAGTTTCTCTTATCATTGAACAATTTCATATATTTATATAATTTAATTGTTTTCATCCTTCTCTATTCTCTCTTGTACCTCCTTCTACTTCTGCCAGAACTCCCACTTTTTTGTCTTTTTCTACATGGCCCACAGAGCTAATTAGAGATTCTTAACTAAATTCAGTTTCTTTCTTACTTACATATTCAACAGTGCATGATACCACTGAGAGGATAAACATCATATAAATCTAATTGTAAATGTTGTTTCTAGTTAAATAAAAGCAAATGTTTCAAATTTCCTCAATAATAGTTAATACCTTTAATTACAGATTTTCTTGGAAACGTGGCTCTACAAATTCACTGACACAAGTTAAAGTGGATTTACTATCAATTTAATTATCAAGTGGATAATTAAAATATGAAATCATGGAGATGTGATTCCCAACCCCTTCCCCCAAAATACACCATTTAGAAAGTTTCAAAATGTACCACTTTATATTCAGTTACTCATAGTTAAAAACCAGTTTGCTAGCCAGGCGGTGGTGGCACATGCCTTTAATCCCAACACTCAGGAGGCAGAGGCGGGTGGATCTCTGTGAGTTCTAGGCCAGCCTGGTCTACAGGAGCTAGTTCCAGGACAGGAACCAAAAGCTACAGAGAAACCCTGTCTTGAAAAAAAAAAAAAAAAAAAAAG
>NW_026067950.1:513806-603821 GCF_014885135.2 Alexandromys fortis
TTTATTTATTTATTATGTATACAATATTCTGTCTGTGTGTATGCCTGCAGGCCAGAAGAGGGCACCAGACCCCATTACAGATGGCTGTGAGCCACCATGTGGTTGCTGGGAATTGAACTCGGGACCTTTGGAAGAGCAGGCAATGCTCTTAACCTCTGAGCCATCTCTCCAGCCCCCATAGTTCTCCCTTTAATGCTACAGTTTTCTTTTCTACAAGGAATCCTGTCCTCTGTGCAGTCACTGTAGAGTGACTCACCTCACTCAGAAAGTCATAACTTTTCCTTCTTTCACTCTTGTCTCCTCCTTTTAGATACTGGTCATACGCCTCCTCCAGTACTTCTGGGGTCTTCACTTTCTTTGCTATGCTCTTCTCAACTATGTATCTGCCTCTGTTTTTCTCCTTTGTCTTTCTCTTCCAGACAGCTGTCAAGATTTAGTCTATTGCTCTAGGGTTTTTCTTTTAATATCCAATGAAACTGCCCTTAAGCCTTTTTTTTCTGAGTCTCCTTTTAAATTATTTTACTGATGAAACTAAGAACTGTAAAAGGGAACACAGATTTCCCCTGTAACATGTAGTATCTCAGGTGGGGTTCCTCAAAATTTCTGGTAATAATACTTCTCATGGATGTATGATATGCCCTTTGCTATATATGCCTAGTATAATCCCTCTATTCTCTCATTTTAAAACTAATTTTAGAATTCCTTTTCATTTTAAGAAATGTAAATTTGTCAGGATACTTCTATGTTTATTTTCCCCTTGAAATGGTGGTGGTTGACAAACTTTGCTATGAATTAAGAAATTAAATAAAAATAGGAGAACATGACTAGTCCTAAAGTATAGAGAAAATTTTTACTATAGATATAAAGGATAAAACAGGCAAAGGGAAGAGTCCAGACTGAACACGGCCAGCAGACTATACAGCGCCATGAGAGGAGAGGGGGAGGAAGAACAAGAGAAGAGGCAGCCAAGGCCAAGAGGCCAAGAGACTGGAGTAGCTAAAATGCTGTTATATAGGGACCAGTCTGGGGGAAGGGAAGTGGAAGGCTTTAGGATGGAGAGTTTTAGGGTTGGGGAAAGGTGGGATAAGAAGTGGGGGGAGGAGCCACAGGTCCTGAGAGATGCCTGGAGAACTGGGGCAGCCATGGTAATATATAAATAGGCACCTCACTTTGGCCTTCTGTCTTGGGTTCCTGAGACCTAATATGCTACATGAGCAAAATAATTGTCATTTAGTCAGATTATACCATGTTGCACAGCATGAAGAATCTGTGGGCTGTGGTACATTCTTATTGGAAGCCCATATTTATAGGGGGAAAGCTAAAGTTTTCACTAAAATCAATAAGGAGCAGTTATCCCTTAGGAGTTTGATATTAAACAGTTCTTTCCCCATAAAAAGATTGTAAAAATCTTCAAATTTTACTTTTAACAAAAGTTGGCAATCTTATTTTGTTAAAGTACCAAATTAAACACTTTAAGGTCTGAGAAACAAGTGATCTTTATCTCAACTCCCCAAAGTTGAAATTTGAAGTTTCTTGAAAAAGCCTGTGCTAAAAGTTCTAAAGACTAGCTGATTAAGAACTGTGATTGTGGAGAGACAGAATGTTACAAATCTTGAGCCAAACAAACCTGGGTTGCCTTTAGCTCTGTTAGCAGGGATGTAGGCTAGACTATCAGTTTCTAAAAGCACAGCCTCTAAGAACAACATCATCAGATAGCATCTAAAACCTGTAACAGAGATCCCACCCCCACCTCCTTGCCTGTGAGCTGCCTACCTGGTGCCTCTATCAGTGATTTGGGCAAATGCATTTATTACTGGAAGCTCTGGCTTTGGTTCCTGTTTCCGGTGATCTCTATGGATAGAAAGTAGAGCAGGTGTGTGAAATGCCGTACAAAAGGCCTAGCAGAATGCAGCAGCCCCAAGGAATGACAGAGGTCAGGACTGAAAGGGCCATTAAGAAGGAGCATGCTTTCCCAGGGAGCGGTGACCACTACCAGAGGCACCATTGTACTGACTTGCATCTTTAGGAATGATTCATGCTATTTCTTACCTCCCCACAGCATACAGGTTGGAGGGACAGGAAAGATGATTTGCATGAACTCTTAGTGGAAAAAAAATGCTAATGTTAGGTAACTAGACAGATATCAGCAAGCTGCCCTGAAGGTCTTAGGGAACAATCTTCTCTCTCATAGACAGTGAACCCCTCCTTTTTCTCCCCCTCCCCTCCCGCTAGCAAATAAGAATGCCTCTGGAGTACTTAAATCACCATATAAAACAATAGACCATTTGGGACATTTTGAGGCGCATTAAGATAAAAAGACTAAAATCTGAGCTATTGTTTAGCTGCCTGGATGGAAACATGGTTTT
Source organism: Alexandromys fortis (assembly GCF_014885135.2). Lineage (NCBI taxonomy): Eukaryota > Metazoa > Chordata > Mammalia > Rodentia > Cricetidae > Alexandromys > Alexandromys fortis. Next base: position 516,173 of record NW_026067950.1, read on the forward strand.
CCAAGTACGCAGGGGCAGGGGCATGCATTATTCTAATTAAGCAACAGGATTTTCTTTCCTGGCAGCCCTTCCCCTTACAGTGCAGACGCAGGAAACACTTTGTGCAGGCCAGTCCACTTCCTGAGTCCTAACACTGAAAAATCTTAGCACTTTGTAGACCTTTTGCCTATCTTTGTGTGTGTGTGTGTGTAGTTGAATTTTTCTGATGATTTGGGCTTTCTTGCTTTGCTTCTCTGAAGTCAGTTCCCTACTCTTTCTGCCGTACAGCATCTTGATAAACTGCATTGCTAAATGTGTAGACTTTCCCCACCTTAACTTAAAATATCATGGTTTTCTTTTATTTCTCTTCATCATTTCTTCACAGGTAGCTACAAGGTTTAAAGTTTAAATGGCTTGTTGTTTTTTTCTCACACATTAGCAAAACTTTTCTCAATCTTCCTTTTATGCTTGTTTTTAAATTCTCTTATTGATTAGCAAAAGGGTCCTAGATTTTTGTAAGTAGAATGTGGTACCCAATATGGGAATTCCCCAATATCTCTAGTAACGATACAACTTTACTGTTTACCATAAAGTCTTCTGGTGAATTATCCTACAATCTTTTGGTCAGTTTAGATTGTTACATCCCCAGGGTCAGAGTTGCCTTTGATCATTCCTGGATAGTCAGAACATGTTGCTTATGACTACCTTTTATTCTGTGGCTTCGGAAGTTCGTTTAAGCGATTTCATACTGGAACCTTTCTTTCAGGGCAACCTAAATCCATGTTTCCAATCATGGTTGCTAACATTTGGCTCCAAATAAATTTTCTTATTTTCTTTCACTATGAAACTATATTTGCTTCACAAGTGTTAGATTTGATCTTGTAAAAAAAGTTTCTGGAAAAAAATTGCACTTTGCTTTGAACTTTCTACAAGACTGATTAATTGATTAAAAAAAAAAAACTTCCATGGTGATTGGAATGCTGTAGGTTCAGAGCATAATTCTAATTTATCTTCAGCTGACTTAACTAGCCATTCCTTGTTTACCTCTGTGTCTGTCCTAACATCCCTGTGACTAACAGATAAAACCTCTCGGAATGTATTAGTTTAATAGAACTTGTTTCCACCAATCAAAAGGCTAAAGCTGTCATCAGCTAGCATCCAGGGCCTATAACTGAGAATTCTCTTTTTTGCTATAATCCATCTATCTCCCTGTTGCCTCAACCAATGTTTTTAAAAACTGCCTCAATTTGTGACTTTCTTTTCTTATTATAAAATCTTCCTCTAATTGTTACTGCACTGGGATATGGAATTTGGGGAAACCTAAATGGGTGTTCCCAGGTTGTGGCCACTGATGACTTAAGAATAAACTATCCCTTTCCAATTTGCGGTGAAAGTCACAGTTTTTTGTTGTTTGTTTGTATGTTTTTTGTGGGTTTTTTTATTTTTTGAGTTGAGAGGCTAAAGACTGCAGCCTACAGGTTCCATTTCAAGGTCACTTCAGTGATAGCATTGTGTCTCCTTGTTTATGGCAAATCTTTGGGTTGGTGGCTAATTCATTCCTCCTGAGTTGTAAAACATGGGCCATATCTTCCCAGCATCCTCCCCTTTCATCTACAATCCCGAAAATTATCTTTGCACATGTAAATAGCCCACCAGAGTGTTTTCCTGAATAAAGAGAAGGGATTCGCTGCTACTGTCAAGATAATGTGCATATAGCAGATGGTGCTTTCATTCCAGGACAACCGCAGCAGAGAAGGAGATATGAAACTTCTGTCTCCATTGTGCTGTGCTCTTTCCCTATTCTATAATTTGACAGTTTAGTTTGGCATTTGGAACAAATTAATACTTAAGTTTCTACTGGAATTCAACTGCTGGGTTTGTTGTCAAGGTGGTGGTTCTAAATATAGGTAGGTGAGAGAAGAAAAAGACACATCAAATTCCTTATCTATCTCGTTTTGGCACTTTGCGAGAGTTTATATTTAAATTTAAATAAGCATTCTTGTATTATCACTGCCAGCATTCTGTCACAGTAGTCCTTTTAGTTGAATGAATAAGAAACATAAATTAGATCTTCAGAGATAGCCTGGAGTCCATGCTTTTTCAGTCCATTGAAAGTATCAAAGTGGAGGTGCATACTCCCAGCCCTTGGCATACTCCGTGTTGAGAAATATATTGTGGAACCAGTCATAATGAAAAGGTCTTTTAAAAAAATGAAGAGGGCTTTCTTAAATTTATTTATTTATTAAAGATTTCTGCCTCCTCCCCGCCACCGCCTCCCATTTCCCTCCCCCACCTCCAATCAAGTCCCCCTCCCTCGTCAGTCTGAAGAGCAATCAGGGTTCCCTGCCCTGTGGGAAGTCCAAGGACCACCCACCTCCATCCAGGTCTAATAAGGTGAGCATCCAAACTACCTAGGCTCCCACAAAGCTAGTACGTGCAGTAGGATCAAAAACCCATTGCCATTGTTCTTGAGTTCGCAGTAGTCCTCATTGTCCGCTATGTTCAGTGAGCCCGGTTTTATCCCAGGCTTTTTCAGACCCGGGCCAGCTGGCCTTGGTGAGTTCCCAATAGAACATCCTCATTGTCTCAGTGTGTGGGTGCACCCCTCGCGGTCCTGAGTTCCTTGCTCGTGCTCTCTCTCCTTCTGCTCCTCATTTGAACCTTGAGATTTCAGTCCGGTGCTCCAATGTGGGTCTCTGTCACTGTCTCCTTTCATCGCCTGATGAAGGTTAATATTCAGGAGGATGCCTATATGTTTTTCTTTGGGATCACCTTCTTATTTAGCTTCTCTAGGCCTTATGTCAAGCAAAAAGAACAAAAATGTTGCTCTTTTTCTTTCATTTTAAAACTCAGATCTTCTCACGAGTTCTGTTTTTTTTTTTTTTTTTCCATTGCCCACGCAAATGCACGGATTTTTCAGTTTGTTCCCACCACAGTTTCCCCTGGCAGGGCCCGGGAAAAAGATTTATCCTCATCAGCAAGCCTTGTTTGACAGATTGCTTCACTCCTGCTTACCACAGCCTTCCATGCCCACATGACCCCTAATCTCATCAATTACAATTATTTTATGTTCTAATTACTGAATTTCCCAATACATCTTTCGCCCTAACGCATCTGGAGCACTCAAATACTAAACTATAACTGTGTCTGCTATGAAAAATAAATACTTTTTCTTTGTGTTGATGGGTGTCACTTTTATAGATCATTTTACAAGTTAGCATCAAGGAAAACATTTCATGTCCTAAGTAATTTGAGTAACATGCTTTCAATTTTGTTGCTTATAATTCTGATATAACATTTGTCAGTTCTCTATATATTATGCTAATATTAACTACTTAAATGAGCACAAATGTACATTTTTGACAGTTTCTTGAAATGTTTCACGTTTTAAGTTCAAGTGGGACACGGAGAAAGACTGTCATTTTAGTAAGACAGTTATTAAAAGTTATTAAATCTATCAACAAATGGCAGCATGGCAGGGACACTGAGTACAGTCCAGGGTCGTGGGACTGACGGAGAGTCCATTTTTATACAATTTAGTGGAAGTCGATTGTAAAGTTTTGTTTGTGGTCTGCAATTAGGTAACCACTGAGTAGTGGTAGTCAGGTGAAGAATGTCAGGTGTCTAATGGATAAGCATCTTTCCTGACTGGGCGTGACTACTTGGTTAAGAAAGACAAGAACCTAGAGAAATGATTCAGTTCTGGAAACCAAGGTACCTTCGTTTCCATAATTAGAAGTTTGGGAAAAAATGAAAGAACTTCAAAAAATGGAATAACACTTCATAGTCCCATTAACCGAAGACTGGGAATCTTGAAATGTCTTGCACAGTGACGGTCTTTGTGTTTTCATAATTAGTCTCTTGCTTATTCAAGAGTGCTATGTTCCTTACAATAGGTTTTGTCACCCTGACAGCATATATAAACCTTTGTCACGTTTCTTCAGCCTGCCTTCCTAGCCACATCACTTTCTGTTTCTTCCCAATAATGCCTGTATCTCAGGGCAAACTGCTAATGGTCCTCCTAATGCACAGTAGCATTTCCTGTCTCTAGTCTGTCATAATGCTTTTCACTCCGCCTATAATCCCTCTATCATCCAAGATGCCAGTTTACCATAAACAGTGTGTATTTATATGATCTTTTAAAATAAAATGGATGACTAATTTTATTTATTTTGTCATATCTGGCAGTGAGTTCAATACTTGATGTAAAGCCATGTTTGTTGACTAAACATGTAATTAAATGTTCACCTGTGGAATCTGATAGAAATTAAATAATTTCGTAAATACATAAAAGTTTACTTATACAATGGAAAGTTTGTTATTTCATAACAACTAGTTAGTACTTATTACATGCTGAGTGCTCTAAAACGAGTTAAATTCACACTAGTTTTCCCAGGCAGATTTTATTCCTCTATATAATTTCAACTCCATTTTAGAAATGTAGACTGAAACCCAGGAAGATAAAAATCATCTTTCCAAGAACACTAAGCTAAATAAAAATCAAACACTGATTGAATCTTAGCTGTCTGGGCATATTAAAAGTATATTTATAAGAAATTGTTGGGACCAGTTAAGTCCTGGCCTTCAGCTGCTCTTCCCTCCTAGAGCCTTCTAATTGAAGTTACTAGAAGCTGTGTCTAGCTTAGAGGATCAGAGGATGGGATTTTCACCTGTTGGCCATTGACTGCAGTGTATTTAAGCCTCCATGGTGCTATTAAAGAGGGGCTTTTTGGTACCAGTGTTGGAAGGTCTGCGTGTCGGTCTGTCTCTGCGAGTGTATTCCTCAACCTCCAGCCCCTTGCCCAAAGTTCACGAACTGGGTTCTAGCGCATAGAGCGCAGACAGGGGCTGCGGTGTGCGGCAAGAAATGGTAATTTGTTGCATAATAAATAGTCCCACCTATGTGTAGTTCCAGCAATTCTCGTGAGAATACAGTCATTGCTTTGGACTGTAACATTTGAGGACTAGATTAAGTTCTTTAAAAGTCTTAAGAAACTGTATTAGATAATAACATCTTGGAATGCTGTTTCTCTGTGTATTCGCTCTTATTATTTCACCAGGAAGAAAATGGACAAAAATGGACCAACCAGACTTTACCAACATTATATATTTCTCTATTGTTGTCTTTGTTTTGTTCTGTTTCATTTTGTTTGTTTGTTTGTTTGTTTGAGGCATTGTCTGCTTGGCTATCCTGGAACTCATAATGTAAACCAAGCTGAACTTGAACTTGGACAGATCCACTTGACTTTGCCTCAGAGGTGCTGAGATTAAAGGCAAAAGATGTCTGTGTATCTGAAATCTTAGGCAAAACTTACAAAAATAATGCAAACAGAGACTAAATAAAAAGTTTAATGAGCAAAGTCCTAATCATGCAAGTATGAGGATCTGAATTCAGATTCCCAGCACCCATGTAAAAAGCCGGCCATGGCAATGTGGGCCTGTAATTCTATTGCAAGGTGATGATAAAGACGGAGATTTTTTTGGGCTCCCTGGCAGCCAGTCTAACCAAGGCAGTGAACTACAGGTTCAATGAAGACTCTGTCTTTGAAAATAAGATGAAGAGTCATAGGGAAAGAAACCTGGTATAGATTATGGCTTATACACACATGTACTCCCCACACACATGTACTCACACACACTCTCTCTCTCTCTCTCTCTCACACACACACACACACATACATACATAATGCATACACGCACATACACAACACAAACACAAAAGTTTCTAAAACACCTTAAAAGTGGTGTAAGAAGCCTTGCAGTGTCCAGTGAATAAGTTACATCATATATGGCAGATGTATTGGGAGCCCTACAAGCTTTATTGTGTGGTTGTGATAAAATACCATGACTAAAAGCAACTGAGAGAAACAAGAGGTTTATTTCATCTTACAATTCTAGGTAATAGTGGAGAAGTCAAGACAGGAACTTCAAAAAACTAGTCATATCATAAAAGTCAATACCAGAGAAAAATGAATGCCTGCAAATTCACTTGCTTGTGCTCAACCTCATTTCTGTGATTTCTCCAACCTAATATAGCTCAGGACAGCATTCAGGAATGTTGCTGCCCACAGAAGCTGGGCCTAACACATCAATTAAGTTGATTAACACAATCTCTCACAGACATGCCCACAGGATATCTCTAATCAAGACCTGTCTTCCTAAGAAATCTGCAGTTGCATAATGTAGGCAATGAAAGTTAACCCTCACAGGCTCTAAGTCTGATTTGGAATATTCATTTTGCTGGCCTCGCCACTTTATCCACTTTTTTCTGAGACACCTCTGAGACCCTGGCTCAGTGAGGCTCAGCTTATTAATGAGAACTAAAAGAAGGGTATTTGGAATCAGAAATTTAGTGGAAGGCCTGAACATTTATTTAGGCAAGATCTTATTAAAATCTGGGGTAGTATCATGGATATCTGCAGACATCTCTGTGGGAGGGACCCACCCTACCTTTTGTTTTGCTAATGTCTTATATTGATCAATGCATATGTCATCCTTGTCATGAAATGCATCTGAATGAATGAAATTCATTGCTTCTTGGAAAATTGCTTTCTGGTGAAACAAATTTATGGAGCACACTAAAACATACTGAAGAAGATAATGCTCAATAACTCACACTTTTAAAACCTTTTTATTTATTCAATATATATAATATAATAGTATTCATATTGTGTATCATGATCCCATTCATTTCCCTGTACCTTTGCATCCACCCTCTGTTCCTAAACACTCCCCTAAAAATAAATTGAGAGGGGGGGGGGAAGGGAAAAATTAAAAATCTCACCATGGAAGTTGCAGTGTGACACAGTGAGTCACGCAGTAAGCCCCCTTGTCCATATATCTTTACTTGCAAGTGTTCGTTGCAGAGTCATTGGTCTGATTCAAGGCCTCTGGTTTCTCCTACACCATGGATGCTGGGCCCTCAATAGTATTCTTTCTGGATATCCTGTTGTTGTCCTTTGTTGTGGAGATCCTGCAGCTTTAGATCTGTACGTCAGGTCCTTTCACATGCTCCAGATAGAATGGATGTCCTCAACTTGTGACATACCAATAGCTCTGGTGGCTAAGTTGTATTCCATCTCATTGTATGACTGTGGTTTGCAGTTTTAGTCTGTTCCTCATTGTTATAAATTTGTCACCCTGGAATACTAGTGATCCAAGGGACAAGTGACTACTTTTTTGTGAAGTTATTTCAATGGAAATAATATAATACATGTAACATCTTAAATATTTTTGTAAACTTTATTAGGAATAGATGGTGGTACTCTAATGTGGTAAGTGGTTAGACACTGATCGATTTAGGCTCCATTTAAGTGAAAATATTGTATGGTTCATTTTTCTTTTTGTTTTTGTCATTTAGACAGGGTCTTGCTATATAGGTAGGGCTGTCCTCGAATGTGCTGTGTTAGAACTGTCTGCAAACTCATAGCAATCCAGCTACCTCACTCTTCTAAATATTCAAATTACAAGCATGAGCTACCCTGACTATCTTACATTTTTTATTTCCTTATTAAGAGAAACTTATCTTTGCATATATATGCCCACCAATTGCAGACTTTCCAAATTCCTTTGGTATCAAAATTATGTATAGGGAGTTCCTGCATATAGGAGCACTCAACTCCAGTTATCCCTAAGTATGGTCAATATGTCAGAGAAATTCATGCAGAATGAGTGAACATTGGAAGCTTCTGCTTTCTACTTAATTTTCTTCTCTTCTTTCTTCTAATAGGAACTTTTTACCCCTGAATGCAAGTTTAAAGAGTCTGTTTTTGAAAACTATTATGTAATCTACTCATCCATGCTGTACAGGCAACAGGAGTCTGGCAGAGCCTGGTTTTTGGGATTAAATAAGGAAGGGCAAGTTATGAAAGGGAACAGAGTAAAGAAAACTAAAGCAGCAGCTCATTTTCTACCCAAGCCATTGGAAGGTGAGTACACCATATGCATCATCCTCTTGGAAACTGTTATATACATTACACAGAAACCGTTCATAGGCTGACAGAAATGTCCTTTATTGGAGTGCTGTTTGAATATGTTTCTCCTTATTGTTCTGGGCTAAGCTTTGTGGGCACCAATATAGGTCTGGGGGTAGAACATGAGCTCACATGTGCCAAAGCCAGGATTCTCATTTCTGGACACCAAAAATGGGGGGAAAGAAGAAAAATAAAAACATCCTCCCTCCCTCTCCCTCTCCGTCCCTCTCCATCCCTCCCCCCTCTCTATTTGTATGTGTGTGTGTGTGTGTGTGCATGAGTGTGCACGCATGTACACACAACAGAAAACTTCTTTCAATGCTGCAAATCCTCACTGTCCCTAATGGTCTAAGTAGTTCATGATTTATAGTCAATTATTTGAAAGATAAAAATAAACTATGTAATTACAAACGTGTAATAAGTATATAAGAAAAACATTTTCACATAGAATTTCAAGTATTTGCCTGTTTTCAAATGGTCTGGGTAAAATATCTTTTGAATTGTTATAATTCTTGAAAATGACACTTAAAAACTCTGTAAAGTTCCATATCTCCTTCTATGCTGCATAAATTATTTCTCTTGTATTAAGGAACATGTCTACTTTCAGCTCTAAATAGAAGCTCCTTCACATTTATTTTTATCAGATCCCAAGGCCCAAGTTACCATGCTCTGTTCATTAGGAATATATGTACTTTGTTTATTAATTATTCTGCCAGAAGGATCAATCAATTGCTATTACGGTAAATTTTAAAACTGAAAAAAATGACTTTGATGCTATTCCTTTTTAAAAAATTAAAATACAATTCTATAAAAAAAAGAATCAAAATGAGGAAAATAACAAAGCAAGCAAGCTTCACAGGTGCCCTAGACTCTTGGGATAAAAGAAAATACCACCAGGTCCCTCTAGAGGTTGACATGGTGATGGTAGTGACTTCTTGTCGGTTGTAGCCCAGACTATCTACAGAATTTCTCAGTTTTCTCTTAGGACTCTTCGGGCTTCATGTTTTGAAGTTCCTCAGTATTACCTCCTACCACTGAGCTGATACAGCCCCTCTCCTATAGGTTTGTCATGTTTGAGACATGTAAGAAAAGGATGAGGGGCACAGAAAATATCAGAGACATTCCTGCTGCCATATAAACAGTATTATCACAGATAATCCTATTATTTGTTATTTCAGCCTTAAGTTTAACTGTTGTGTGAGTATGATGCACAATATGAGGAGAGAAAAATATTGTGATATGTTGGAAAATAATTCCTAGACAGAGGTATTCCAATCAAAACAAGAGAGTGTGCTCTTCTATTCCTTTAAAACACTATTTCTGAAACACAACATTTAACAGTGATGATTATTATAGAGATATTAATTTCCTTTACAAGCCCAAATAGGTTATATATTATATAATTAAAAGTTTTAGGACAGTTATAGACATTTTTACAGGGGTATGATTGTTTCTGGATAGGGCAGTCAGATCTCCCACCCAACTTTACTTAAAAGATAGTATAAGTCAAAACTTTGGTACTATTTGGTCCTAAGTTAACTAGTACAGGTGAGAAATTGGAGATGCTTTAAGAATGCAGACTTCTTTCTTTTTCTCATTTTTTTTAAAAATTAAAAATGGGTTTTTAATGCAACATATTCTGATTATGATTTTTCCTCCCCAAGGATCCTCTTAGATCCTCTCCACTTCCCTATCTACCCAAGTCCACACCCTTTCTTTTTCTCTGTCATTAGAATTGAAATTGGCATCTAAAAAAGGTAAAATATGATAAAATAAAAACAAATAAGACAAAATAGAAGAAAACATAAACAAAAAAGAAAGAAGTAAAAGAATAAGCTCAAGAAACACATATAGATGCAGAGACACACAGATTAACACAAACAGAATTAACATAAAACACAAAATAAGAAATATATATATATATATATATATATCCTATAAGGAAAGAAAACAACAAAAAGCCTAAAGCCCTGACAAAGCATTATGAGACAAAGAACTTCAAAAAAATGCCATTAAGTTCATTTTGTGTTGACCACCTATTGTTGAGTATGGTGATAAGCCTTAAGATTGGTTTGTATACCTTTAGACTCCACTGGAGAAAACTAATTTTTCATTTGTGAGAAGTTATCCTTTGGAGAGAGCTCCTGGGTTAGAGACTGACTTCTTTTACATGGTTTCTAAGTCATTTATCTCAGTATGCATTTACCTTTATTTAGTGTGCTAAGAAAATTCATGTGTTACATTGATGCAAATGTAAGATACCTCCACAGCACACATGGCATTGATTCCCGCTCAACCCAGGGTCTTTTCTGCAGCACCTGTTCTTTCAAAGCCCAAGCAGCATGTTGGGAAGAAAGACTCTAATTATATTGCTGGTGGCAGATAAGTTTAAGTCAACTAATTTCTCCACATGTCAGATATTCTTAAATAGCCTTTGCCAAGACTCTGCAAAAGCATTTCCTAAAAAGTGGCATGAACTATGGGGCTCATGTAACAAAGCACAACTCAAACAATTCCCTGATTTCCTTTCAGACATCAGTCTCCACTGCTCTTTCTATTTTATGCCTCTGTCCTACCAACACCAATTACTTAATTTTTAAACAATGCATCAGAAAAATAGATACAAAAAAATAAATGCCATACAGTTGCCTCCAGTTGTATAAAAGCCCTATTTATGATAGTGGAAAAGGAAGTAAAAGAAATTATTCACAGAAGACTCCGGCTAAAGCACAAGGAACCCTTTATTATCATACTCTGTGTAGCTTTCAAGTAGAACCCAGTATGACTGTGTGACTTTTAAATCACTGAAGAGAAAAATAGCTTAGTGATCTCTGGTGAAACCAGAATTAGGTCAAATACTTTTCTTCCTGGAGGTTGAGGAGAGAGAGACTGTGTGTGTGTGTGTGTGTGTGTGTGTGTGTGTGTGTATGCCCGCGCACGTGTGCTCATGCTTGAGTTATGTGTGCTTTTCTTTATATGTTTACAAAACGTTCATAGCTCTTAAACTTTATTAGAAAACACATCTATGTACATATGCACACACATATTTAAATATATAAATTCGAAAATACATTAAAGCTATGTCTTAATTTATAGATTAGAAATGACTGCCTTAACACTGCTGTCCTCTTATCAATGGGATGGTGTTCATCCACGAAAGACAGATACAGACTGGCTGAGGTCTGTGCAAAAAGTGGTGTGCCATTCTTGCATGGCTACCAGATAACTTCTTCTTTTTCTCTCCCTGTCTTTACATCTCTAGTTGCCATGTACCGAGAACCATCTTTGCATGATGTTGGCGAAACGGTTCCGAAAGCTGGAGTGACTCCAAGCAAAAGTACAAGTGCATCTGCAATAATGAATGGAGGAAAACCAGTCAACAAGTGCAAGACCACATAGCCAGATCCTCAGGTGTCCTGACTTACTTGTCCAGAGCACAGTGGAGTGATTTATCCTTACTAGACATTCCTGCTCCTGTGGCTGAAGAACCCCAGCAATCAAGCTGATGCTTGTTCTATGCTGTCTCAGACCTCCTTTGTTGCAAGTGGATAAATCTCAACCTGTGGTCCCCCACACCAAGAAGACACCTGGACAAACCAGCTAAACTCAGACCATGGAATGCCCTACCAGATATGGAATGCCTTTTTAATATCTTTTCTGTGACTGTGACACTTCATGTGAATGACATACTTCACAAGTACACTCAATACCTTGCCTGCTGACAGCTACCCATAATCCTTTTTTGAGTCCTGTTTCAGCGAAATCCATGTGTTTAAGTTCAATTTTGTAGCACACAAATAATATTGAGTAATTTCTAGTTAGACGCTGTAAACCTGTGCTATCATGGATTTCTCTTTTTCCCATTTTTGCAAGGCTGCTTGCTCCACTGTCTGTGACATTTAGCAGGATTGTGTTCCTCTGAATCTTCAGTGTTGTAGTTGGTTTAGTTTGGAGAACAATCAGGGAATCAGGAAGCCTTCTAAACCTATTACTACAAATCGTATCTACAAAGATTAAGGTTGTCTTTGGCTCACATTATCGATTAAACACACATATACGCTCTGTCCAGTAGGACACACTGGACCCCTGAGGTGGTCATGGCCTGGGTAGACCAAGGGTCAAACACAATCCATGGGAAGCTCTCTATGATAGGTGTTTGGCATCCCCTCTAAGTTTATTCGTGTGTGTATGTGTGTGTGTGTGTGTGTTTTATACATATCACAAGCTTACTGGTAATGGTAACATTTGCCTTGCCCAGCGAGCAAGACCCACTTGGTTTTTGAGAAAGTGGGTCCAAAGAATTCTGTAGGCCTTGTAGGCCTGATTAAGGTTCATTTTTTTCATCTATTAATCCTCATTATTGGGAAAAGGAAAAATAAAAACAAATCATTACAACTTATAAGAAATATGCTACCTAAATCCATTTCTGACCCTTTCCTCCCTTTTTTTTAATGAAGATAACTCAATGCCCCCTCCCTGATTTGGGCTGCATTCCAGTTGTCCTCAGTAGAGCATGGGCAAGGAGGCTGTGTGTTTTTTCCTGCAGAAGCAATGCACACGTTAGTATAAATTAGACTTTAATATTTTTGGTTTTTAATACAAGTTTCTAAACTGGATAATAGAAAAAAATTCCTTTTTTTTTCCACAGCTTAGCATGCTGGGTCTGGTACTGTGTGTGTCACCAGTACACATATGCCTTTAACTCAGCTCTGTAGGGTCCAACAGGTTGGGTTTGAGGTAAATTGCAAAGATATCAGAATGCAGTTTGTTGAATACCCTAGATAAAACTAAGACAAATCAACGCACTCCAGCATTGGGGATCTGGGCCATTTAATTTATTTGATTTTGTTTTCTTTTGCTTTTTGTAACTTCATTTTTAATTAAATTCTGTGAAACTCCAATTTTAAGGGTACTAAGAAAGGTGGTAAATTTCTGGAGACAAGGTTTGAAGAGTCTATATAAAATGTTCAATATTGGATTTAACGAGCTTCAAACTGTTCAATACTAAACTGTTTGGAAATACATTTGTTACCTGTGTGTACACAATAAAATTCCATGTTGTTTTTTTCTCAGAAAATCTCATTAAGACCAAACTGAACCTCTTTTCTAGAAAACAGTCTATGTGTGATCAACGTACTGGCCTCTTGTTCTGATTTCCATGTGGCAGAATAACCTAGCTGCCATTGGTCCCCATCTACACTGTGCTTACTGGGAAATTATTTTCTCATTGATTTCATGAATTTCCATGACAGCCCTTGCCCAACATAGAACAAAAATTGGCTTGCTTAGCTGATTAAAGATTCAGTATAAATTTAACTATGCTTATTTCATTTTCATATTGGTTTCCATTTTAAGAAATAACAATTAGAATAATGTTTGAATAGATTTATTGTCAATAATGCTCAATTACAAAAAATGATTCCTTTGACCATTACTGATTTGCTGTTATGCATAATTAGACAAAACCCATTAAATGATTATTTAGGGAAGACATACATACCATAATATGTGGTAAAATGTGAATAATTTGCAACTCCTTTTAGTTGGCCTTATAAACACAATTTATACCCATCCACATGTACACACACCCCAAAACTAGCCTACCTTTCTGTTTTGGCTAGCCAGCATTAGTTGAAATTTCTGTTCTGAAGACCTGGCTAGTGGTTAAAATTAAGGCAAGATTTATTTTTGTAAATGATTGAGATTCATGTTAATGTTTTCCTGTTTTGTTTTCCAAGAGTTGTCAGTTGTCTATGAGAGAATGTATTACTGTAATCCTAGTGGTTTCTTTCTAAAAATATATGTTTAGATACATTGCAGAGGGGTTCTTGTTATACCTTTGATTTAGTTAGACCATTTCTTTGTGTCTGGTCTCACCTGTTGCATGGGAAGAGGAAAGCACCAAATGAACTGCATGTACTAGGACCCATGTAGAGGTACTGGTATGTATTTTTTTTATTTACATACAGAGAGCTTGTCTGTATTGTACAATTTGTGTTTCTTACCATTTGTTGTATTCACAGATACAACATATCAAATAAAATACTCATATGAAAGCATATGGAAACCATAAATAACTTTATGTACAAAATAGCATTGTATCATCCTAAATATAGAGAACTCTCTGTAAATAAGTTGATAAATTCAATTTTCCCCTTTACCATGCCAAAGAAAACTTTAGCTCCTTGATGATACCTCTCTTGCTAATTTTCTGAAAGAAGTTCATCATTCCTTCCCTCAGAAATTAAGTTTGCTATAATTAAGTACAATATGTCATCACTGATGTTCTGTATAGTAAATCTGATGGAACACATTTGTATTTATAGACTGTGTGTTTTATATCTCCCTCTATGTATATCCATTGTAACATGTCTCTAAAAGACCCATTCCTTCTGCATGCACATCTGGTGGGGGAGGGATAGTTCTACCACCTTGTTATGGTAGCTGATTGCTTTACCTATCCATCAACAGTGCTCATTAATATTAGTCTCTTACATAACTCAAGTGTCACAATTTTTGTTTCCAAATAAGTTTGCTTCCTGAAATTTAATTTTTTCCCAGGAATTAATTATGGAAGATACTCAAATAGTCTGTCCTGTGTGAAGTGTAAAAAGTAATTGAGTACCCTTTCCTTATGTATTCTGGAGAATTTGGGATCTGTTTTAAATGTATTCTGGAGAATTTGGGATCTGTTTTAAGTGTTTGCTTATCCTGGGTGCTTTGGAGTGAGGACTAGATCCAAAAAGGATCCCATGACTTTTGCTCTAGTCTTTCTAATTATTGACTTCCCAGCAAGTAAACAGAATGTATCATACGTTCCCTCTTAATTATTAAACTACTAAACCATATATTTTCCCCCAAAGGACCGATATCAGATTTGGTACTTTAAGCAAACAAACCCCAACACATCCTTTGTTGGTCCCTAAAATGAATATGTATTATTTTGTTAAAAAATTTCTTTCAGACATTACATGGATAATAGATATTTGATAGCCCCTGAAAAAGAAGCATGAGATTAGAATGACAAAGTTTCAATTTAAAAGAAACAGAAAATAGTTTAAAATGATTTTCAATTTTATATCAGAAAACAGGCATATCATAGGAAAACAATTAGGCTAAATGTCTAATTATTTTCTAAAATACAGATTTAGTCAAATATAGAATGTAAATTGTATTGTTCTGAAATAAAGGACACAAGGATTGGCTTAAAAAGTAACACACAAATCTATGTGAATATGTGGAATACTGTGTGGGTTTCAAAGTTGTGACAGTTGAGTTTGCAGATTGAGACTGTTGTGGTTTTTGTTTTCCTTGTTCTCGGTTCTCATTTAGTCTAATCTTGATATCTGCTGGTGAGGCTGAGTTTGCTTTTGAGCTGGTAGAGGTAAGTCATTCTTGGTGCTGCTGGAATCCAGATGAACTTAGGATTTCTTAAAGGCAGTAGGAACAATGGTTCTCTTCATATCTTGAGGACTTTTGTTGACTTTTATAATCCCTCTGGAAGGATTCTCCACTCATGGTTTGTTAAACAAGTGCGGTGAGGATCAGAATCATTACCACTGGTGAACCTAATGCCACCTTTTCAATTATCATGGGTCCCAGTGTAATTTTTGAAAATCACAAGCAAACCAAAGAGATTTGCTTACTTTCTCCTACTCATTAAAAATTTGTCCTTGCTCAGCATTTTCAATGAGGTACTTTCTATTTTGGAGTCAAAGTGCAGAATCAAATTAAGGTAGGAGATATATTATGTCTTTGCCTGTCACCATGTTTTTTTGTTTTCGGTTTTTTTTAAACAAAAGTGTGTGTGATTTTCACACACACATACACACACATGTTACAGCAAACAAACTGAAGGTTTTCTAAAGTCAGTTTTCTAAGAAAAAAACTGATTAGAGTTTAGGTTACTGTGAGACATATATTAGCTTCCTTCCATAATTTGTAATAACACACTCCAGAACATGGCAAACTACAACATACTTTCCTGTTGTCTAAATTTTTAAGACACATTTTGATCTTCATGGAATTACCATTTCTCCAATGTTGAACTCTATTCTGAGAACACTTATATGCTAATGATGTTTTAACACTTTTTCTTGTGAAGATTTAAGAACACCACATAATTTTGTGGTAGAAGCTACTGATAGAAATGATAAAAACTAGAGAGAGAATTGTAATAATTAAAAAACACACACCTGGGGTGATGAATGGGATCTGGAGGTAATTCCAAGGGCAAGTCTGGCAAACTATCATGCACAGCTGTGATTAAAGTCAGCCCACAACCTGTTTATGTATGGTTCAGGATGGATTTTTATTTATTACAATTTTAAAATATTAAACAATTAAAGAAAAATCCTACAGTGGTTTATCTAATATCTATTATACATTGTTCACACCTTTAAAGAAGGCTGAGTCCTGCAGTAGGGAAATCAGAAGGTCTTTGTACCATGAGGGAATGGTCATTGACTCTCATGTTTGGATATCACCAAACATATCATCAGAATTGCTACTGAATTATTGTAATTGACTTAAAATGTATATAAAGAAAAGGAAAATATAGAGAAGAGGAAAAACGCAATCATCCATACTATACCTTAACTCCTTATATTTTCTTCATTTTATAAAACTGACATTGATTGCCAGCTCAGTAATAGAAATAAAACCTATATGGCTGGGTCCCCTAATCTCAGGATAGAGGCAACAATTTTATAAATAGTTTAAATTCTCAGAACCTTATTATTACTATAAAACCAGCACCAGTGAAATTGACTCTTCAAATACTTTTCAGTATTTAATTTTTTAAGTAATACAGTGGAGGCATGTTTTCTTTACTTTTGGTGACTTGACTGATAAAGTCCAAGCCATGACTCTAGACTATTTACATTATTAATATAAAATTTGCAAGTAAAATTTCATCTTAAAACAATACAGAAATGATTTTGCTATGTTATTTTAGGATTTTACAAATAATTCACATTTAGGAAAAAGGTATTTTTTTAGCTATAAATAATGGTTGCTTCAAATATGTGTATAAGTAGATCTAACTGTATATATGCAAGGGAACCCCAAATATTGTACATTTTCATAATTCAATGTGAGTTTCATACAAAGCAAAATTTCACCAAGAAAATAAACATTTTGTTCCTATCACTGAGTGAATATTTGTAATTTTGATTTAAGGTATTTATAGATTTTGGAGTCCATTTCTGAACTTCTAAAACAGGTATTGTTCTTTTTGACCCTTCCACTTCTTTGAAGAAAAGGAAGTCTTTTAAGAGCAATGAATGCAGTATGAGGATCCTTGTGTTTCTAACTAGACACTGTTTTCTTCAGAGGACACATTATATGAATCAATTTAAATAAAAACCAGATTTCTTGTACATGTAACTCATGCCTAGTCTTAAAAAACATGGCCTGTTAGTTCCTGGGATCTAAAGTGGGCATTCCAATTCATTTTTATGTCGTGTTCGTTTTCAGTGCATAAATAGATATTGGCACAGAATATAAAAAAAACTTATGTCACTATTTATTAAAATGTCAACTTGTACATTTTTTATTTCTTCCTGTAAGACATTCTTGTGAGTATAAAGCCCTTTTGATCTGGTAAATTCCCACCTATCATTACATGTCATATGTGTCTGTCATTATTTTCCCAAATATGCAAATTCAGAGTCATAAAGAATCCTGGAAAAATTCTACTGAATGGTTTATGTGAGAATAAATATCATCCTTATATTCTGATACAGTGTTTCAGTGGTGTCAGACTGTAGAGTCCTAAATACCATGCAATTTGGCATTTTTCACTACTTATTGGCAAAGATTGGGTATCAGAAAATACTTTGCTGTGAAGGTCTTTCTATTTTCTGTAGAGTTTTCAGCATTGTCTATGGTCACTACCTCTAAAATGCTCATAGCACAAGGACTCCTACCATACCCAGTATGATAACAAAATTATCTGTAGACATTGCCAAATGTCTTGTGGGTTGCAAAATTGTCCTCCTCAGTTGTGAAACACTGATGTTAATTATGGGAGAACAATTCTTCATGGTATAATTTACATCAGTTTGCTAAAGTCATTTCTAATGAAGACCCATATTTCACTCAGGCAGTTAGAAATAGAAAAAATACACAATAGTTTTTCCTACTGCTGTATACACGTTTTCCTCTAAATTTCTAAAATGGCCTAGAAATGAGAATCCAGTTGTCTCCCATAGAATCATTAAGGATATTCAGTGCCAAGCCAGATTTCACATGCATTTCCATTCCATCCATCCCAGCATTCACAGTTTCCACAGCTACAGATTCCATTCCCTGCAACAAAACATGTGGATTAAAATGATGATCAAAAAGCACCATTAGAATATATGACTGTAAATCATAACTGTTCATGAGAAAACCATTCTATTTATCCTCTGTGTTTTATAATACAATGACATTATTATGTTATTAAAAACCTGAAAGAAGTACAAGTTTAAGATACTTAGTGACATCTCTTTGTTGCCATAAGCTGTTAATCAAACAGTACTGACTCTTGCATCACTCAGCTGGGCTCCCATATCAGAATCCTATTTTCTGTTAGTGGACAAACCATGTCTGACTTACAAATAAATGCAGAAAAATATAAAACCCCTTGATATGAAGTTAGGCAGGCCAGAGCGCTAGAAAAATATCTTTGTGTAGTAAAGTGGAGAGAAAAAGTGATTGTCTAATTTAATGTCATGTCAAAATAGTTATCTTTAGCCTTATTAAAATGTTTGATTACAAAACTATTTTGGGTTACTGAAAAAGAATTTATTAATGGTATATTGAATCAAATCGAACACTATTAATATGTGTACATTTTATATTTAAAACAATAACTTCAGCAGAACACATGTACATGTTATTGTTTAACTTGGTTCAGCATTTTCATAGCTAATTGTTATAATTCAATTAATTAGGTTTGTGATGGCCATCACACAGTCAAAGCTTTTGTATACTCTATTGCTGTCTTCCCCACCACACACACATTCACATGTATACACAGCTCCCTAAAACCGGCCAGGATACCTTGTGGCATCTGAGTGCTGCTTAAACAGTAGCCTTCCCCTGGACCATGCTCAAATAAAATGATTGTCGGAAGAATTCTACATTTGCATAATTGCCCATATGTAAGTTTGTAAGGCAGATTACCTTGTAGAAGTTTCCAAACAATCATATAATCTGGCTTCATCCTTTTGCATTCTTCTAGGAGACATGTTAGTGAGTCTTTACAGATGCTCACTTATCCTTTTAGAATGACTACGCGTGTGCATTGCTCACTGGAGCGTATGGGAGCTGCCTTCTCTGGTTATCTAAAGCAGTGTGGTGGGTGCCATTTAGCTCTATTGTCATCCGTGCCACAAAAGGATTAGTTCAGTTTAATACCTGTGCAAATGAGACCATCGTGTTTGTCGCAGTCTCTGTCATCACAGTCACAAAACTCCCCTGAAATATACCACTCTTCCGCAGAACAAATACACTTTCCACAATGGCAAGAACCTGAAATCACAATGGGTATTATTAGCTATTGCGAAAAAAACTAAAGGTTTCCATCAAGAAAAAAAAAAAAAAGAGAATATCATTGAAACAATGACAACAGACTTATAATAACCTATCTTCTAAAGGTAAAAGTTTATCGAACAACTGCTTTCACGAGCGAAGGCTTTACTTACTCAAATACATAAAGGTCATTCAGGAAAGCCTTCATTATAGATCTAGACAGTTGCAATTAGCCTGGAGCAAATGTTCCTTGGTCCAGTCTGGCTGAAATGTCAATGGAACAGGATATTGCTCATCCTTAGAGATCCTCTCCCCAAAAGGTATTCAAAATAGACATTTTGTTTCATCCTTTTTTAATTGAATTGCATTTCAAAGTTCCTGTTATCTAAAGGAATCCAGTACTAAATTATATTAAATGAAGATTCATTTTGTAATTTAATGACGACTAAATTATTATCTTATATTTTTTGCATGATTTTCTTGAAATGGGGATACACGAACTTCACACTGAGTGGCAAGGTGAAGTACTAAAAATTCAGACACAATCCCTTATGTCTGATTGATGTCTCAGACCTGCCCTTCAGGATTTTATCTAAAATCAGAAAAGTCCTAATAAACCCAAAATGGGGTCCAATCAAATTTCCTACCCTTTAATAATTTTCTTTCTGGTTACCTCTAACCTAATTTTAAAACAACGAAAACTATTTAGTTATTGAAATATTTTGGGTAACCAAGACTCTTACTAATAGCATATTTAAAATAAAATAAGGTTTGTGTTATTTCAAGAAGAAATTTCTCAGCCCAAATATCTTCCAAGACGGGCTTTGAAGATCATGCAAAAAGCTGCTCTTGCTATAGCTAGAAGGACAATCGCAGAATTCAAAAGGACTTTTCCATTTCCTCATTTGGCTTTTCTTTCTGGACACAAATTCTGTTTACTAAAAGATACTGAAAAGTATTGCGAAGTTACTCAAGTGACCAATCACCTTGAGGAAATGTGAAATAGACAATCTTTTAAAGCAGTTAGCAAAACCCCAAACTCATTAAGTTCTGAATACCGAGAGGAGACTCAGGGGTGTTCTGAGAACTCAGGGGTGAATTCCTCCTGAAATAGGGTGTCTGACGAATGATTAACAACCTGGGAGCACAGAGAGCAGAAAGCCTGGGACTGGGGAACACTGTCATCAATATCATGGAAGAATTCAAGTTAAAATGTCCTAAGCATTAACTGCTATATGAGTTCATGACGTGGAAAAGGTATATGCACTCGAGGTGAAGGAATCTCCCACAACCAAATTTCATTTTGGCCTTTCCTCGTCACACATCTCAAGACAAGTGATCAGTCAGAACTAGCTATAATGTGACAGTTGTGTTTATATTTATCGTCTACTTATTTGTTAGGTGAAACACAATGTTACTTAGTATTTACCTGTTTTACTGAGAGTCTGGGTTGACTTGCAGACTTTAGGGCAATATATGAATATCTACGACTTTTGTAAAGTGATTGACAATGTGGTGGTTGCCTAGGACCTTATCTGCTGGTCGAGTGGGAAAGACATAAGAGCCTCATAAATTCTCACCTAGGAAGAGTGTATACTCCTTTTAGAATTAATTTTACCTAAATTTAAATATTTTGTTTAAAATTTCTAGACATGGAAATGTTGAACAATCAATTGTTTATTTAACAAATGGTAAATGAAATACCTACATAGGCACTCCATTGTCTATCACAGATATACCCCCTCAAAGAAACATCATGCTTAGTGGCTTATTTCCATTATAGAAGAAGGATTAACTATTTAAGGAATTAAACATTTCTGTTTCTTATATAGTATCTCTTATATCATGAAGTTATTTCCGCAATAGAAATAAATGACTTTATATATTTATGATATTAATATAATCACACCTAGGATGCCTTTTCATGTGTATCATAATTCTTACAAAGAGTTTACATTTCATCTTTGAACTTATCTCTTGCCTGGAAATGATTCTTATTACTTCTTTTGTTTCTGGAATGCTTAGATGCAAAGCATAGCGAAGTATTTTCCTGAGATGAGCACGCTCAGCTAAAGTCAGTGTGGTATATGTAGACTGAATAATTGACAAGCAAATTATAGCTCCAAATATAGTAGATGTCATAAAGTGTTTAGAATAAAACTGGGATTTGATTTTGTGTATGCTATGGAAGTAATCTTCCTGGTCACCACAATAATCCCAGGTGTGTTGTTTCTCTGTTGATGATTGGTAGGAAATTCTTCTACCCCCTCCAAAAATAGGAACAGCATAGCATGTGGTACTAACACAATGTATGTAGTCATTAGAAACTATTATAGATCTTTATTGTAGAGAGCTCTGGCTGTTCTCATAAATAACCAATAACGGGGGTGGATTATCTGTATCTAGAAAGGGAAAAGCCTGAGAAGATCCTGTTTAACAAATGTAAGCTTACTGAACACCTCAAAGTGAGCAACTCAGCAGGCTAGAACCCATTCCCATTAGAGGCTCAACCCAGGTGTAGGCTGCAGTTTGCCCAGCCTGTCCGGAACTCTAGGGTGATAAATCTGCAGCTACCATTAACCCATTTGTTTTATTCTCCAAAAGGACTCTTAATCATGTTCCTATTTTCCTTTGTGCTTTTTCCTGGCTTCATTATTGAGAAAATTTTTCATCTATTTGTAGAACATTCTGAAGAACTAAGGAGGAGAAAGAAACAAACTTCATTTGAAGATGAGAATGGACTGGTAGAAAGAAAGGATGGGGGAATTGCCTCAGACGGCATTCCAAAAACAGTTAATAATATCTCAGTCTGAATCAGTTCACCATTTAGTCACCAATTTGTGATGACTGTCAGAACAAAAACATCCACATAGTTTCATAAGTGAGCAGTTCTTGCTTACAGAGTTGACTAGCAGCCATACTGGGCATGACATCTAGGACACTAGGATAAGTTTAGTCTTGAAAGTTTAAGTTTTTCCCATTCTCTGTTGTGAGGATAAAGAACAGGGGTAGTCGAGAAGCAGATAGATGAACGAGGGTACTCTGGACTTGCTAATGGTGTGGGTGCAGCAATATCACTGTGTCAGTTCAAGGATATATTTAAGGGCTTGTCCCATAACGTATCTCTGACTATTGGAGTGATTACTTGGATCTAAAACAATGTTATTAAGACAAACATATTACTGTGCCACCATGGAACCAAATAAATAAATAAATAAATAAATAAATAAATAAATCCCCAAACCAACCAACAACAAAACCACTATAAATTTCACTATATATTCTACAAAGGTAGCTAAACTTAGTGGCAACATGGCCACTAAGCACATTTCTCTTGGTCATTTACAAAAACAATTTCAGCCTGGGATCAAGGCCCCATTCCACCGCTGACTTTCTTTTTCATACATCAAGCCTGACAAAATGCTGCAACCCTAACCCCAGCAGGCAGTTTTCACTATTGTACTAATGACGCCATCTGTTCTGAAGGTCACAACGATGTATCTTGTTTTAAATTTTTCTATGGAGTGATTTATTGTCTTGGCTATAAATTTGTAAGAAATAAAATGCTATTTCTTCATCGTCTCCTGAAGTGAAGGCTTTATTCACAGTTCTTAGCAAATGCATAGTTCAAGCCTGTCATATTGGTGGAGGCGGTGACAAAGTATCATGGTATGCAGGCACAGGCTGGTCCCTGGCTCACACCTGTCCCATAAGAAGAAAAAAGTGTCTGTACACTTTGGTATCACCAGAATAGGGCTTTTCCTACATGAATTTTGTAAGATTATATTAGTCAATTAGATTCATCAGAGATACAGAGTGAAAGGGTGTGAGAAAAGAAAGCTTCCTTTCTCATTCACCATCTTGAAATTCCCCAGTCCCTCACAAGCTGTACTTTTACTGTGATTCTTGGAGGCAGGGAATTGGACATTTCTCTCCGTGGAGCCCCTAACACCCTTGTTATCCTCTGTAACAAAGAAAAATTATAGCTGCAAGAGCTCAGCCCCAGCCCCTTTCTTCTATACCCACCATGAGGCCTCCAGAAAGGAGGAGAAGAAGAATTTCACCACTTTTTGCCTATCACTTATGTGAGCCATGAAAACCAGAATGGAAAGCCTTGGATAAACTTTACATTGTTCTTTAAATTTAGCCATGCCCGGGCATCCTCTAGGATCTCAAAGGCCAATGACCTGTGATTAAACTCACACCACCCAAAGCATTAATTGGGAAAGCATTAAGTAGGAATTGGTGTTTGGTTCGGTTTGAGGATATTTAATCAAATTTTGCATTCTTTTTCTTTTTAGAAAAAAATTAATTCATTAAAACCTATGTATGTGAATGTTCAGTGAGCATGAGAGGAAGGGCCATGCAGGTGAGAAGATGATGTCTCATCCCCTGGACTGAGTGTTAAAGGCAGTTGAGAGCCAACCAATGTGGGTATTAGGAACCAAACTCTGGTTGTCTGCAAAAGCAGTAAGGGTCTTAACTACTAAGGCCTCTCTCCCCATCATTACTCAACGTTTTTGTATTTTCTATATGCAAATTACCTAGCTGAAAATTCTGAATCAACCCAATTGCTTATATATTTTATGGAATAATTTTGCATAAAATTAATTTAAGAGAGTAAATGGACTGTAACTCACTGCATTAGTGAGTATAACTTTCTGTATCCTTATGGAATTTACAACTGGACATGACTCAGCCAAAAGCTATTTATGGTAAGTTTCTACATATAAATATTTTAAAATTACACCTGGGATTTTAATATAAAAGGAATCTTCTTTTGGTAAAGCTTTTGTGAAAACTTAGGAGCGTTCCATCTTTTACACAGACAAAGAGGATTATAGCACCTAGTTCTCACACCTGTTGCTGATGCTCAGCTTTCAGGGTTAACACAAGCTGAATGCCTTTCCTCAGGCAAAGTTCATTCTGGCCAAACTGGTTGCTACTTGCTGTTCTGAAAGACCAGGTGTCTCAGCAGGGATGCAGCTCCAGCAGTGATACTCACCCTTCCCTGAGCACAACATGCCATCTGCTGACTCACACAAACTCTTGCTTTGTTCTTCTGTCATGTTACACTTCCGTGGGTGTTGGCAGAGCTTGCCAAACCATCCTTTCTCACAAACACAATGACCACAGGAGCATGTGCCATGGCCTGTGAACCAAACATAGATGAGAATAAGAGGAAGACGTGACTAAATGTGCAGAAAAATTAGTTTATAAATAGAGCGTGTAAATCATAGGATCTCATCTATCGTCAGACATACTTTCCTTATACATACAACATTCTTATACATACATCATTGTGTAAAACAGCATCCCAACAACAATCTAGCTTAGCATGAAAAATTTGGATGTTGTATAGGAAAAAAGCATTCGAGAAAAAATTGAAATTATTGAAAATGGCATTGTGAGTTCTTTCTTATTTGCGTTTCTATCAGCATGTTGTTTGTGTCGCTCTTCACTGTGCAAAGCATTATACTCAGTTCAATTTTGAAGGCTAGTCACGTCATCGCTGCTTGCAGCAATTGTTAATTGCTCTCCTGTGGCTTACTAATAAAAACAAAAGATATTCCTAATGATTTTACCTTTTTACATTCCTCTTCATGAACAAGAGCAGATAAAGCATAAATACTCATGTCTTTTATTAGTGTATCAAAGTTAAAAATTGCATGAGACTTGTGTTCTCATTTGACCTCCTGTCTTTGTTTTTTGTTTCTGATGTTTATTCCTGTTTTTTGAGATGTTTATCCTTTAAGATGAAACACTATGCTTGTGACAGTTATACAGGGGTGTATAGTCCTCTCTACCTGTGTGTAAGCAGACATCTACTGTACTTCTGAGTTTTTCAATTTAGTTTTTTATTTCTACCAAGTGCTTTTTTTCTTTCCTGATAGCCACACCTTCTTACAGAAAAATCACTCTCTGAACCAGTTATTTGCCTGGAAATGATTTCTCAAGTACCTATTATGAACAGAATATGGTGCCAGGGACCATAGCATAGGAAAGGAAAGATGAAGGCTGAAAGATGATCCCGCTGTGTTTACAAGGACTTGTATCACTGTCGTCTATACTGACTAGTGTTTATGGATCTACAGTCACCATTCTTTTTTAAATATGTGTTCTGAGACTCCTTTCTGCATATAGAAAGATTAATGGACAAGACTCTTTTGTTGAAAATTCATTATTATGATCAATTTAACATAACCACTTATGAATCCAGGTAGTGATTTTCCATAGCTTGACAGTCTCAAAGTTAATGGGAAGCAGATGAGAGACAAATTTAAAATAAATCTGAACAAAGACATCTATTCCCAAAAGTCTTTCCTCATTCATTAAATGTTGTGATGTCATAGCCCATGAACTCAGGTGTCGTCTCCAGCTTACAGACAAGAAGTTGAATGTTGTGGGAACTCCTTCAGACAATAGCCTTTAAGATACCAGCCCACTTTGGGTGTAGTCTCATGCACTATAAGTACAGGTGAAAAGCATATGTGGTTCCTTTATTTTCTACTGGATTTGGTTCCCAGTTCCCAGCACATATAGACGTCTGCAGACTGCTACCTTTACTGTGAGTTTATCTTCAAATTAGTAAACCTTTGTTATACTCCACTGTTGCAAGGAACTGCTTGTTCATCCCGGCAGCCCAGAACTGAAATAATCACACAGAAATTGTATTAATTAAATCACTGCTTGGCCCATTATCTCTAGCTTCTTATTGGCTAACTCTTACATATTAATTTAACCCATTTCTATTAATCTGTATATCACCACGAGGTCGTGGCCTACCATCAAAGTTTCAGTGCGTCTATCTCCAGCGGCAGTGCCTTCATGGTGTCCCCTGACTCCACCCTTCTCTTTCTCCCAACATTCAGTCTAGTCCTTCCGGCCTATCTAAGTTCCGCCCTATCAACAGGCCAAAGCAGTTTATTTATTAATGGCAATCACAGCACACAGAGGGGACTCCTACATTACTCTATTCAGGGCTATTGTGGAACTCTTTGGTACTATGACAGGTGAACCTCTAAATGCTATGCTATTATGTTTCACGTTATACTTCAAATACTGTAATCCAGTCACACAGCACCAGAACTCGGCTCTAGTTGCTCGGATTTCATAGTCCTCACACCTTCCATGGCAGCACAGCATCTTTCTCTTTAGGAAAGGAACTGCCTAGTCATGTTTTCTTAACAAATGTCTTTTTAACTTCTACATCATCTGCAGGCTTGTACTTGGCTCTTTCCCCTTTCAAGTCTCATCACAACTAGTTTACTTATGCCCTCTGACAATCCACCTAGGTTTTATCCTCATGCTTGTTTTTGTGATCTAATAGACAACCTCCGCTAAAGAACAAGCAACTTTCAAAACTACAGCAATGACAGAGTCATCTGGCTGCTAGGACAGTCACCCCAAGGTGTTGTGGGATATCTTTACACTGTGAACAAGTACTGCTGTGATTGGGGTAATTAAATGTTGAGTGTTGGAGTTAAAACCTTCCATTCTTATTCAGACAAAAGAGGGAAATGTTGCAGAATATTCCTTCATACTATGTAAAGATGTGTCACTGTGTTTGGTTTAATAAAGAGCTGAATGTCCAATAGCTAGGCAAGAAGAAAATAGTCAGGACTGCCAAGGACATAGAGGACTCTGGCAAGAGGAAAGGCGAGGACGCTAGCAAACTCAGAGCATGTCAGACATTACATACTAAGAGAGGTAGCCAAGCCACGTTGCAGAACATAGATTAGAATATGGGTTAAGTTATAAGAACTCCTTAGAAAAGAGCCTAAGCTAAAGCCTATAGGTTTCATAAGTAATAAGAAGTCCCTGTGTCATTATTTGAGGCTGGCAGTCTGGATGACAAAGTTTATTACATCTCATCGCCTTTCTTTAGTTGTGTTTACTTATATGTTTATAGTCTTTTTAAACAATTAACCAAACCATGAAATTTTTGTGTCTTTATCTGTCTTCTGTCTCTCTCTCTTTCTTTCTGTGTGTTGTGTGTACATACATGCATACATGTGTGCATATGTTCCTGGGTGTGCATGCATCTGTGTGTGTGTGTGTGTGTGTGCTGTACCTGAAGGAGTTGGAAAAAGCTATGAAGTGTTGGGAACAGAATCTAGTCCCCTAGAGGAATAACAAGCACTCTTAACCAATGAACCCTCTCTCCATCACCTACAACTGCACCTTACTTTTTGAGACAGAATGCCTCCCTGACCTAGAAGATTACTGACATGGCTAGCCTGCTGGCCTAGAAGGCACAGGGATCCTTATGTCTTTGCCTTTCTAAAAGTTGCTTATGCTATTGTCCCTGCCTTTGACACTGGATTGGAGATCAGACTTAGGTCATCATACTTTCACTACAAGTGCTTCACCAACAGAGCCATTTACCCAAACCAAGTCATGAGATTTCTGTTAACTATAAAGATTTCAGGACTGTTCCTCTAGGCACATAAATCCCCTGAGGCCCTGTTCCTATGACTCCCTACTTGCTGTTCTGTTTCCATGGAACCTGCTTAATCTCACTATGAAATGTTCTTTCCAAAAGTGATCCTTTTGTATTTTCCAATTCTTTTAAATGCACAGCTGTTCTAGATGCTCAGTTCAAAATGTTTTGAATAAATACTGAATGTCTTTAATTTTCCCCATAAAGAGAGCTGTCAAGTACTGTTAGTAGTACCTACAACATTACATCATAAACCTTTGAGATACCTCCCTGCCAGATTTCACATTCTTGCTCACAATACCCTAGCCCACACTTTTCATGTCACAGCTATCCTGCTAGTCCTATGGGATTCCCTATTGTTCAACCAGGAGGTCCTTAATATTCATTAGATTTTTAAAAATCAGAACTCTAAGCTACTTTTCAATCTTACTTTGTCTCTCCTCCTTTTAATATTACTGACCCTATGCATCTCATACTTGCTGGAGAAAGAATGCCTTCCTATCCTAATATATTCAGGCCCTACCTAGCCTAAAAATCTCAGCAAATGACTGAGTACACTTGCATAAAGAATTCTATGATATCTACAAGTAGAAATCATTTACGCCCCTCTGAGATTATTTTCTGAGTATGTGTGTTACTTGGATTCAAAGCTAAGACAAATACATATTTTTCAGCATTTTATTCTACTCTGAACTACATCTTGAGCCTTCCTTGGAAACTTCTTTATGATTTTGTTTCTGACTTTGCATGGAAATCTCTAGTGTCGAGAGAGGTATTCTGCAATTAATTAGGATATCACTGAGAAAAGGTCAATAGCTCCTCACAGAGAAAAATATATTATGAAATTTGTGTGGAAGAAAAAGGATTCATATTTGCCATTTATTAGCTCTTTTGTCACAGTGTTTTATAAAGTAAAATTGGCAAGTATGCCAGACAATCATCAAATCATTGGCATTTACATTTTGATTTGTCATTTATATGCAACTTCCCTTTAGTTAAAATCTTAATCAATTTTTAAAGAGTATTCTTAATGTGACTATAATTCAGTTATCAATTCTAGAAATGTCTGCACTGGGTATTATACTATCAATTTTGAATATAGTAGAGTAAATGAAGTATTGGCCCTGTTTTCATGGCATTTACAGTCTATTAGGGGTAAACACATGCCACAGCAAAATATACAGTTGGGTTACTGGAGCTTAAGGAGGTTGTCACTGTATTCAACAGTGAGAACAGGACAAACAAAGTATTCAGAGAAATATTTAGCAAAACAAGTTATGAGAAGGGGCCAGGAAGCTAATGTTCTAGGAATGGAGCCTAGAAATCCTTGGGACAAGAAAGAGCTGGGCACATTTCAGGCAGTGAAGGCCAACTGTTTGAAGAAAAATGATTAAACGATTAATCAAACTGAAGTGAAGTTCTTAACAAGTTTGCTGTGGGACAATGGTCTTTTATCCTGTCACTTGTATTATTTTAATAAAACACTCATTGACCAGTAGCCAGGCAGGGAATACAGGTGGGGTTACTAGGCAGGAATTAGAGACAGAGACAAGAAAAGGAGAATTCTGGGAAGAGGAAAGCTCAGTCTGCAGTCATCACCCAGACAGAGAGGAAGCAAGATGAGAATGCCTCGTGTAAAAGTACCAAGCCACATGGCTAACACAGACAAGAATAATGGGTTAATGTAAGATGTAAGAATTAGGTGATAAGTAGCCTGAGCTAATAGGCTAACCAATTTATAATTAATGTAGGCCTCTGTGTGTTTCTTTGTGACTGAAAAGCCGCAGAACTAGATGGGACAGGAAGCTCTGTCAACACAAGTTATTTATCTTTGGTATAAAAATTGAATCTGTCCTGAGAGGAATGGGAAAACTACAGAGGATTTTAAGCCAGATGATGTGGCGTAATTTACAACTTTAACTCCACTTATGTAACTTAGTGGGTTGGGTATGTTGGGGCATGTGAATTTAGAGAATATGCTAGGCTATTGATGATCAAGTCTAAGTGGAAATGAGGAAAAAAACTTTATATTTCTGCCTTGATGGCAGAACAAGGGCCTATCGGATAAACTGTGAGACTGCAGGTAACATGTATTGAAAAAACAAAACCAGAATAAAATACACTTTATCAAATAGAGAAGTTTTAGGAGATTTAAGGGAGAGCATTTTCCCTTTGTTGAATCTCCTCAGTTTAAAGACACTGGAATACAAAGTCAGATAACTAGATAACAAGCTGCATTCTGCTTGGAGCTCAGATAACAGACTGGAACTGATGCCCGGCAAATACATTCTGAAGTTTACAATAGTATATGCCATTTTGAGTTTTAGAAGTGAATGAGTCTATCCAGGGAGAATAAGTTCCAACTAACTCTAAGTTTTAAGGCTAGGATACAAAAAGAAAAGCTAGACAAAGAGTAAAATTTACCACAGGAAGAAAATACCATAACAACAACAACAAAAAATATGTCTTAGAAATAAAGCCTACTGAGTACAATGTTTCTGAAATTTTGAGTTAAAAAAATACAAGAATAATTAGTTTCAAGCCAACTTTTTTCTGACAACCATTGTCATATCACCTTTGAAAGTTGTAAAGTATCCAGGGCCAACAGAACTCTGAAGAAATAACCTGTACTGAGAACAACCTTACTTCTAGTGATAAAAAAAAAATCATAGAAGAGAACATTATGAGGTTACCTCTAGAGTTTAGTTTAATGAACTATTGCCAAGGCTCTGAAACAGCTTTTGTCCAGTTTCCTTAGTCTTTGCACAGATAATAGATTTTTCATAATCAAAAACCCATTCAACTTGTCTGACATGTTTATCTTGACTCCTTGTCTTTTCCCTCATGAAAAAATTCACTAAGAATATACTACACTTCATTATCTAGTGCAGTACTCACCATAGGAAAGTATTTACATTTAGTCAACCTAGATAATATTTTTAAAAATTAGTTTCTTAATATTGTTTAGGCACAGGACAAGTAACCACATAGGTCAGTTGATATTGTAAATCATTCAGAAATAAGAAACTCCTGCCAGAATACTGGAGCCATGGCCTGGCAAATCTGGGTTATGCTCTATGTTAGATGCTTTCCAAATGATATTTTAGCTGAAGATAAGGGCAGTCTTCACTCTCATTTATGGTCACTTGAGTTCCAGAAAGACTCAACAATTTCCAGGGTGCAAGAGATGAAACCAGGAACCAAATCCAACCAATTGGACCCAGGGAAGGACACTTCTTTTGTACTCTCTATTCACCCACACAGAGCTGTTGGGAAGAGTCACTCACTGAATCTGGAGCCATTAGAGGTGGCCTTTGGGGACAGGTGAATTGAGTTGTTTCTGAAAGTCTTTTAACTGTCTAAGCGACAAATAAAATTCATATGCGTTTATACTGTACAACATGATTTGAAATAGGTATACATTGTGGAGTGTCTGCTTTGAGATAGTCAACATGTATAGTTGCCTCACAGACTTATTTTTTACGGTGAGCACATTTAAAACCTACCTTTTGGTTGACGAGATCACTCAGCAGATAACAGCACAAGCCTGGCCACCTGAATGTGATCGCTGGGAACTATCTAACAGCAACAACAAAAGGCCAGCTGCAGTGGTATGCATCTGTAACCCCAGCCCTCCAAAGAGAGATGGAAGGCAGTGAGAGGGAAATTGCCTGGAAGTTTGTTGGCAAACAAGCGTAGAGTGTACAACACAGCAAGGGAGGACCTGCCTTAAGCAAAAAGGAAGGCAAGAGCCAGCTCTCAGCCCCTTGCACAAGCTGTAGCACATCTACACCTGAACACACACATACTGAGAAACAGAAATAAATAACTTTGTTTATATTTTAAATTACTTCAATAAATAATTTTCTAAAGATTAAAAAAAAAAAAGAAACTCTTGCCAATTGTGTGAGATATGTTGGCTATGTCTACTGGAGACAATGACCTTTCCCGCTGCAACTCATTTGGTCAACTCTGTTAATCTGTTCCTAAAACCATCGTGATTATGCTCTAATAACCCATCTTATCTTTTATCATTAGACTTAGCACTTCACACCGCACTAATATCCCTCTCCCTTTCTTAATAGTAAGAGAACCCTCAATTTTTTGTTTGCTTCAGAGAGGTGATAATCTGTCCAACTTAAAAAGTACCTGGTTTACAATGGCCATATGACCTGGTTCTAATAAATGAGACATAAAAGAAAATTTCTTGGTAAAGTTTCCAGGAAACTTGTTCTTCAAGGAGAATGGGACAAACAGGCAACATGCATCCATTCTTTTGTATCTCTTCCTCCTCTTTTTTTTTTCCCTTGGAAGATGAACACATTAAAGGATGTCTAGGAGAATGAGAATAAACTTTATGCTTTGAGAACAGGACATAGCACAAATGTAAACAGAAAAGGTTTAGGACTTGGGTAGACTCTGACACCAACCTCCCATCCATTTGAGGAGTGCCACCATAAAGAATTAGAGGGCCAACAACTTTGTCTAAGCACTGTTCTGGCTGCTTTGTGATTTTAAAATGTCACTGATGACACTCCCTTAAATTTTAAAATGTCACTGATGATGCTCCCTTAACTTTTGTGTTGCTCATCGTAGGAAGGCTTCCTCTTCGTCAGTTCCTGACATTGTTGAATTTGTAATTGCAGACTGTATGATTTCCTTCGAACCGCAGTCATAAGCTAGAGAAGTCCCAGAAGAAATGGGAACTGATTGTGTAATTAAGAGGTGGCTCTTCGTTATCCTTCCTTGCTTTTTAAATTGGACCCCTGGGCAGTTATTCTAGGAACAAGGGACAATGAAAAAAATATATATAGTCCACTTCTCATTCTCACCCTGGGTACAGGGCATGCAGGAGGGAAGTCTCTGATTAAGCTTATGCTCACTAAAATAATTAAACACATGTGGACCAACATCTGAATATATTCTCTTTTTGGAATCTGAAAATCATATATTGCTGAAAAGGAACAAATCTAAAGAACTATCAGTGAGATAAAGCATCTTTAAAGACTGACTTTTTTGAGAAGAAATTCATGTCAATTCTCAGTTTATATCCATTTTATTTGTTAGGAAATGGTTAGAGAAAAATCTGCGTACCCTGTATGGTGATGGAACATGACTCACACACAAGCTAATTAAATGAAGAAAGGTCCTACATCATGCTGATTTTCTTTTTTGCCATTATCATGACTCTTTTGGAGGTTTTAATTTTATTTTAATCAAAACTGAACTGTTGAAATTTATGAAATTAGTTACATTCACCTTTGAGTACTATTGATAAATTATCTTAGCCTGCCAGAATGGGTTTAATCATCTTTAGTTTTAATGTTAGTGGGTGGATTAACAATGTTGGCTCCTGATTTTTGCATGATTGCTGGTTAGATGGACATATAGATGTTTGGGATTTACAGATTTGTTGTATTCTCAAAACAGTATTCTCAATAAGTCTCTGCTTTTGAATTAGAAGCTGTATTCAGTTCTCTAGCTAAACCTGAATATGCCGGTTCTAGACTAAACTTCAAGGTGAATCCATGGATCAGCCTGGTGGTAAACTGAGCAAATGGTCCAAACTCAAAATTTTAAATTTATTCTATGAGCCCATCCTAGAATAGTGTCCATATGTTTCAAACTTAGTAATGGCGTGCCCACCACTGCCTATCTTTAACAAGAGGGATACTAACTTCCTAGTGAACTTTAACTCTCAACTTGACATGGCCTACAGTCACCTGAGAAAGGAGTCTTAATTAAGGAATTGTTTAGATCAGACTGTCCCATGGGCTTATCTATGTGGGTTGTCCTGATTGTTAATTGATATAAGAGGTACCAGCTGTATAATCAATGCAATTTAACATACTGGAGAATTTGGACTTTCACTAACCATATTTCCAAATATTTAAATGAGGTTTGTGGATTTAGATTAGAAAAGAACTGTCCACCTAAAAGAAAACCTAAAATAGAACACAATAAAATGTCATCAAGATATCATTTTAGTTGATATTTTTATCAATGAATTTCACTTTGGTTTTTGCTGTGCTCTTTAGTTAAGTTTTTCAAAGGAAAATGCTCATTTAAAAGCAAATTTTTATATTTCATTATTTGTTCAAAAAATGAATCACGAAATTTGCAGGCAAGAGATAGGACTGAAATATGACATAAAGTGAGCTTACCCAGGATCAGAAAGATAAATACTATGCTTTCTTTTCTCCTTTATGCTGTTAGCTTCTAACTTTTACATAAGAGGATTTTTTTTGTTAGAGTGTGCATATACTCTCAGAAACAATGAAAAAGGCGTCCACAAGGGGGGGAATATGGCATTTAGGGGATAATTTTGGAAGAATAAAATGGTACATGTGCAGTGGGAAGAGAAGTGAAAGTGGGAATACTGAGGGTGAAGGTGGAGCAGAAGGGACCAAAACTAAGTGCGTATGAAAATGCTTTAAGGTATTCTGTTACTTTGCATGCTGATTAAAAAATGAATCAAAAAATAAAAATAAAAGCAGCCCTTTCTCCATTAAGAGAGGAGTATTTAAGACAATGCATAACAAATAGAGGTGAAGTATTTTTATCGTAAATAAGAGCTCCTAACAAAGCGTTGAACGAAATGTGGCTGAAAGAACACCTCAGCAGTGAAGAGCACTTACTACTCTTGCAGAAGACCCAGGCTTGGTTCACAGCATGCACGTTAAGCAGCTCATTACCACCTGCAACTATGGTTCCAAGGAATCTGATGGGTATCTGCATGCATGTATATCCTTAGGCTTACTCACATATAAATAAAATACATTGAAAACATATTTTTAGCAGACACAGGAAAATTAAAAATCTTTCCTCAAAATAACAAGTACATTTTAATCTCTATGATTTTGTTTAGCCTTCTCAAACCTAGATGCTTTCACATGAAAGACCAACATCCAAATATTACCTGTTATAAATCCAATCTAAGTATACTCCAGAGAATTCTATACTCCAAAAATAGATAAAGCTTTTAATTTCTCTTAAACTTATCTGTATCTTTCTGAATGTATAATTTATTTGAAGGATCTTCTTTTATTGTAAGCTTGAAAATAACTTGAATTTAGGGAAAGATGATGAAGGGGAAGAAGAGAGGAATGGAGTTTGATTATATTCATAATCACAACCCTCTATGAATTATGTGTCTTGCAGAGGCATTGCACACAGAAGCAAAGTAAAATAGTTTCCTGAAAGGTGCCATTTGGAAGCAGATCTGGTGACATTATTCAGAAGAATTTGAGAAGATAGAGTAGAACACTGGGTAAAGGGACAGAATTGTGGTATTTCCCAACTGCTCCATCGCAGTTGACCTCGTTGGAAAAACCATCTTTTCAATAAGGAGACAACTGTAATGTAATGACAACAAATGTAAACCTAAGCTCCTCCTCCATCCTTCATGGCAAAGAAACCCAGGAGTCACTGGGGCCTGCGCTGGCTTTCACAAATACTATTGAGTCAGGAACATTTGTAAATACTGCTTATCGTATGGAGTAACATTTCTTCTCAGGTTCAACTAAATATTCAGATTGTTATTTAGAAGCACTCTCATTTCAAGGAAAGCACTACAGTGCACAGATATTGATGTTTCTATTCCAGAAAACAAGCTTCACCTCTCTAGGAGCCCAAGTCTCACACTGGGATTCCTCAAACATAGGTTTTAGGTGCCCCTCAAAGCGGAACATGCTTATTGCTAGCTTTAAAAAATCATGAGAATTTGTGACTTCCTTATGGAATGCTTGCTGTACTGTGACTCTAGTACCAAACTTGCTTCAGGTTTAAACATCTTTCCCAGGGGAGGATCTCTTGTGTTTTAAGAGTAGCTGAGAAATAGGAAAAGACTCTGATATTAAAACATTCAAGGCTCATGTAATATCATCCAGACAACAATAATCAGGAAAGAAGAGAAATTAAAACAGCAGCATTTTTATTCACTAGCTTAATGAAATCACAAAGTGAAGATCAGTGGAAAACTAAGGTAGGAGGCACCGTTCAAACGCAGTGGCATTTAAAATGAACTATAGCTGATTGTCATTAATCCTAAATTTGCATTTGCAGATTCACTTATTTCTAAATTTATTTACAGCTGTAATATCACTACTCACAGAGTGATAAGAGCATATATGTAGAATTATAGAAAGTATTGTGATTTAGATTCATTTCTGGTTAGGGAAAAAAAGTCATTTTCCTTCATTTTTAGTTTTAGTTTTCAAATCCTAAAGAACTATTTCTTATCTGGTCACTTCAATGCTACATTTTGTTCTTGTTTTTGTTCTCATTTTGATGATTCAAAAGAGCATCTGATAGTATATTGAATAGCTTTCTTGTTTTCCTGAATACAAGAAGGCCATGATATGTCTTTAAATAAAAATATACATGTTAAGTAAGGTTTGATCAGACATGATCATGACTTGAATTAAATATTAATTACTCAGTTATATTCAAATGAAGTATCTTTGAACAAAAGTTGAAAAACTTATACTTTGAGTCATCATTGAAAATATTTTGACCAGAGGCAAGAATCTAATACTGCATTTCTCTTGATGGGTCTGATGATTGTGTCTGATGACTCTGCATTTATTAATTCAGTGTTCAACATGATCACATAAGTGCCACACATACCAAGGACTGACTATACATTGTCCTTTCTTGTTGGGAAGTATTATTAGGTAGAATATCATGGATGACTAGTAAGCTATATGTAGTGTTTCTGACTCTTTATTCTTACTTATATGTTCAGGCCATTGTGAGATGATATCTCCATGTAGGAACTGTCCCTAACTGAGCAATAAAATTCAGCGGTATGTATACAGATGTAGGATACACTTGCCCTGGAGAATCGGGCTTCAAACTGTGAACCAGCTGGCTCACGGGTGAGAGAGGAAGAGACAAAGTAAAGCAGGTGTTGTTACTTACTTTAACTGGACTACTCTTGCTTTGCCCTATTCTTTATGTGGATAATTGATGGTTTGGGATCCAAAAGCAAGGGAAAAAGCTGTGTTTCTTTCACTTGTAATTCTATAATTCAACTTGGACTTTAATCTTACAGTTTCTTCCCCAAGTTTCTGTGTGAAACTGATTTCCTCCATCAGCATTTCTGAGTGAAATCATGATAGAATGTCAGCAGGCATAGAAACGTTTTACTTGATATCAACTAGCATAGAACTTGATTCGGATTAGACAGTCTTTCACATATACCCAAGTCAAGAGTTCTTGCTTATAAAAGTAATAAATAAAGCTTTAAAGTGTAATGGCATATTCCTTAACTTCTTTGAACAGCAATTTTAAATGTGGGTAAGCAACGAAAAAGGCAGTGAAAAGATCTGCCTGCAGATGATGTAAGGCTGACAGATTGGTCATTACCTCCGCAGACCACACCCTCCAGGTCTTCACAGCGCCGGTCATCACACTCGCAGGTCTTGCCGTATACCCTGCTGTCCCCTGGAGGGTAACAAGTGCATCTGCCACACTCGCATTTGCCTACAAGGTATCCAAAAAGAGCAGGGTTAGGAGAGTCAGTCTCAGAAGGGCCTTCAGAGAAACAAGCATGTTGATAATTTAAATCTCCTGAAGTATCCACCGTCTCTACAGCATGATAAAGGTCAGACACAAATGCTAGGAAACCTGGGGGTGGAAAGGAGACTGGCTGACATAGAAGCTTGCCAGGTGTTTTAGGCAACTTTTGTTTCAATTAACCCTGAGGGAGAAGTCCATGATGAAACTATTTAATATTTACTTTAGCTTGAATGTACTTCCAATTAAAATTATTAAAAATTATTACAAAAAAGCATCTTATATGCATAAAATAGTCATATACGATCAGTATATATTTCATTTAATTTAATGTAATTTGACTATTTTAAAGTTTTTTTAATTTGATGTAGAGCTTCACATGAGAAAAAATAATCATGGGAATATTTCTGTTTGATAACTTAGTGATTATTTGTGGGCAATTCCCTAGCTCGTATAATTCTTTTACTATGGAGCAAATGTCAAAACCTATGACCTTCCAAGTTATATTATATTTAGCCTAAAATCTCAAAGCACAAACATTTTACAGAACGAGTTTGGTCCATGCTTAAGGAAGACATCAGCTAGTGAGATGACACTTGCCAACATTATTTTTTCAGTTGTACCTAGATGCCAAACACTGATTCCTTGCCTTGTCCCATTTTTTATAGTACCACACATTGACTAGTATATTATACCCATTTCACAAGACAAGAAATTGAGATATCATTGAGGTTAAGTAGTTGTTCATGGTGAATCAACAAGTAAAGATTATATTCAAAATTTATATCCACTTTCACTAACTTTAAATCTTATTTACCTACCTATTAATTTATATTATATCTTAATATAGTATCATGAAACCACACAGGAAGAAATTTTCTTTTGTCTGAGAAATCATGCCAGTTTGCCAGAAATTCATCTGAGTGATAGAGCTTCAAGACATCTGTTACTCCCAGTCATTAGCCCAAGCATCATAATTACACACCCACTGACATGATCCCATGATGCTTCAGGGCTGGCTCTGCGATGCATTTGTATCTTGTTAAAGAAATTTGGAATTGGTGATGATGGAGGGAAAGAAATATAGTATTTAGAGTCACACAGTCTCAGAGCTGAAATTACAGATGATCTAATGCAGTGATTCAGTCCTTCTGGCAGGAGAGATGGGATGAGTGTCCCCTTTGAATACTGTGAATAAGGAGATACTTTCAAATCAGTGTTTTTTTCTCGCTTCAGAACAACTGCTCTTTCTACTTGAGGATAGCGCCAACTTCAGCAACAGAATAGGGTCTCATCTTGAATGACAGTCCTTCGCCCTGGGTGGCCAGAATGCAGACACAGAAATCTTCTTACTAGAGTCCTGGTTCTCAAGGATGAAAGAAAGGTACAGGCTCCTAGGAGAAACAGAGAGCTTAGCCCAGCAGACAGCACCAGCAACTTTCCAGGCTGATGCAGAGACTAATGACCTAGCACTTTTGTATTAATTTATACCCATTTCTGACCTTGTCTATATAGATACTCACACACTCTCCCAGGAACAAATGTACTGCTTTTAAAAAACCACGGTCTTTGAAAACATACAGCATCTGTAATCTGAGGGAGGGGTTGAGTATCAACATCAGGAGAAGAGGGGACCAATCTCTTTCTAATATGAGATTTAAGTCTGGTGGTATGGTTCAGGGGAATATGTGGGAGCTATAATAAAACATAGATGAGCAAGGACAGAAAGTGTCTTAGACTACAAATGAGCTGCGCAGCAGTGTAATGCAGACCAAGAAACTCTAAAGAGGTCATAGTTCTTATAACACCAGTTTCATTTTTACCACTGCAATTCTTTTGAAACATAATTAACCAGCAATATCTTCAGTGATCAAACTGGTCTGTCCCCTGAACTATGTTATAATGTAGTTCAGAAGTGGTAAGGATCTCTTCTTTTCAAATTTCTGCAGGCTATTGTTAGGTGTATCCTGTTTTGCTCAGTAAATCTTGCTCTCTTCCCATTTTATGCAAATATTGAATGTTGAATTTTCTGCAAGTTCATTCTTGGAATGTCTTCTGTATTTTCTCAAATAACATCCCATTCTCTATATTCTAAAAGCATCTACATGGTTAAGAAGCCCCAACACATAATTGAGCTATACCTAGCCCCTGTGAACAGACTGCTGTATTCTTTAATTAAACAATAATTCAATTAGTGCTATAAAACAACCCACTCAAATTAAATCATATCCTATAACATGGTAAATAAATAGTATTCAAAATCAGAGATTAGATAGAAACATGCTTGTGAAAGACATTGTTATTAATAGTGCAAATGAGCAAAAAATAAGACAAAATCAAACAGAAAAGGAGTAATTATTATCAGATGATATGTTTTCATATAAAATATGAAAATTGAAATTGAATTAAAATAGTAAAACATAAGGTAAGAATATATACTAAATCAGAAAGTTTTTACATTCTAACAGTAACCCAGCTAACAAAATGGAAATTGCCTTATATGCAAAAATAAGCAACACAAAATTAATAAACTTAAACTGTATTAAACTTAAACTGTATTATTACATAGATTCATCCTAAAGGCCCTGAGAGATATATCTGCTATGGGATAATGCTCTCTTATACACTGTGAAGATTTGTCCATCTTATTGGTTAAAACAAATAAACAAACAAGCAAACAAATGCTTATTGGCTAATAGTCAGACAGGAAATATAGGTGGGAATTTTGGAGAATTTTTGGAAGGGGAAAGACAGAGAGGGAGTCACAGCCAAATACAGAGGAAACAAGATGAGAATACCTTACTGAGAAAAGATACCAAGCTACATGACTAAACATAAGTAAGAATTGTGGGTTAATTTAAGTTGTAAGAGCTAGTTAATAATAGCCTGAGTTAATAGGCCAAACAGTTTATAACTAATATAGGACTCTGAACTTTTTTGGAACTGAACAGCTATGGGACTTGGCAGGACAGTGATGTAGGATGTCCTTCTGTATCTTTGTTGCTTTTATTGGATAATAAGTAAAGCTGTTCCAAGCAATAGAAGAGTAAAGCCAGGCAGGAAATCCAAACAGAGATATAGAGAGAGAGTAGGCAGAGTCAAGGAGATGCCATGTAGCTGCCAAAGGAAAAAGATTCCTAGAACCTTTACCAGTAAGCCACAGTTTCATGGCAATACACAGATTAATAGAAATGGGTTAATTTAAGAGGTAAGAACTAGTTAGGAATATGTGTGAGTCATTGACCAAACCGAATTGTAATTAATATCGTTTCTGTGGGATTATCTGGGTCTGGGCAGCTGGAAAACAAACGAGCAATCTCTGTTTACAAAATAGTGCCCAACATGGGTCATGGATCCACATAAAAGAGGGTTTCTAGACCTCCCAAAAAATCAGGAGTCAATTGGAACTTCTTGGTAGCTGCATATTTTCAGATAGTTCAGATAGGCCCTGTTTGCTGGCAGCAAGCAGAGGCATGGTTCTTTTTAATAGAAGGCTTCCTGATTCAGCATTATCAGCACAATCTCCTCAGATTAGTGGAGATGGATTAAATTAATATGTAAGAATTAGCCAATAAGAAGTTAGAGCTAATGGGCCAAGCAATATTTTAATTAATACAGTTTCTGTGTGGTTATTTTGGTTCTAAATGGCTGAGACAAACTAGCAGGCCCTCCCTCCAACAGATAACTGTTTTATTATATGTAATTTTACTATGTAAAAGTTAAAACCTTCCATTTTATTTAGAAAGAAAAATGGAAATGATGTGGGATATCCTTCTATAACTGTTTTGCTTTTATTGGATAATGAACAAAGCCATTTTGGCCAATGGCTTAGCAGAGTAAAGCCAGGCAGAGAATCTGAACAGAAATATATAGAGGGTGTAGGTGAAGTCAAGGAGATGCTATGTAGCTGCTAAAAGAGAAAGATACCCAGAACCTTTTTACCAGTAAGCAACAGCCTCATGGAGATACACAGGTTAATTTAAGATGTAAGAGCTAGCTAGGATATGCCTGTTCATAAGCCAAACAGTATTGTAATTAATATAGTTTCTGTGTAGTTATTTGGGCCTGCACAGCCAGTAAATAAACAAGCAGTCTCTGTGTCAACAGGACAACTCAGTCAGTAGATCATGAGACTCTTAAACTCAGAGTCATTCACATTGGGTGCTGAGATAAAGTATAATAAATAAAAACTCAGAAAGAGAAATTGGGTTGCAACCAAAAGACCTGAAAAGCAAAGTAGTCAGTCACTGCTATGTCTAACTCAGTCTGAAAATGGCTATCCTGCCTCTAGAAATTTCAGAATGAGATTGTGTCTGAGAGCTGTTTCCTTGCATTTTATAATCCTCTCTAGTTCTGGAATTGAAGGCACGCATCACCTTGTTTCTATGGCAACTAGTGCAGCTATTGGAATTAAAGGTGTGTGTTACAATTGCCTGGCTGTAAGGCTGACCAGTGTGGCTGTTATATTCTCCAGATCCTCGGGCAAGCATTATTTAATAAAATACAAATGAAATGTCACTACAAAAATTCCATCTATAAATGGTTCCCAAACATTTGGAAAAAATTTTCACATAAAGCCTGATAAAGCTTTAAAAAATTCTAAGCAGAGGAAATCAGAGTCAAACACAGCTTCTTAGTAACCACCTTTACTCTGGTAGGCTGTTTTCTGGATGCAAGCAGAGGTGTAGTTCTGTTAAGTAAAGCTTCTTAACACAACATTAACTGCAAAAACACATGGTGGCTCTTTCAAGAGTCTTTGCCACAAAACATTTAAATGGTGTTTATGGAGTATCAGGCTCCAGGGTGGGAGAATAAAACTAGAGAATCCACCAAGTTGCAACAATAAGTGTGGCTCCTGTCATAACTCTGCCATAAAGCTAGACTCCAAAAGCTAAGAAATGGAGTGGAGGAGCAGCCAAAAGTGCAGCTTTAATCCTAGTTATATCACTTAGTAAATTAAAGACTCATGTGTGCCGCGCCCCACCCCCCTCCCCCTGTCTGCGCTCTGTGCGCTGGCACTCAGTTACTGAGCTTCGGGCAAGGGGGCTGGAGGTTAAAATACACAGACATACACAGACAGAGAGACAGAGACACAGGTCATCCTTGAATTCCCCAAGGATGCCCCCTTTAT
Source organism: Alexandromys fortis (assembly GCF_014885135.2). Taxonomy (NCBI): domain Eukaryota; kingdom Metazoa; phylum Chordata; class Mammalia; order Rodentia; family Cricetidae; genus Alexandromys; species Alexandromys fortis. The sequence goes on from NW_026067950.1 coordinate 558,738, forward strand.
TGTGTTCAGGGGCAGATTATATAGAGATAGCCACGCCCCAGCCAAACCCACCAGAAACCACTCTCCTGCCATCAGGAACTCCTGAAGGTCTCATGCTCAGAGCAGCTGTGGGCACTCAGATCAGGAGATTACAAGAAATTCAGGATCTGGAGTCTCACTGCTTCCAACACATGTGGTCAGAACAAGATAGAGATAAACAGTAAGAGCAGATTCAAATGAAAAAAAATCTTCTAAACTACTAACAGTTTGTTGAAAATATACATAGGATTGGGAGAGAAAAGAAAAAAGAGAAAGTCCTTTAAAAAAAAGAAAAGAAATAGAGTAGTCAGGTGAGATAGGACATACCTGCCAGATTTTGAGACACAGAGGCAAGCAGATCTCTGTGAGTTCAAGGCCAGCATGGTCTACAGAGCAAGGTCCAGGTCAGCCAATGATAGACAGAGAAACCCTATAAGAGAAGATGAGTACAATAGTCCCACACTAGCTCAGAATTGGGTATTGTGAAGGGTTTGTTATTTAGGGGGAAATCACAGAACACAGTCCTCTGCAGGAGCAGGCAACAGGAACCAAATCTAGCAGTCAAGCAAAAGATGAGGGGGGGGGGGCAAGTTTTATGGCAGCATTTATAGTATGAGCAAGACCACACTCAAGTAGGCTGGTATCTTAAAGGCTATTGGCTGAAGGAGTTCCCACAGCACCTACCCCCTTCTGTCTAAATAAGAGAGTTCTAATCTTAATACAATAATATATATATATATAATAACAATAAGAACAAATATCAAGAATAAAAATTAGAATTACAATGAGCATAAAAAGTGTCAAGTAAGAAACATATGCTAAATATTTCAATAATTATCTTATCCTGGGGAGTCTATGTTTTGTGTTAGAAATGACTTAGCCAAGACATGAGACAAAAGTAACTATGACTATCTAGTCTTCAATCCCATCAAAGATCTGAGAAGGGAAATAATGTTACTTGAGTAAGCAGGGAGTACAATCAAGCAACTTCTAAAATGTGCAATAAATGACAGAGACAACTGGCTACCTGGGCAATCATTCAAAGTCTCATTGGAGCAAACAACTTTGTCCAAGGCCCATAGTAACTGACAGACCATTTTCAGAGGAAAGGAAAAATTTCAGAACCATCTTACTCTGTCTTGGCAAAGTCTGGCATCTTTTTATTTATATCCTGCTTGTCCTGTCCAGACACCATCCATTTTGTCAGTGGTTGAGGCATGGATAGTTCTTTGCCCAAATGCCAGTTTTCCAAGAAGAAAACAAACTCCAGTGGAGTGTCTTTAGTGCCCAACATGCTCTTGGGAATAGATTGGTGCTGCCAGGAGTAATTGTGTTCCACATCAATAGAACCCTAAGTTATGTAAATGCCATATTCTCCATTTCTTTGAAGTGGTTGAAAATCACCTTTCTATAAACAATACAGTCTCCATGTATCTAAAGAACCTGATTAGTCTAACTATAAGTATGATAAACATGTATGACTATTGACCTATAATTCTTAATACGTATATAGCTTAAAGACTAAGACTTCATATCAGAATATTAAACAATCTTTACATAACTGTGCAGTAAATGAGGACAATGACATCAAAATGTAAACAATGTTTAAGTATCTTGATCAGTGGTAGAAATGTATAGTGCAATGTAACAAATATATCCTAAAATTTTATCAATATATAAAACGTCTTAAGAAGAGGTAGAAACATGCATGCATACAATATGACAAAATAATTTTCCCTAAGGGTAAAAATATTGTAAACAGAAATAGTAGCATATTCAATATGACAAATAAAATTTGAATTTGTATCAATATACAAGAATCTATACCAATATAAATTGCCTATAAATAATAGTTCATAAGCATTCACTTTATTACTATTATTCCATAAAAAAAACAAAAATTAAAAACTAAAAACTAAAGAAATAGAGTTTTAAAAAGCCACATAAAGATGGAAAACACACAGAGAATCCAGATACTGTATATTATTATTTGTCTTTGAATTGTTTAACTGTTGAGGAAAGAGCAACTGATGCTAAAAGATACGTTACTTTAGAGAAGAGCTTTTGCTTTTTGTTTCCACATGAAATGAGAGGCTGTGGATTCATTCTGAATTAAGAAAAATCAAGATTGATTGAGAAAGACCCCCCGAAAAATCCCCAATAGGAGCAGATGTCCCAGATTATTCAACATTTCAGAGCACTTCTGTTGCCGTTTCTCCTAGAACAGCTTCAAGACTGCTGACTATGATGACCCAGCTTCATAGAATACTCCAATCAGGACCTGACTATAATCCTAATTTTTTTAGGATTCCCAGATTATCAGCACCCCCAATTAGAAGGAAGTAGCCTAGAAAACTATGCACACATTCCCAAAAAAATTTATTATGAATGTTTGCCTTTGTTTAGTGTGTTGGTTACAAGTTGTTATGTATAATTGTTAGGGAAAAAAACTAAGCAAAGAAGATTAGTTTTACAGTTCTCGTTTTGAAAAGAAAAAGAGGTATGCTCTGGGATACTGGATACATTATAAAGATTTGTCACTCATATCGGTTTAATAAAATGCTTATTGGTTGGTAGCCAGGCAGTGAATATAGGCAGGGGAACCAGACTAGAAGAATTCTAGGAAGAGGAAAGACAGAGATAGAATCACCACCAGATACAGAGGAAGCACAATGAAAATGCTTTACTGATAATAGGCATCAAGCCATGTGGCTAATTATAGACAAGAATTATCGGTTACTTGAAGTTGTAAGAGCCAGTTAATACTAAGCCTGAGCTAATAGGCTTGTTCATAATTAACATAACCCCCTGGGTGTTTCTTTGAGACTAAATACCAGTGGGACCAGGGAGTAAAGAAAATTCCATCTACATTTATTATTCTATAAAGGACATATTTTGTTACAGAATTGGAAGGAAGCATTTTTATATGCTAAAGTGGTACCAATTAAAATGTAATAACTATCTTTAAACTTGAAACTTTTCTCAAGTAAATAACCACATATATTATGAAACAAAATAAATAACTGTCTGTGTGTCCATGTGTATTTTTTTTTGTGAAAAGCCTAAAATAGAGTAAGCCTCCTATCATACAAAAGTGAGTCATGTGAAATGATCAAATGATATATAATCTAATTAAATGTGATGTCCCCCTACTATAGTAAATAAACTGTTAATAAAGGAAAATTAAGAAAGGAAAGAGAAAAAAACAAGATATATTACCTTAATAATAATAATAACTGCCTTTTACTATGAATAAAACTTGGAAAACTTTAAGACTATAAAAAGTAAATATCTCATCGGTTCTGCTCAAATTCACATTGGAAAACTTTGTGGGTGAAGTATGATACAAAAGAAAAAATATAAAGAACACATACAAAAAAACAAAACAAACATTGCTTGGTGGGATACCAGAGGCAAAATATAAAACATGAAAATACTACTAAAATAATTCTGATTATTAACAGGGTTTATCAGTTACTATATATCAAGCATTAGTAAAATAAACTGCATATATATTGCATTGTGTGTGTGTATCAGCCTTGAAAGCAAAATCTTAAAGTAAATTTTAAGAGAAAGAAATAACACATCATTCAGTAATATTGACAATTCCCATTAACCACCAACTGGCCTATTATTTTGATTAAATAATAAACAAAATCTCATCAGGACTTCTAGACATATTGTACACCAAGATATTTTTAGAACTGAGAAGTAGCAACAATCAAAACACCATTGAATAAGAAAGTTGAAATCGTTTTCTAAGATGCAATGGCCTGTTAAAGACGGTTGGATTGGATGGGAAGAGGAGACAAACAGAAGCTGCACAGAGAATAAAGATGCAAAGTCTGGACTACAGAACACTCTGTTAGGATGAAATGGCAAGATGGAGCACAAAGAAAACACATTTTCCCACATACATGGTGTTTGGGTAAATGGCTATGAAACAAAATATGAACAATTTGATAAGGAGCTATATTTGCTACAAAAAAATTAGTAGTGCAAAGGAGAACCACAGACTGAGTGATGTCAGCAACACATAAATCTGACAAATCTGACTGGCTCATATTCTCATCATTCAGAGGACTCTAAAACAACCCAATCATTAAAGACATGGACAAATTAGCTGATAGGACTCCTCTGCAAGTTGGAAGTTGACATAGGCAGTAAATACATGAAAAGAGACTCTTCTTACTTAAACTAGAATGCAATGAGGTCTTCCTGCAGACAGTCAAATTAACTAGAATTTCAGAACAGATCACAAGAAGCACTGGGAATGGCTTTGAAATGGAAGTCTTGTGCAGAGGATGCCAGTGTATATATAGGTGAAGTATTGGGGCTATTTGACATTATAAGTTAGAGTTGATATGGAAATTCTAGAAACCAACAATTTGATCTTTGGTTCTATTAACTAGAAAAAAACATACATCTTTGAACCATGAGATATTCTAGAACATTCAGCCATACTCTCCCTTATTGTATCAAAGGATAATACAATGAAATGCCAATGGTTGTAATATATCATTTTATTGTTTTTTAAATTATGTGTGTGTGTGTGTGTGTGTGTGTGGTATGCATGTGCACACACACACACATGGGTACAAGTGTCCATGGAGACCAGGGTACCCAAGTAGACAGTTTGGACCTGCCTTGTGTGGATACTAGGAACCCAACTTGGGTGGTATTTATGTGATGAACAGTACTTCCTTAAAACAGTGTGACACAGATGTTCTTACTCAAGGAAAGGCTCAACAAGACTCAACACTCTTGACTATCAGTATTCCTGTAATCGTAGCTTTGTTGTTCAGTCAACACACAGAATGTCATTTCTCATGCCACCTCTTAAAGACACAATATTAAGTAAGGTTTTTAAGTGCCAATAATAACCAGGTAATAAAGGTAAAATGTATAAATAGGCATAATCTATAGAGACAGCCAAAGACCTGGTATGCAGGGTTTAGTTTTACAGTGTTGGTCTTCACAATGTCCCCCACAGCGGGAGTTTATATGCACTCTTGGGTCCACCACTGTGGGAACTGGAACTTAGGTCCTTTGGGAGATCAGTCACATCCTTAACTTTAAATATGGCTTGATTTTGTTCTTGGACCATTTCCAGTAAATATAACTGTTTAGAAGAATAAGTTAGACCTCCTTTATATTTCAATGATGGGAATAATACTAAAGCACATTGCCCAGGATTATTATAAAACCTAAAAGGTCTAATGGAAACAATGGGCATTTCCAAGCACCTGTGCCCAATAGTTAGTTGTTCCACAAACATCACACATTTTCATTATATTACAATAACATTATTTTGCATATATTTTAATAATAAAACATGTTGGGATCTATTTCAATTACTTGAATAAAATTTGTTCACTTTATTTATCACTTAATTCTTCATTTAAATCAACCATAATTTGTACTTCCTGCTCTAGAATAAATTTGTTTAAGGAGAGCCCCTTCATACTGTCTGCACCTGCCAGGAAGGTAACAGCAGGCACACTGTCTATGACCTTATTTTTTCTCTTTTTATAAAATTGTGCAAACTGTGCTTGCAGTACATGCTCCGTAGTTGGAGCGTAATTAGAGGCTCACATAAAACAGAAAAGAGATTAGCACTTTACTAACACAGTCCTGCTTTGCCTAAAATAAAAGGTTTACCATAGCAACCTGATTGCACTAGAAAAAAAGTGCCTGCCAAATGCATCCTAAGTTCCCTTGAAATTTCTATGAGAAGAAATTAAGCATTTGAGAACTATAATATTCTGTACTGTTTCATCTAAGTACAAATATTTTTTTCTGGGAGAATGAAATAGTCCTGCCTCAAAGATTTGAAGGTGAAACAGTACCTTTGCCTTCTATTTCAAAACAAGAAGAAAAATCCTTTGAATACCACTCACATTGACATCACACATCAATTTTTACATAAGGAAGCTTACTTCTGGTTTTAAAGTACAAATAATGTCAGTTCTTCTGTTTGGACATTCATTCTTAGAACAAGAAGTTGCCATGCAATCATGTGAAGAAATTAGACATGTGAATAAATGCTGTAATAATAGGATTTTTTGTGTTTTCCCTACAATCTATAAAACTGAAAACTGGAAAAGGAGTAATAGGTCTTATTCATGCCTAATGGTTTAACAAGGCATCAAGAAAAACATCACAGGGGCAATCATCTAGCCTTTCAAAGGATTTTATCTTATTATTTCAACCTTACATAGTTTCTAAAGTTAAAATAATATTCAAGCCTCATTTTCTTTCCAATACAAACTTAGATATTGATAGAAATACTTCACTCATACAAAGGTACCTAAAAATTTGCAAATGCAAGGTTATAATATCCGCGAGTTATTGTCAGGAAATGTTTAATCAAGAAATGTAGTTCGCAATAATGCAACCTATAAAATTAAAATTGTAACTGTTACTTCCCCAGAAGCTGTGCTCTGCTCAAATTCAGGGCAGAAGCCACTTTGTCAGAGGCAAGACAGTGTTAGAGAAGAGCCTTATCACAATAATCTAGCTGTGTGAGAAATAGCTAAACTTTAAGAAATGTTTATGCAAAAGATGGGTGAATGCCAATGACCCTAAAAGAGGATGTCCTATGGGTGGTGTGTAGTCAAAGACATGTATATGATTCTAGTCACACAGTCATGGGATGGTCCTCAGTTCTGTTAATCTGTAGAACAAACATAGTTTGCTCATATGTGGTATCTGACAAATTACACATTCTTAAGTCTGGGCAGGCTAGAGGGTATCAGACTGTAGAGAACCCTTTGCTGATCACCAAACTCACCAGAATAAAAATTACACAATTAACAAGACAAAACAAAAACAACCATGTCTCATCCTATTATTATGGAAGACATGGATCAAAGAAGTAAAATCATCACATACAAGGTCTAACCTGTGCCAATGTTCATGGTCAGAAACTCCTTCCTAGTTTGTACAGACCATCGCAGAACTGGTCTTTCCAGGGTTATGATTTTAGGTGTCAGCACACAGGAGTCCTTTGTAATTTCTGACTTCTCTTTGACACCAGTGTAAAGTGTGTAGTTTATCATAACTACAGTCTAAGGATGAATACAATGACAACTCTGTACCATATAAAGCACAGTGTTGGTTGGCGAGTGATTACTTTTGTTTCAGTTTAGACACATCTGATTGCCTGAAAGTCCCAGAATGTACTGCTTACCCACAGCATGTTAGCAATGAGTCACTACAGTAACCCCAGTGGGAAATTTATTTAGCAGATTCACGTCTTTCTGTTTTAAAATGGCAACTGTTTTGTGAAAAGAATAATTAAAAAACATTCTAAACATATTTCTTTTCTAAGTTTCTTATTTATGTTCTACTTCAATTTATTAATTTTCTCCAGGAATGTGACTTTTTTTTTTTTTTGATTTTTCAAGACAGGGTTTCTCCGTAGCTTTTTGGTTCCTATCCTGGAACTAGCTCTTATAGACCAGACTGGCCTCGAACTCACAGAGATCCACCTGCCTCTGCCTCCCGAGTGCTGGGATTAAAGGCGTGCGCCACCACCGCCCGGCTTCAGGAATGTGACTTTTAATTGCTGTTGATTGTACAGGGTGATGTTGAACTTATAGCTCTCCTAACTCAACCTCCCAATCCTTGGTCATCATAGGCAAAGAACTGACATGGTGTGTGAGGTTTTGATAACTGTCACTTTTTAAAATAGCAAAGCAGTGAAGACAGATTATAACAAAGTATACAATATTAATGTTTTAGCTTCTAGCAACATAAAACTAAAATAATATAGCACATCTAAAATACTTTCATTACTCTTCTGATGGGAAGTAATGAAATTCTTCAGAATGCAAAACCTGTGAGCTGAAACAAGAGCAAGAAACTTCAAACTCTGGAAAAGTTACCCTGAGGTAAAAGCCCATATAGGCACTTCATCCATTGAAAGTGGAAAAAAAATGACGCTATGTTTACTTCAGTAACCCTGAATCCAGAAGAAAAGGACCAAAACCTGGGACTTTTACTCTAAAAATTTAAATACAATCATTGAGTAAAGAAGACTAAAGAGCATTTAGTAAGAATCATATAAGGACTTAAAGCAAAAAATTAACAAATGCTTACAAGGAAACAAATCACCAAGAGTTGAAGTCAGCAGAAACAGCATCTTTTAGCTCTTCATGCTTACAGAGGGTATTGTTTAATAGTCTATCTTGTCGAATTTCTCTAAATAATGTTTGTTATAGTTATGTATAGAATCTTAATAAACAAAATCTTGGTCATCATTTCTAACGTTTCTTTTTTTTTTTTTTTTTTTTCGAGACAGCATTTCTCGGTTGCTTTGGAGCCTGTCCTGGAACTAGCTCTGTAGACCAGGCTGGTCTCGAACTCACAGAGATCCGCCTGCCTCTGCCTCCCGAGTGCTGGGATTAAAGGCGTGTGCCACCATCGCCCGGCCTAACTAGTTTCTTATTTTGTCATTGTATATCAGAAATATCATAAGAAACAACCATTAGAACTTTGTATGATAATTCTTTCTCTTATTAAGAGTAAACAGAGCAGTGTTTCTGAGTCCAAGACAAACCTCACTGACTAAGAATCTTTATCACTATCTGGAAACACTGTTGGATACAACTATTGGAAGAAATGTGCTACTTCTATTTAACAGGTGAATGCCACTCAGCATTGTATGACAAACAAGGCAGTTCATTTCAGAAGTAACTATCAGGACCAAATATTAACCATTCTGTATTGAGACACTCCAAGACAAATAAGCATAGATTGTCTTAATTTATCCAGCAAGAATTTAAAGAGGAAGAACTATGTTTATCTTCTCTTTAACCCCTTACCCTAAGACCCAAACAGAAGACATGTACAATAAAGTTACTCAATGCTTTTAGTTTAACAAGCTATCATTTTTATTGTTTTCATTGCTTAAAACAACTTTGAAATTTAAATATATTTTATTATATTCTTCCTCTCCCCCAAGTCCTTCCAGATCCTCTCCCCATCCCTACCCATCCAACTTTAAACTTTAAGTTCCTTCTCACAAAACAAAATCCAAATGCAACAGCAAAGTGTTCACAACTAGAAAAACAAAATGAAACCACATCTCCCCCGAAAAAACAAAAACACTAAATTGTAATAAATACCAAATAAAAGCACACACATGCACACACAAATAAATAAAGAAAGAAAAACCAACAACAAAAAACCTGTGGAGTTTATTATTTGTTAACTACTTGTGACCACGGGGCCTCCTCTGGAATGGTTGATAAAGCCAGTGTCATGCCATTGAAGAAAACGGATTTTCTTTCTCCCAGCAGGTACAAATGACAATTCAGTTTACAAATTATTACTAACTATGACAATATATAAACAATACTAAAGCAATAAAAGATTAGTATACATAAAAATATAAAAGGGCAAGGCAGAAAAATTCCCTAATTAAGTTTAACTTCACTGGGATTGTGATTTGTAGGTTGGTTTTCATTGTTTTATGTTTAAAAACACTTATGAGTGCGTACATATGATAATTATCTTTCTGGGTCTGGGTTACCTCACTAAATATGATGTTTTCTAACTCTATCCATTTTCAAGATGGGTTAAACTAATATGTAAGAGTCAGCAAATGGTTAACCATTAGTTAGAGCTAATGGTCAAGCAGTGTTTTAATTAATACTGTTTCTGTATTGCTATTTCAGGTGTAAGCTAGCAGGGCAGCCAGGACAAACAAGGGGCCCCTCCTCATGTAACAGACAGGAGCAATGTATAGCTCAATAAAATAAAGAGAGAGAGAGAAATTTAAATACAGAGAAAAATATTGCTAATGTCAATAAATTTTCTTCATCTTTTTATCTACAGCTACATATACATATATTAGTAAATAATGCAACATAATTTTACTGAAACTTGTAAAAACTATTTTAGTTAGGAAATCTTTGAAGTTCAAGTTTAATCAATTCTTCCACTATTCCTTTTTATAACTAGTATTGTGACTGGAGCTCAACTTCAAATATGTAATTGTTTCATAAAAGGAACAAGAGTATGTCAAATGCCAGCCCCTATGCTCCCTGCTGACAGAATTCTGAGTACACATTAATTTTCTTAAAGCTTGATGACTTATTCACTTATATCATGTATTTCATTTCTGGGAGTAAAAAAGAAATCATTCTACAGTAGTCTATCTATACATTTACGAACATAAATACATATGTACATTGGTATCATGCTTTTGTACTACAGAAGAGCTGAGACGCCCATGGGTTATGGGATATTGGCTTTGCAGCTGAACTCAGGCTTATATGAAAGCTAGGTTAAAAGTGAAACATTGTTTCTATTTTGTTATTTGTAGATGATCAGTATTCACCCATCCATTCTAATGATTTCAGAACACAAAAAGAAAGTATCTAAGATTTAAACCCAGGAAAGTAGCATTAGAGAATTTCACCACATTGTGATTGTTGATGTTAAGAAGTATTTTTTGTCTTGATTATATCTTTTCTTTAGTATAAAATTGTCTTACATGAAGCATAACCATATTCACCCCTATTTTACTGGTCAAGTCTCCTCTATCTTCTTGTGGTGGTTTGAAAGAAAATTGTCTACCATAGGTTCACATATTTGAACCCTTAGTCTCTATTTGGTGGCTATTTGGGGGCAGTTACCTAATCTTTAGGATGTGTAGCCTTGCTAGAGGAAGTATGTCGCTATGGATGATTTTGAGTGTTTATAAGTCTTGCCCAGCTTCCTGTTCACTCTCTGCTTCCTGCATGTGAAAATAGATGTAGTTTCTCTGGTTCCTGTTGCCATGGCTCCTCTGCCATTATGGAATGTTCCCCTTGAGCCTCAAATCAAAATAAACTCTTTCTTCCATCTGTCATAGTGTTTATCGCAATAACAAAAAAAAATCAACTAATACACTTGCATCCCAACATGTCTTTTTTTTTAGTTTTATAATTGTTTTCTGATTATTTTTATTTGATAATTCACTATTTTTTAAGTGTTATTAAAGATTAAATGTCCAATCTATACTTTATAGTAAGGGTTATGAAGGTTGGGTTTACAGACATAGAAATACTATTAATAATCAGAGAAAAGGTGATGTTAAAGTCATCAGTGTTTCTTTCACTTAAACCAAGTGGTTCTTGATTTTAGTCTTGTGGTTTTGCTCTATTACTAATGTGCTTACATATGTGAGAAAAAATTACAACAGGAATTTGCATCTCCTGAGGACAAATTATTAGTGCATTAATTTGGCTAAATTTATCTTGTCTACCACCCAGATTGTTACTGCATTTACATAGTCATGTCTAGCAACTGCTTTTTGCACTATATCCACTCATCCCACACAAGAAATCAGATAAGAGAAAGCAAACACCTATTTTATGCCACCAGTACAGCTGTGATACAGCAATGTGCTCATATTTCACAGACAGGGGAGCTTTGGTAAACTTTCTCGTTTTTGCCAAGAATCCAAACATCTTTGCTTTTTAACAAGCCCATCATTCTCTACATCACTTTCACCAAAGTCATTTGAAGAAATCCATGTTCAAAGATCATATGAAATTATATATATATATATATTCTACTCTGTGCATCTTGCTTCCATCTTACTGGAGCCCTCATGAAACTTCCGGAATTAAATCTTTGTTTGACAGTTCACATCCAGCCATATGTTTTTGTCTAAGCTTTGTTTTTCTTCTTGTTCTAAATACAGTCCGGTTGCTCTGCAGAACCTACCTGATCACACCCCCTGATTTGTTTGGTCCTCTCAAATTATGGCCTTTTACCAAGGTTTACTTAAAACTTTACACACCCTTTTGTCTCAACCAATATCAGTAATTTCTTTTTGTCTGCAAAAACTGCATGAACTTAAATTTCTCCCCTTCCATACTTGTGCATGAGTTATCTTTACAATTTATTTTACAAGGACCTAAGCCTTAATACTATATGCTCACTTACTCTGCTATTCAACCTGGCCCTCATACCCTTTCCTTCTTTTATAATTATATAAATAAAACATAATAGCTTACACCAAGTAATTTCTATTCTTCTCTTTCACTCACATTGCCAAATCATATTTTTGGTAAAATAGATACCATGATAAAAAGAATTATACTGATGGTACAACTCCCCATCTAAGGCATCTTCTCATCTCTTTCCTGAAGCCCCATTATGCCCTCCTCTCTCCTCGTCCTCATTATGCATCAAACACTACTGTACTCAATGACCTTTCAAAGGAAAAAAAATCTACCCTCCCCCACGGCTTTAAATATTCTAGTAACCTTCTTTAATTTTCAAAATGAAGCAAAATTTGTTCTTCCATACCCAATTTGATCTGCCTGAGAGCAGTCTGAACTCTTGTCTCTCCATTCCTTAGCTTCGGCCTTTATAATCTGTGTGATTCCTTAACCTATACTATGGGTTGGATCTTTGTACCCCATGTTATACCTTTTTTAGAATTTAGACTCACAAACTGTTATTGTTACATATCTAACAAAACATAAAGTGTGGTCCAGGACTTCAGGTACATTTACTTTAACCCAAAACCTTTGTGCACTTCACAGCCTAATGAGAAAGTTGATGCCTGACTATGCTTATATATAAGAGGACATGCAACTTTAGAAACACACTCAAACGACGTCTCTCCCCGGCATGCTCATTCTCACTGTCACTCTTACTGGGGCAACAGACACTTCACTAAGAGCAAACAAATCATCCTTCGTTTTAGGGCACAATTTGATAAGACAGAAATCAATGAAAGTATAGAAGCTCGGAGTACCAAGCTCTCAGCTTCTTGCAACAAAGATCCCTTAATAAGTTGAACCTAAATTAAAATGGGTGTAGCACAGGACTGAAATATCCTTATGTCTTCATAAACCTAGAGTCGAAAGTTTATAAAACTGAATTTGAATTTTGGCAACATAATCTTGGAAGCAATTTGGAGAACACATAGATCTCAGCGGACAGGAGGTGCAGTGGGAAGGTTGATCTGGAGGACAAACGGTGAGGTTCTTAGAGTTATGAGACTGAGAGGCAAATGATCTGCAATAAGGTTGTGGCAAAGGCAGTAGATCAGACATTACCTCATTCAACTGCAAAAGACGGTACCTAAACAAGTGTAGATGCTCATGAGAAATATCATTTGCAAGGTCACAACCTTGGAATATGCTTTAAAAATTCTTTATAATTCCAATGGTAACCAAGATAGTCACTCTTAAATTTCTGTAATCATTTATTTGAAGACCTCCTTATATGAATCCCATAGTCAACTTGAGAAAGAAATAATTAGGGAAACAAAATTAAATACTTAATATAATTTCTTACATATACAAGCACCAATTCATGATTCTGATTCCAGTACTTTAATGAGCTCTTTCTATAAATGAAACACAGATACCTCCCTTGAGTTCTGAATTATCTCTTAGTTCATAATGAAAATATGGATTGGAGAAACAGATATTTTCAGATTTTAATTTTAATAAAATCAAAAGCTTATAAACAAAGTAAGTGAGCAGTTGTTCAAAAGCCAATAGAATCCTAACATTAAAATTATCAACTACTTGACTGTGTGTATATGCCTTTTTATTAAGAGGAAAAGTGTATAAATTATAATTTTAATCATGGATCATTTTAAGGTCTTTAAATTTTGAGCAACTATTTAATTGTTGGTATGTTAATATGAACACACCCATTTGCTTGAGCAAATGGTTCTTTTTTATTTTAATTTTTTTATTCAGTTTACATACCAACCACATTTTACTCTCTCTCTCCTACTCTCACTGCCCAACACACACCTTGCTTCTAATCAGCCCCCTATCCAATTCTCAAAAGGGTAAGGCCTCCCATGGGGAGTCAACAAAGCCTGGTACATTAAATTGAGGCAGGACCAAACACCCCCCTGCATCAATGCTGGGCAAGGCAACACACCCTAGGGAATAGGCTCCAAAAGTCCAGCTCATTCACCAGGGATGGGTCCTGGTCCCACTGCCTGGGGTCCCACACACTTGGTCACAAAGCAAATCTCAACAGATTAAAAAAATTGTAATAAACCCCTGTCAGACAATTATGGCTTAAACTTAGAATTAAAAAAAAAGCAATAACACAGATTACAGAAAGCCTACAGACAAATGGAAACTGAATAATGCTCAAAAGAATCACCAGTGGGCCAATGAAGAAATAAAGAAAAAAATTAAAGACTCCCTAGAATTCAAAGAAAATAAATATACAACATACCCATACTTATGTGACACTATGAAAGCAGTGCTAAGAGGAAAGTTCAGAATACTAAATGCAACATAAAGAATTTGAAGATATTTCACACTAGTGACTAATTTTTAACCAAGCTATAAGTCATAGAACCATAGATGTTTTATAGAATAAGAGGTAGAATGGTGGTGGTGGTGGTGGTGGTGGAGGCGGCGGCAGTGGTGGTAGTGATGGATCTGTCTAGGAAAGGAGAATAATAGCTATGGATGGATGAGGGGATTAGCATGGGAGGGATAAACTGAGTGGGGGAGGGAAGAGGGGGTGAGTGAGGGCAGATGGAGGGAGATAGCTAAAATAAATACACTTGTTACAATAGAAGTTTCCTAAAATATATACACATACCATGGTAAAATAGATAAATCATCAAATAATGGGGAGAGAGAGTCCCAACTGACCATTACTTGTTACCAAATGAAGCTTCAAGTTCTGGGATTAGGTTAAATCTGATTGAGATTTTGGCCAAAGCAGTCCCATGAAACTCCCAAACAACCCAGGCTGTTACCAAGACTAAAGGTTGCTCTCCATAAACTGGTAAAAGGGCCTCATTGCTGAAAACAACACCTACACAATTCATTGAACTTGGAGAAGTTGAATGAATACCTATATAGAGCTTTCACCCTTATTTGCTAGTGCTTTGGGTACAGGAAGGTACTTGGCATATTGCCAATGGAGAAATGTAAATGGCAACACAGCTACAAACCCTTTGATCTGAATGGTGTCCTACCTACAGCATATGTTAATGCAATAGTGACACAAAGTTTGTGGGAGTAACCAACAAATATATGACTTGACTTAAGCCCCATTCCACAAGGTGGAACACAAACCCAACACTCCTTGGGTGATGACCAACTTGAGACTAAATAGTTGAGGGGAGTAGTGTAAAACCAAATACTACTATTCTCTAAAACAAAAGAGGTAGTAATAAAATCATTTCTAATGACATTATTTTATACTCATAGATCAGTGTCTTGCTCAGATATCCTGAGAGAAGTTTCCTACAGAAGAAGAGGGGAGCAGATACAGAGATCCATGGTCAGATATTATACAGAGTGTGAGACCCTGAAACACTCACCCCTAAACTGCAATTTCCTCCCCTCAGACCTCTGGGATCATCACAGAAGAAATAGAAGACACCAAGAAAACAAAGCACTCTAAATCAACATGATCAAAGCATATATGAATGCACAGAGGTCTGCACCAGGTGGCGTCCTAGAGCTGAAGTGGAGAAGTGGGCACGTTGCCCACACTCCTAGCTCAGAAGCAATCTCCAATTGCTAACCACCAGCAAATAAAAACTTAGTTTACTTCATGAGAGTCTCATGGCAAAAATAGTCTCAAGGGTAGGCTGCATACCGAGAAGTAAATGGCCAACAGAAAAGGAACTCAAAGGCATCTTTGGAGGTTCCTTGTCTCATAATGTCCCATCAGGGCTTTCCCTGCCTTTTAAAAATTAATTGCATCTTAATATTTTTATATGTATATAATAATATATTTATATACTTATAATATGTCACATATAAAACACACTTATTTTTCTCTCTCTCTTTATCCTATAAGTCTTTTGAGTATTTTACAGCTTCTTCGTTATTGTTTTTATGGGATTCCTGAAAGTGTGAATATGTAGGTCTCTGTTATTGGATAATTTCCTTCTGATTGGTTGTTCTGTCCTATTCCAGTATGCTATTTTTATTTTATTTCATAATTATCCTTTAGAAGTCTGCATATTTTCTAGTTAGATACAGAAAGAGGGTGGATCCAGACTGGCAGCAGGGTCGGGGAAGGACTGGGAGGAGTAGAGGGAGAAGAACCATAATCAGGACATATTATCTGAAAAAGAAATCTACATTTAATAAAAGGGATACAATTTTTAAAAAGAAAAGAAAATATCTTCACAGGCAAAATAATTTGTAATATAAAGTTCCACAGTAGAAACATCACACATGAAATGTGTTTGTTAGCAACATAGCTGTGAAACTAAACAAACCAAGTGATTCTAGATTTTATTTCATCCAATCAGCCAGTCACCAGCTACTCATTGTGACATCACAGTATTTCATACACCGTAGGGCATAAGCTCATAGAGACAAATAATAAAATCGCCAATTATTCTGAAATTTTTATTTAAGAGGTGAAATATTTATCTAGAAGCAAAACCATAAGTTTTAGGAAATAAAAATGCAACAAACATTAATATAACAGGCTAAGGGATAAATTGAGACAGGATTTGATGCAATCGAATGGAGTAAATGATAATTTATTTACATTCTTCTTCATGGTTTCTTCCCCAACACATTTGTTAGACTTAAAATATATTCCGTAAAGCTTTAAGAGAGACCTGAGAAAAGTTGAGTAAGTAAAAGTATTTTCATAAATAATTGAAGCTATATAGTTCATCCTTTAAGTATCGACAGGTAATGAGTGCAGTCTTTATACTCTGAATGTTTTATTCTCTAAGATGAGAATTTTTTTAAAGAATAGAGAGCATTGATTCTCTCAGATTTGTTGTCTTTCTGAAAGCTGATTCAAAAATTAGTGTGTAAAGTTCCTGCCTGCAAGTATACTCATTTTCACTTGTGAATATGAGCAAGAAGATTATAAGCTGTCAAGAATTTTCAGAGTTACTGCCCATGACAGAATGATGGGTCTACATGCTGTATTTAAAACCCAGCTGAATGGATAAAAATAGTATTTAACTTTTATAGTCGTTATGAGCTGAAGCAATTTATTGAACCCTTCAATCAGGAAAGGAAACAAAAGACAGCAAATGGACAGATGACTCATTTTTCATGTGTTGACTACAGAGTGCTGTTCTGGTAATTGGATGATCTGAAGTTTAAAGGAAATTGCATTAATGCCTTTTAGAGACAAGACAACCACAGAACATTTCAGAAATGAAAACAAAATGCTGCAAAAGGCTGAAGAATGAAAAAATGACACCATGTAATTAGAAACACAGGCTTTGAGCATGATAATGAAGACTAAGGCTTGCTAAAATATATTTATCATGAAAGAGAGAGCAGGCTTTGTTATGCTTAAAAACCCCAACTGAAATCTTACATTTAGGTAAAACAGTTTGTTTTCAAAAAAATTCTTAAAAGTAAATATTTGATTCTTTTAAAAAATATTTGAAAGTATAGGAATTTCAGGAATTTTGTGGGTTATAATTTAAGTAACTGACTAGGATTTATTTCCAATGAAATTATTTAGAGATGAGTCACCCAAATACAAGTGACAATGACATATGTGTATTTTTACTTCGTTTGAAACAGTATGTTCAAATCATGCTTGCTCAGTTCACTTTATCTCATAAATTTCAGAACAAAATAATATTTGCTGTAAAGAGTCTTTTGAGCACAAGTGTAAATTATAGAACATAAAAATCTATGAGATGTCAAAATTCATTTAAAATGAATACCTTTCTACTTCTTATATTATCTTTAAAGTGAATAGTTAAAACACTGTCTTCCTAATATAAACAGCCATTTCAGGTCTTGACTTGAGGAAGGAAGGTAATTATATATGAGCCCCTGGTAGGGGTAGAAATAGAGTCTGGGGAGTTTAGAGACAACCCTATACTAGAAACAGACCAGCAAATTACATAGAACATGGTGTTTGGGCATTTCTCCTTTTTCATGTTTATTATAATTTTTTAATGTTCCAAAGGATTAATAAAGTCTACAATCCAGGTGCTGAAGAGATCTGTCAGAGGGTAAAGGCTCTTACATCAAAGCACAAGGACCTCAGTTCAATGCCAGGAACATAATTGTGGAAGTAATTGAATCCCATGGATTGCCTTCTTATTTCCACACAAATGCTGTAGCACACACGCATACACACACACACACACACACACACACACAAAAAGAGAGAGAGAGAGAGAGAACACATATAAACAAAAGTACAAATAACTTATCTAAAATAGTCAATATTAGATTCTCAGTTGGTTGTGAAAAGTAAAGTAATATTTCCTCACGCAAATGGATAAGTGATCTTGACTTCTACTTCTCTTGTATTTAATAATAAATTTTCTGAATTGTTGGCTACCACCCCCACGCTTACCCCCTGAAGCTTCCCTGCCTGCAGAGAGGATAATATGTGGGAGGTGAGGAATGAAACTCAGAACAGTGCCATCTTTGTAAGCACTAGATAGGTCATACTTCAAGAATCTGGCCTGGCAATTTACTTTTCTTACACAATTAAACATAGTAGAACTTGTAACCTATGACCTTCACAGTAAGAATAAGTTCTATTGGCTGGTAAACAGAGCTCAGTGTTAGGGCCTAGAGAAAGGATCTGTGATACACATAAGAATAGATTCTACTGGGGGAGGATGAAAAGTACATGGGGCCTCTTTTATAGGGATGTGTTCTATTCCCTGCAGGTCCTAAATAATGTTTGGCTCCTAATAGGATAGCAAAGAACCTCCAGTTTGATTGACTACTTGTTGGTGAGGCATTCCAGGTGCCCATTCATTTCCTTTGTTTAAATGTGTAAGAAGAGTAAACTATGAGGTCAGATCCTGGAAGTAAGACCCAGTGCTTGCAAAGATGGTACTCTCCTGATTTTCATTCTTCACCTCCCACAAATCATCCCCACTACAGGCTAAGACATTTGCAGGGTCAGGGTTGCAGTCATCCCCAGCAATCCAAAATATTTATTATCAAACACCAAAAGGGAAAGAGAAGTCAAGAACACACAAGCATGCTTTGAAGAAAATAGGCTGGTGTGGTTGACAATCCTGTTTTCCCCAGTGTATGGTAAAAGGTTTGAGTCCACTTCTGGGTTTGAAAACCTACCAAGCCCCACCAGTCTCTGAGCTCAAAAAAATACCAATCCCTGAGCCCCAAACCCTCCCTGAACTCAAAATCCCACCAATCCCTGGGCTTGGCTTGAAATCCCACTAATCACCATGGAAATCTCCACCCAGAAAATCTCCTCCCCTTAGGAGCCCTATATAAGCCTGTATCCTGTGCAATTCCCTTCTCACCTAAGGAGAGGCAGTCCTCTCTTGTGTCTCTCCCAATAAATCCCTTGTGTGAAGTTTGTGTGGTGTGACTTTGAGGTATTCTTTGACTCCTGACTGCTAGGATATCTTTGGTTTCAGAGTTGTAACACTTACAATAGAGAAACCTTCCCATCAGAACTATAATAATTCTACTGGGGAATCCTTCCCCCTCAAAGTTGTAATACTCACAGTGGTTCCATGACTAGTGACTCAGATAGGTGATTATGCTCCCCCTTGGAACCTCAATGTGTGTGGGAGCTCACAGTGACTCTATTTCCATTTTGACATAGGTCAGAGAGTTCAAACTTGTCAAAACCAAAAAACAGGATGTTTGGCCAAAGGTGTTGTAGTGGCATTTCATTTGTATTTTAATAAATAAAGCTTGCCTGTGAATCTGAAAAGTAAAACAGCCATACTAGTCAGTTTTACAGACCAGGCAGGATTGACACACACCTTTAATCCCAGTAACCATAATGACACACACCCTTAATACCAGTAACCACACTAGCTTGCCATAGAAACCAGGTGATAGTGGTGCATGCTCTTAATCCCAGAACTAGAGAGGATTATAAAAGAGAAGGAGACAAATCTCAGGCACAGACTTATTCTGAGTTTTTCTGGAGGCAGGATCTCCATTTTCCGACTGAGGTCAAGGTAATAGCCAGTGGCTGGCTTCTTTGCTTTTTGGTCTTCAGGTTGAAGTCTAATATCTGTCTCTAGGGTTTTATTAATCATGCTTCAAGGTGTGGCTACTAGATGTCTTGGTCCTCAAGACCAAATAACAGAATGTTTGATTAAATGGCGTGGTTACTAGATGTTGAGTATTAAGGGGGTAATTACACTTATTTGTTTTTTGTATCATGGGAAGGAAGTCTTTTACCCTCTACTTTTGCTTTGGGTATAAAAGGACTAAAAGAAATAATACAGTATTCACTGAGAGCCCTCCTGACTCTATCTTCCATCTTTTGTTTCTTTCTTTTACCAATCATCACACCCCTTTTCAGGCATGTTCAACAGGTCAGCTCATTGCAACAAATGGGATCCTATTCGTCATGTCTAGCCCAACCACAACAGACTCACATTCTGGGTCAGCGATCACTCAGCACTCCATCTACTAGCAACAGATGGGTAAATTCCCCCTGTTAGTGAAAATACTTCCCTGAGTCCAAGGAAGTGACCACTGAGTGTCTAGCACCCCTCTGTTACCCTTGGAGGTGGACGTAGCCCCAGCAATGGTCTTTAGGACTATGGCTGTCTCTCTTCACCTAACCTCGCCCCTACTCCTACCCTTGGAGCTGTAATACTACAGTTTCCTTAAACCCAACTAGGCTGTTGTATCCATTCCTGCCTTTTTCCGCCTTCTTTTCAGAACCGCTCATAACCTCACAGTTCTTCTAGACTCTTGTGGCTTTTGCAACCCCATTCCTGTTGGGAGCAGTGAGACTCCAGATCCTGAATTTCTTGTAATCCCCTGATCTGAGTGCCTACAGCTGCTCTGAGCATGAGACCTTCAGGAGCTCCTGTTGGCAGGAGAGTTGTTTCTGGTGGGTTTGGCAGGGGCGTGGCTATCTCTATATAATCTATCCCTGAACACAATAAAGGGGGCATTCTTGGGAATTCAAGGATGACCCGTGTCGCTGTCTCTCTGTCTGTGTATGTCTGTGTATTTTAACCTCCAGCCCCCTTGCCCGAAGCTCGTGAACTGGGTGCCAGCGCACAGAGCGCAGACACGGGGGCGCGGTGCATGGCACCATTACTTATCCTTTTCTATGGATAAGAACACCCTCCTAGAGCTCTGTTTTTGTCCTGGTCTTCTGACCTCACATGAAAACCCTGGAGGCCTGATTAGGTGCCAAGTCTTTCTTCCAGCTTAGCCGGGATAAGTCCCTGATACCAATTGAGTGTGGTAATGAACGGAATGGCTTATGTTTTGCTCCAGTCCTCCCTGCATCCTGGGGACATCTTGTGACTACAGGTTACAGGGACGTTTTTCCTTCACCCCGTCTCTCATCCATGGGAATGGTGTCTTCCATATCCTCTCATTTTCCCTTGGGATGCTGATTAGAAAACCTCCAGCCTCTCCACCTGGCATTCAACCTGAAGGCCCCTAAACTTGTTCACTTTTGCAATAAAATTTGGCATTAATATCCCTTAGATAATAAACCCAAATGGCTACATAAAGGCACCCTAGATCTCAGCATTATTGGGAAATTTTACAACTATTGTGAGTGATAGGGAAATGGGAAAAAAGTTCCCTATACCCCAGCTTTCTCTTACCACTGTTCCAAGCCTTTTCCCTGTTCTTCCTGTTTCCCCTCTCAGTTTCTTCTAGCTATGAAGCCTGAACAAAATTATTCCTTCACTACTTTCAGTATAGACGAGGAACATCCCACCTATTGGTCCCAACCTCCCCTTCTCTAACCTCTCAGGTTTCACTTTCTCCCTCCTCAGTCACAGGCTACTCAAATTAACTATACTGTTTTCCTAGTTTCAGCGCACTGCAGCAGCCCCTAGTCCTCGTGCTACTTGCTCCTGCTCTGTCAGGAAGTAAAGTACCCCTTTCACTTTCCCTGCTCCTGCCTCAATTGATCATCATTTTCCCTTCATGGGCAGTTGCTGGGATGGATGTCTTAGTTGGAGTTCATATCCCCTTTTCATTAAGTGAACTCTCTCAGATTGAAAAGAGATTGGGGTCCTACACTGCTAATTTTTCAACCTTTATTAAAGAATTTAGGTATACAACCTCCCTTTCCATGATGTTTAATATGATTCTCAAAAAATCATCTTCTCCCATACGAGCAAAGGTGAGTCTGGAGCCAGACTAGGGTGCATGCAGATGAAGTTCTCCACAGGAATGCTGTATACCCAGTCAGGGCTAAGGCAGTCCTCAACCAAGACCTTGAATGAAATTACAATATCCCAGGGAGCATCCTTGCTAGGTATTAATTTATAACTTCCCCCTGGCTGGTCTCTGCAAGGCCACCCTTAAAGCAGTAAGCTATGGAAAAAATCCAAGAGGTCATCCAGGAAAAATACAAAACTCATCTCAGTTCATAAACCACCTTACAAAGGTCCTCTTACAATATACCCGTCTGGTTCCCAAAAGCCCTGATGGAAAACGACTCTTTATGACCTCTCAGAGTTTCCCCAATATTAGGACAAAACTTAAACTTCCTTGGTGTTCTAACATACTCATGGCCAATTCTGGTCAGCTAATCACTGGCTCTGCTCATTGGCACAGGAAAGTAGCAGTGTGAATAATTCTTCTGCAACATTTTCCCCAATTTGTTTAAATAAAAAGGAAAGGTTTTTAACTATACATAGTAAAACTAGATACAATAAGAACAACTGCCAGATATTGTCTAAATGACAATGAAAGGTATTAACTTTAACAAAATGAAATTATATGCAGTAAGTCAATCTCATTATTAGGTAGATATGGTGATTTCCTGATTGTATCCCACATGAAACTTACCTAGTTAAATTCTATTAAAACTATTTTAAAAGTAATATTGTAAGACAAAAATTATCAAAGCAGTAGGCAAAGTCTTCAGGAGCTTAACACATGGCATACTTTCAGTAAGATACATCAACTCAACACTGGAAAATTCAGAGACACCAAGAACACACTGTAGAGCTGGAAAGCATAGTAGACGCTTTGTTACACACTGAGAGTAAAAGATAATCATCTTCCATGGCATGCATTTTCATTTATGTGAGGGAAAAGCTGAGACTATTTTCAAGTAAGGAAATACCCTTAGGAACCCTAACTTGGACTAGAACTCAGATACTTCAAACAAAGTCATTAAAAGGCTCTAATTAATTTAAAATATTCAATGTTATAAAATAATTCCTAGAGAATATCAGTAACAAACTGAATATATATATATATATATATATATATATATATATGGCTTTGATGAATATAAAGGCTGTATGCTTAGTAAAAGTACTCTATTAGCTTGGTGAAAGAATAAGTCTTGTAATTTTCTGATGCTGTCTACTTGAAATGAATTATAACATTAAATGGTAATACATTCCCACTCTTTGCTGTGTGTCTGATGACTAAAGGAACAGGTGATTCTCGTGGACTCTTGCTACTGTCTAATTAACAAGAAGCATTACTCTCTGAAAACTGCACAAGATTGCTCAAAATCATATTTCGAGATCCTAGTACTATTCTATTCTGGGTGGTCATTGTCAATTTAATGGTTGACATTTAGGACAAACTGAAAAAGCAGAACACACGGTGACATTTTCAAAATGTATTGTGCACAAGAATAAAATGGAAGAAAAACATCAAAGATGGGCTCTTGAACAGGCCAATTTTAGTATTAGAATTCTTCATGGTTTGTGTTTTCTAATAGAACATTGAAAAATAAGTCATTTAAATCACAAGTAGGCTCATTTTGTGGTTCTGGCCAGGCTAAAAATTTTTTCCTTTCATTTACTCTCTGTTTCCTTTAGATATTTGTTGAGTTTTACCATAATTTACCTACAGTGTATGCAAATGGTTAAGTTCCGTATAGTTTGAATTTTTAGTTCCACAGAAGAGAGGAAAATTACATCACAGAACAACTCAATCTGTGCACCATAACAGGTATATCCACGGTTAAGGATATTGTTAGCTACTTGGAGCACATTCAGATTTAAATGTACTATCTTTCCCTACTGATGTGGGATTCCATGGTTCCACCTATACGCCAAGGTGTGAAGGATAAAATTATGGAGACATTGAGAAGATCAGAAAGTTGTCAGGGAAGGGAAGAATGAGCAGCTGGAAGACAGAAGGCTTTGGAAATGCAATTATTCTGTATGAAATTATTACATCTATGTCTACCAACAGAGAATACACACCAGGAGTGAGCCATAAAGTAAACTTGTGTAGAGTCTCTGTACTTTATGCTCAATATTTCTCAGTGTGCAACTTCTGCATCCAGTGATTGTGCAACTAGAATGAAATGTCAAAAATGTAAGTTTAAATGAAAGCTTGCAACTCAAGCTTCACTTTGAGAAGCAGCAAAAGGGAAAACAAAGTCTGAAACTTTTCATGGGGATTAATGAAGCAGAAAATTTTGCCATTTAATCCTCACTTAATCCCAAAGCACTTTCTCATCCTTTGAAGATAAGATGAAGAGGCTCTAACAGGTTGTGTGGCCTATGCAGAGTTACATAGCTAGTAAGCAACTGAACCCATATACCCCATGGTCTTCCATGCGTAGTCAAGGCAGTCTTTTTCTATATAATAAATTCATGTGATAGTTGGAGAATGTTGAATTAAGAGCGGCGGGGCTGCGTCCCCGGCACCCAGCCGCCCGCATGGCTAGTTTATACCCAGAAATAATTACACAGAAACTGTATTCTTTCAAACACTGCCTGGCCCGGCTAGGTCCAGTTTCTTATTGGCTAGCTCTTACATATTGTTCTAACCCATTTCTAATATTCTGTGTAGCCCACGAGCTGGCTTACCAGAGAGGATCTTAACCTGCGTCTGTCTGGAGCGGGAGAACCATGGCGACTCACTCTCAGCCTCTCTTTCCCAGCATTCTCTTCTGTCTACTCCGCCTACCTAATTTTCTGTCCTATGAGGGCCGAGGCAGTTTCTTTATTAGTAAGAAATCACTCCCACATCAGGAGAACACTTAGCTAGACAACTCTTTGCCTCTACTTTCTCTATATTTTAAGGTTTCTGAAGGTTACATGTGTCTTAAAAAGGTTTCCTAAAAGTAGAGATATTGGGGCTAGAGATGCAGCTCAGGGGCTTGCTGCATAAGCACAGAAAGTTGAGTTCAGATGCCAGAACAGCCATAAATAAATAAATCAGAGAGTGCTAACAGGTCACCCACTATCCTCCTTGGCCTCTTGTAGCCTCCACGTGCATGTGCACAGACACACTCCCACATATATGAACATCCACCACACACAGACACACACAGACACGCACGAAAGAGAGAGCCTCCAGAGATGGTGATCTCAAAGATAGGTGAACTTTACATAACTGATTCTTCACTGTGGTCCACTGCAATACAACTGTTACCTAAAAATAAACTAGTATCTTTTGTAGTTGGGAGCTTCTTTTTTTTTTGCTTGTGGCAATGAGAATAGAAATCTCCTATCACTGAGCTACATTTCCCAGCCCTCTTTTTAATTTTTACTTTGAGATGAGGTTTAAGTTGCCTGTACAAGCTTGAAGTTCACCAATTTCTCTCTCAGCCTCCTGAACCTATATCAGAGATCCATGTGTAGAAGAAGGCTTGGTTCTCAAAGCAACACTGTTGGGAGGTGGGGCCTAGTGGGATGTCATTAGATCACAGGTATGCAACCTTGATATTCACTTCATTTATTTATTTAGCTTCATTTACATTCATGGGTAAATAAAGTTAACATCTAAAGTAATATATGAAGCACGTAAAAAGTAATTCTATTTTCAAGATTTGAGCTTTTGTTACCTAAATTTGTTTCAAACTCATTATGTGTCTTCTGGAATCTGTTATAAATACTAATGTTAAATACTACCCAGTGACAGAAAGCAATCTATTAAACACTTCCTGACCCCTCTGATAATTAATGCAAATTTTCCAACAAAACACAATTTATCTTTAAATGTAAATCTGTCAAATACACAAAAAACAACATTTATTTCATGCTATGAAAATATTTCAGAACTTGTAAACATTAAGTGTATCATATCAGTTGTGTATTTGCTACAATCTGAATTTCCCATGAGGTTTATCACTTATTCCACAATAATCAGTGATTTTACTTTTTCAATCTTAAATATAACATTTTCAAAATTATTGAGAAATGTTGTCTGTCTCCCATAGAGTGTTGTATGGAGTCAGTACATGAATAGAATGGCTGATGACAAAAAGATTATATGATGTACCTTGAGAGGAAAGAATTTTAATTTAAAAATGCTAATGTACTTCTAAATATCTTTTGGAACTTATCATCATTATTTTTTGTGAGGTTTTACAATGACACTTTCTATACTTCTTTTGTGCTACATTCCATTAACACCACATTACCTTCCTCACCATGCTAGAGGTAGCCTCAAACTGTAGTTGTGGCTATCCAAATGCCTTCCCAGGAAATCTCTGTCACTCTCATTTGTTAACAAACCTTAGAAAGCAGATTCTGTAGGTATAAGATTGGGTGTAAAAAGATCTGCATTTTAATGTAGCATTGTTCTAAAGGTCACAAATCAAACAGCAAAGAGACAATAATGAGCAAGACTGGTACTCAAGTCTCACAAAGGCCCCTGTTAATTAGCTATGCAATCTCGCACTCTTCCGGCTGCTAATTCCTTCCAGAGTAAAAGGAAAATACCTGGCTTCAGGGAGCTATGTCGAAGAAGAGGCATAATCATTATAAGAGCCAGAGTAGTGGATGTCAGAGGAAATAATGTCTTCCAGACACAGCAGGACTGTTACACATATGAACTCACAGAGATTGTAACAGCAGGCAGAAAACCTGCACAGGTTTAAGTCACTTGGGGGCTTAGCACCGAGAGGGGTTGTGTATACAGGCTCTTACCTCTAGTCAAGAAGCAATCTGCAATTGATATCCACTTGGAAAGGGAAAATCAGTTTTCTCTAAGGGAGTCTCACTATGTATACTAACTACAGGGTAGTCCTTATGCCCAGGAGTGGCTGTTCAACAAACAAAACCCGTGTTTCTTTGGATGGTCAGTGAATGCTTTGCTTTGTTTCAATTTTTTTTGTGTGCTTTATTTATTTATGTTAAGAGGAGGCATGAAGTTGGGTGGTAGGGAGGTAAGAAGGATCTGGCAGAAGATGGGGAATCAAATATATCACATGACAAAAAAATTGAATAAAGGATGATAGTACTGGCATCACTTTCTTAACATTTTGGGATTGTTGCAAACTTTTTGTGAAATTTTTAGAACTATGAGTCAGTGTCTAATATATTAGAAATGCCCAACACAGCTTATCTCTTGCTTTACTGTGTACAGAGGTGGGTCAGATGAGCTTCCACGGTACAGTGTAGTTATATAACGACCCATGCCCAGTAATCCATTTCCACGGGAACTAATGCCATACTCCGATATCCAACCTTATCTTCAAATTTGGTATGGGCCAGCTTGTCTTTCACTGAGAATGCAAAGCTATATTAAGTTTACTGGAGGAATGACTCACTTAGAATGTGAGGTCTATAATCATACATTTATAATTAAACAGTTCTTTGACGTTTAAAATCTCTGTCAAGAGTATCTACTAAGCCAGTTCTATACACGTCCTTCCATCATCACTGGACTTGTTTATGTCACTTTGTGATACCAGTCCTCTATCAGACATGATTAAATCTACAACCTTTACTTTGGTAAAACAGGAAAAGTGACCACCGGACTGTGATGACATAATCTGAAGCAGTTTCTTGCTTTAAAAGTAAATATTCTGCCTTTCCCTCTGTTTATTTACTAGCAGGAACCCATTAGGCATTGACAATGTTCTGTTTTAGGAACATCATCTTTGAAGAATCAGTTGCTTCTTCTCTCCCTGGGATGCTATGCATGCAGAACTTCTGTTAGCAAGGCAAATAGGGTTAACTTATGTACATTATTAATGTAAAAGATACCTTTATCCACCCTGTAAAGATGCAGACCAGCAGCCATGTCCTGATCTACGATGACAATTCAGTTCACTTGTAGCCTTCTAATGAGGAGCCCCCCTTCCCTTCTAAACACATATTCTCAAAGAAAATCTGTGGGTGATGACGGCTGACTGCAGAGACCAGAACTGGAAATTGAAAAAAAGTCTCTGATACCAGCCTTTCCCAATGAACTGAGTAAAAATAAATAAAATAAAATACATACAGACCAAGAGTGGTGAGTCCGGATTGAACTCAGGAAAAACACAGGTTTGCACTGACTCACTCTCACACTCAGCTCATTTACACTGACCCAAGATCACCAGATAAATCTGTGACCAAGGCCCCCTCATTGCTTCCTATGGATGATCATTGCATTTCATTGAGAGTTATAGGCTTTGAAATGTTTTCAGGTGAACATCCTGAGGCTCAGAGCTGAGGAACTAAATAGAGCTGTAGTTACTGGAGCATAGAATGTAAATGTTCATCTACAGAGAAGCTGTTAGCCAGGGAATGGCAGGGAATGTGATCCAGGACGTAAGAGTGGCTGCCTTCACCAAGGGAAGTTGATACAGCTGGACAATTAGGGGAAAAATTACTAAATCTCTTATTTAAAACAAAATTATTCATAGATTCTTGCTAATTAAAACCAGGTTAAGTGAAATCTGCCTGTAGAAAACAAAGACCTGGGCAGTTAGGTTCTAACAGGGCTGTTTTGTTGTCAGCTGCAAAAGACCTCTAGGATGCTTTTAAGGCTGAACCACCCTGTAAAATACTAACTGATGTGAAATAAGCTATTTTGTTATTGTAAATAGATGCGGGAACTTTTTTTTAACGTAAGAATAAGATTGAAACAAACAAGGAAAACTCGGTGCGTCCTCCAAATGATATTTAACTCATTCAAAATATTCATAATCAGCATATTCACTACAGTGCTATGATAGCCTAACAAAATGAAAAACAGTTTATATGTTAATTACCCACATCCAAATCACACATTGTCCTTTAAATCTTTATGTGTGGATGTCAGGCTAATCTGTAAATGATATCTTTTGGTGACCTTATTACCACCCCTCCTCAGATGACAGGCAATAATACAATGAACATTTATAAATTTACAGTATTGCCCTGTATCTATGCATGGGCCAATCACGAAAGTATAGCTTAATTTACCTGACTTTCTTAAAATAACCTCAAAACATATTGTTACATCACTACACCAGTCTATTACATGGATAAGGAATCTGAGTTCCTTATACTTGCTTAGCAAATACTTTACAGATTGAACCATCTCATTATCTTTGTGAAATTCAACTCCCTTGAATATCTACAAGATACCAGTTGATGTTTTATGTAGAAAGAAGTGTGCACTAAGGAACTTAGTATTGATGAAAATAGAAATAAATGGTTGGATTTAAATAGACAGACAGATAATTGTCATGATTAGCTGTTGAGGGATGTTCATGATACCAATATCATGAAATTGATAAGTATTAAATGAGGCTTAGCACGGTACATAGCACAAAAGAAATATTCATTAAATATTAAGTACTATTACTTGTTAAATCTTAAACCTAATAGAAAAAATCATTACGCAAGAAAAAAATAATCATATTACTTTTTATAATGTGTATGAAGAAAGATGAACTCAATAAACAATAAACATCTAGTAAACACTTAGGAATTGTGCAAACAGAGGGAATATAAGAACAGAAAACATAAGCTTTGCATGTTCATTTGGGTGCCACAGTTATCAACAAATGAGAACATCCCCTCCTGTTTCTCTTTGTTCTATTGCTTTGCTTGCACCTAGTCTCAGCCCTGGACCTGAGGGCACAATCTGCACTGAAGTCTATGCTGCTTCTTTCTTATTTTTGTCTGATCCAGGATTTGGGGATAAGCTGCCTAACCTTCCTGCTTCCTCATTTCAGTTATCCCCTTCAAGCCTTAATTTGTCATTGCTGACATACTCATTCCTTTTGGCTAAGATAAAGATCCACATTTCCCAAGAGAAGTCCAGAGAGTTTTAAACCAGATTTCTTTTTGGAATTATCTTTATTTCAGTGCATGAAGCCTGGAAGCCTCTTGTTGCCAAGATCTTATGAAGAGATGGACAAGAGCGTTTTAAAAGTTGGAAGGAAGATGTTCAAATGTGGGAACTCATTTCAATGAGTAGGCAAGGCTCACTTCAGGCTTAGTGAATATCCTGGCTGAATCAGTTTCCTTATCCTTTTTTAAGTAAGAAAAGAAAATCTTTGGCCATTCTTTAGCTCTGCATTTTTAAACTAAAAGTTTAGCTTTTATGGATTGTGAATCTAAGACTCAAATTCATAGCCTCATCTTGGTGGGATATCTGAAAGGAATTCAGCTAAGAAGGAACATTCCATATAACCAACAAAACAGATATGCTGAAGTCCAGGACTAAATACTTCTGGGCTTTAAGAACTGATTTTGGAAGCTGATAATGTGACGATTATCTCCACTCCTGCACGTGTTCATGGTGTGGAAGGATGCTTGGGCTGTAGACACTCACTTGGACAAAGTTATCAGAGATACTTTGCTGTCAAAATCTCAGCCCCATGTTTGACGATAACATTGCCATTACATTAGGATGTGAGGTGTGCACAGCTACAGATGTGCCTCAGCTGAGACAGAGACAAAGACAGTCTGATGCCTATCACCTGCCCCACGCTGACAGAAGCTTGGCTCACCGTTCTGTTGGGAGGTCAGTGACAGTCAAGAAGGAGGAAGTCACTCTTCTATGCTTTGGGTACAGCTCTAGGAATAGGTCAGCATTTAAAAGACAGTCAGTGTTGCCATTGAGCTGATATCAACAAATCTCATATTCCTCATGAGGAAGACCCCGAAAACAAGTCAAAAATATTTTCAAAAGCATGAATATTTTACGAAGCTGCTTGTGATCGCTGTCTCTTTCCACCACACTATTCCAACTTCCACTTTATTGTACTTCTCTTCAGCCAGGGTAGTTTTGGATTAAAGGAACATGAAATTGAGGGCATATTACGGAGATTAGTAGATTTGTCTAATTTTCTTAGTTTTTTAGGACATGAGGATGACTTTGGGAATATTTGCATAGCCCTTTAAGTTAGGAGAAAGTTAGATTATACATCAAATCAAATATCATTTGTACTGTAAGATGTCTAGCACACATTTGGAGAGTTGATAAGAAGCAAATTTTGAAGCATATAGAATCATTGAAACAAATACATAAAACCTGTTACCTCTCTGGTAGTGTTTGCTTTAAAAACTATAATCACTATTGATTGGCTTTTTGTTGGTATTTACCTTAACTTTGCATGTGATTTTGAATGTATTTTATTTAAAAGGATTCCTGAATTGTAGGCCCTAAAACATATATATGAGCCTTCTTATCTTGCCTGTGAAGTACACATCTCATCATACATATCTCATCATTGTAACCAAATATCTAACAGTAGAAAATTACAGAAGGGCCAAGTTGTTTGGACTCATAGTTTCAGACTCTCATTGTGGAGAAAGCTTGGTAGAGTTTCTTAGCAGCTGAAGCATTCAGTGGATGTTCCCCACATATGAGTGGATCAGGAAATGAGGTTTAAATAGACATGTGGTTGGGCTATAATACTTAAAAGCATGTCCAGTGGGAGTGGAGGATGTCTCTGAATCTTTTCCTCCTAGTGGGTTGCCTCATCCAGCCTGGATATGGTGGTTTGTGCCTAGTCTTATTGTAACTTGTTAGGCCATGTTTGCTGGATATCCCTGGGAAGCCTACTCTTCTATTCTTGGAAGAGGAGTGGATCTGAGGGAGAAGGAAGGAGAGGGGAGGGAATGGGAGGAGAGGGGGGAGGGAAAAATATAAGGTATAAGATGAATAAAAGTGGAAAAAATGATCATGCCGGGCGGCGGTGGTGCACACCTTTAATCCCAGCACTTAGGAGGCAGAGGCAGGCGGATTTCTGTGAGTTCAAGGCCAGCCTGGTCTACAAGAGCTAGTTCCAGACAGGATTCAAAGCCACAGAGAAACCCTTTTCTACACCAAACAGCATCACCATTCTGAAACTGGTGTTCAAGCATAGGAGCCTGTAGAGGAAATTCCACCTTCACTCAACCCATAATACATAGTTGAGAGAAAAAGTGCACTCAGCTATGAGCAACACAGACTTACAGAAACAAGAAAAACTCACACAGTGCTGAAACCCTGTGATTATGTTCATGGGCAATTTAAATAAAATAATGGTTCCAATGTTAATAATAATGCATATTATGCTTGGTCAAAATATCTTACTATGAGGCCATTAAAAACAAAGTATTATGATTATGTTACAACATCCAATAAGTGAAAACGTAAGATATAAAGTAGTGTCTAAAAACTAGTTTCTATTATTTTAAAATAATGCAAGGAGAAAAGATGAAATTTATGCCTCAGTTAATCTCTATATGTATCCCTGAATGTTTAATGTTAATAGTAAAAGGAATCATATTTTCAACATCATTCTTTTCGACATTGTTGTAAAAGAATTTTTTAAAACATACTATTTTTTATTAAGAAAGAATTCTGTTTATAGTCTGATGATTTTATCAAAGATGAATTCCAATGGTCACTGTATTTGTTTCTGGCTAGTATCACAAGTTACTATAATCTTTGTGACAAAGCAATACAAATGAATTGACTTCAGCTTTCCAAATTGGAAGATTAAAGTGGCCTCAGCGGTACAATATCAGGATCTAGGCAGGGCTGCATCTGCTCTGGAGAGCAAGCATGAATCTGGCTGATTTTATTTTATCAATTAACATTTTGTTACCTTTAGTGATAACCTCCTGGATAGTTTATATCTATCAGGCACAAAACATAATTTCCCTTGCTGTAACCAGTTTATAGCATAGAAACCAAACCTTTGGCTTCAACTAGAAAGTAAAAGCAGTATATGCAAAGAAGTAAAATAATAACCACCCCAAAATATATATCCAAGGTAATTGCAAAGAGTTCTTCTTGACTTTTATCTGAACATAGCCAATGGATTAATTAATAGCACAATAAGCTGCTGCTGCAGGATCATGACTGACGAGTCCATCTGCACTATCATTTCAGGAAGTAAAATTAAATTTTATTTAATTTGATTATGAGCCTCCTATTCCCAAGATTTTTGGAACATTCACCATCAAAAGATAAAACACTAATAATGTGGCTTAGTTTTTACTGTAAATGAATTTATAATTCTATAGTTATATACATGTATCAAAACAGCAATTATTTTATTATTAAATGAGTTTATTTTTAACAAAATATTTTAGCATACAAATTAAATCTAAATCTCGTGTTCTTATCAGGTTATGGTCATATGAATATCCAGAACTTAAACTTTTATTAATTAGAAATGTAACCCTTTTCATAGGTAGCATGAACACCCAATGTCATAGAGAACAGTGAGCTTCCTTCTCCAAGAACAGAGCAGAAAATGCATTTTTCTTCTGCTTGAACTTTTATGTTATTTCCAATTATCTGAATAAAAGAAAAACCTTAGTGACAAAGTATCAGGACATGAAATTGAAGAATCTGGAACTTACTCAAAGTTTTCAATCTAACATCGAATCTTGTGCAGACATTTTTAAAAGACAGGATATGTATATATATGCTAGATTTTACAAGGTATTTCTAAAATTTCTTGTTATATGCATAATTTACTATTTAATCCATAAAGTATATAGGAATAGTTAGAACTTAACCTATCTCAAAATATGTTCATTCATAGTTTGATGTGATAGCATTAGAAAAGTATCTCTATGTTCAGATTGTGTTCTCAAAATCGTTGTTACTTTTGATTGACATTATAGGCTCATTTTCAAATCAGTACAAAGAAATCATGGGCTCTTTCTTCATAAAAATACTGAAAAGTAAATGCAATATATTTGTTCCATGTTTAGGGGAATTTTATTCCTGATGCATATTATCTAATGTTTTATGATTTCCAAGTTAAGATTCTTTGATACAGGATGTAAAAATTTCTTCTTGTACTACAAACTCTTCGGTCAAGGAATCATTTCACAAATCAGTAGATAGAATAATATCAATGAAGGTTTAAGTTATGTATGAAGGTATAATCAATTAAAGATAATGGAAGGGCAATTTCTTGAAACATTCACCTTTAGCATGGACATATGAATGTTTGATAATCACCCTTGAGGTTTGTTTAAAAATGAAGAATCCTACTCTCTCCTAAACTTTTGTTGAGTATTTAATGTTAAATGCCTCCCATAGAATCATGTGTTGGAACACTTGGTCAGTATGGGGTGGCGCTATTTGAGAAGGCTGTAAAAACCATCAAAGGTTAGAGCTTGGCTAGATGAAGCATGTCACCAGGGGTGGCTTTTAAGGATTTATATACCAGCCTACTTCCTGCTCTCTCTCTACTTCTAGGCTGGTCATACAGTAGTATACCCCAAATTCATGTCCCTGCCATCATGTCTCCCCTGTCATAATGGGCTTTATTGTGCCAGAACTGTAAATAAAAATACACCTTTTCCCATTATAGGTTGTTGAATATATCTCCCATAAGATGTATGGCCACTCAATACAAATTCCAATCATTTGGAAATTGTCTTTGAAGGTGTATTTTGTTAAGGACTTGGAGATGAATAAGTCTTGATTTTTTTTTTTTTTTTGGTTTTTTGAGACAGGGTTTCTATGTGGTTTTGGAGTCTGTCCTGGAACTAGCTCTTGTAGACCAGGCTGGTCTCGAACTCACAGAGATCCGCCTGCCTCTGCCTCCCAAGTGCAAGTCTTGATTTAATGTGGTCTAAATCCTATGATGGTGTCTTTATAATAAAAAAAAGTTATTGGAAAACCATGGTTTGTTACAAAATAGGAATGGAAAGCAACCTGGTAACAAGAAAAGTCAAAGTTGGGGTAATTTTGCCATCCATCAAGGAACACTAGGAACCAACTAAAGCTAGAGGGAAAGAGAGAGAGAGAGAGAGAGAAAAAAAAAAAACAAAGGCAGGAATTTTCCTTCTACTCTGTAAAAGGAGTGAGGTCTCTTAATTTCAGAATTCACAGTCTAGAATTATGAGAAAATAAATTTTGCTATTACTATCAAATTTGTTTCTAATAATTTTAGCATCCATAGGACTCATTGTAGGTTAGCTGGGGTATACTAGAATCAGCCCACTACAACGAAGAGGGAAGAGAAAGTGCCTTGGAGATAGGCAAATCCAAAAGACCATGACCATGGAGACGGTTTATAGGCAGGCATCTAAGGACAAGCAGGGTTCCTCTAGGACATTCTCTTCCTTGCATTGGTCCCAGGTAGTCTTTGAATAATATGCACTGATATCACTGCTAGCCCTAAGTAAGTTAATTGCTCCCGTAAGCATGGAGATCATTTTGCAGTAGTGTCTCATGGTGTCTACAAAAAAAAAAAAAAAAAACACATTAAAAAAATCACAGCTAAGAAGCTGACATACCCTGAAGCAACCAGCTAACAGAATATGCAGCGGGTGGGCAGGGGACATCCCCAGATGAATTGTTGTGGTCACCGGGTCACATCTTTGATTAAATAATGGAGAACATGCTCAAAGCAAGCTTTACTCAGAATTATCCACAAAATCTTAGTTTTATTAACAAGGAGAAATTATGTCTCTATTAGCAACTTGAGAAAATACATAGAGAAGAAGAACAGTACAGAAACAGACATCAGCTTCTGAGTGTTTACAGGAACAAACAAAGCCTTACCAATCAACATGACCACAGGAGAAATGGTTAAACACATTCCTCTACATACTTCTTCAGTTCTAAAATTACCACCGGATAAAAAATACAAAGTATTTTTGGAAAAAGAAAAAAAAAAAAAGAAAAACAAAATCTATCAGCCCAATTATCCATCCTCTGTATTGAGCAAAATATCATCACCCTGTATGCTTGTTGTCAGGATTAGAATTTGCCTGGCTGTTCATTGTTCAAAGTTCTCTGTGTTGTTGACTCTGTTTCTGCCCCCCCTCTCCTTCCCTCCCTCTCTCTTTCTTTCTCCCACTCCTGACTCATTTTTCCTACAAATTCAACGGAGCATGAGAAAAAGCCACCCCCTACAAGATTTAGAAATCTATGCGATATTTAATTGATCTATTAAGCCCCAACAACTCAATAGGAAGCAGAACAAACAATCCAGCATCGTCCCTGTGCAGTTATCTACAGTAGCCCAGGGAACATTAAAAGCCCTCTATGTCAAGGAAGCACAGACAGACCTAGCAAAACAGCTGAGACTTGGCCCTAGTTTCCTAACAGCACTCTCTAAAGATGGAATACTCAAATCCTTTATGAATTTTTTTCAGACAAAGTCCAAAACATTTAGAAATGTTCTAGCAAGTTTTCATCCCTTGAGTCCGAATTTTTTGCAAAGTATGTTTTGTTTTATCCTCTGACCTTCTCCCCTTGATTCCCCTATGGCTCCCTTCAGATAGGACCTGCAGAGAGGTTCCCTGGCAATACTTTCTAGAACAATTCCCTATTTCTACTATGTCCACTCTGCCATGTGATCTAAATTTCCTTCCATTACTTGCTTGCTTTCTGTTTGGATGTGCATGCACAATGCACACGAGAAGGTCTATGATATCAATTACATATTTTTCTTTACTCAGTACCCAGTACGACACTAATAGACATATGATGGCAGAAAGATGAATGAGTGAACAAATGAACATTGATCTTCTTTCCTCTGTTGAGCTCTATGTCCTTGAGATCATGAATATTCCATGTACTTGCACCCTTGTAATTCTTTACAACTGCAGTGCCAATTTGAAGTTTGCAAAGAAATTTCATAGGCATTATTTTAACTGTAGTCATAACAACATCTGAGAGAAAAGGAAACACCAATCCACAGAATAATCTTGTGAAAGAGAGTAAAATTGGGGCCTCCCCAAAAAGTCAAAAATTAAAAACAAAGTTGTCTATGGTCACACATGCAGTAGGTGGTAGAGGATATGTGCTCTTAGAGGGAACCATGGTACCTAAAATCCTTCTCCCTTATTCCTGCCTCCTGTGAAGTAAACACCATTAGGATTGCAAGCTGGGTTGCTAGGTTATACAATAGTTATGATCCAGTTCTTTTTTTAACAACTGGAAATTGAGACCTATAGACAATGTTTTGAGGGATTCCCAGTGAGAACCTGGAGTCACTAAGACTAGGGAGAAAACTAGGTCACTGACAGCATGCACTGTATCACACCCTATACATATATATAATCCTTCCAAAGTCTTATTTGCTAGTCTGACCTTGAGCAATATCTCTGGACTTCTCTAGTTAGGGAATAAAATTATCTGGAAGAAAGTTTCTGGACAGAAACACAAATTAGGTCACTTGAGTTTGTGGCTGTCTCTTCGATAATTACAATAAACTGTACTCAGGAGTATAAATTCTTAGATTCTGTCCTTTCATCGCAATGGAAATGCTCACTCACATTAACCACACAGTTTTCCTGTAGCATATCCAGAGCCAGCAGCTTGAGAAGTTCTCCAAGGTACTAGTACAGACTACATATTTTTTTTTGCATTTCATATACCCCAGTCTTTTGAATAATTATCATGCAATACAGACTTTTAAGTAGAAAACTTGGCAAAGCTGTTAATATGCTTGTCAAGACTGCAAGGAACCTTAGAATACTTGCTGTTTCGTCTCTGGGACTATCCAAGCTTTACAAGTTTGGCTGATGCATTATGCCAGACCATTTGCTATTATTTACTAGAACCCACATGGCATGAATATTTTGAACAGTAAAGAGGCTAAAATTATTTAGAATCTTAGATAGAAAGCCAAAGACTTCTGCCATCTTCCTTCCTCAAAATAAAAGGCACCATATAAGAAATAAATATTTTTGGAAAAGCAAAGTCTCATCTATCTTAATTGTTATATTTCAAATGAAAGGGTGTCACACGAAAGAATGCATTACTCTCAACCCAAAACAAATACTTGGTAAGAAGCAGAGACTAGAAGCACATGTGGCTCAGACACAGTATCCCAAGGCAGAGACGTGGAGGATGAGGAGGTGGTTGTGAGTTATAAGTCCCTCTAGATATTTATAGAAATTTAGGCTTAAATCTGACTTTGAAGGTAAACAAGAAGTAGCAAGCAGAGGGTCAGGAGGAAAAAAAAACACAAAATCTAAAGGTCCAAAGTCCAAAACACAGAGCCAAGTTCACACACTACATAGGGATATGAAGGGAAGGAAATCCAACACATGGGCCAACATAAGCTATTTAAGTTATTTCAGCTTATGGCCTGATAGGATTTGCATTTCTCTCATGGAAGATCCAGATTAAATTACAGTCAGCTCAATTTTATACCAGTGTCCCATTATCTTACACAAATATTTTTTTACTCTCAAATATGGAGATACAACTCACTAATGACTCACTAATATGACTTCTAATAAAAAGTTCTCTCTCTCTCTCTCTCTCTCTCTCTCTCTCTCTCTCTCTCTCTCTCTGTGTGTGTGTGTGTGTGTGTGTGTATTGGGGGTGTATGTGTGTGTTAAACTATTGAGTGAATTTATTGCCTTGTATGTTCTAGGCAAGTTTTCTCCACTGAGTCATATATCAAGTTCTTTTGTTAAAAAATTATTTCTGATTTACATATATTTTAAATCAGTCTCTTACCAAGTTTCTCAGTAAGGACTTTAAGTTACTCTATCTTCAGATGGGTCTTGAACTTGGGATTCTATATCAGTCTGCCAAGGAGCTATAATTAATAGACCTGCACCATCAGACCTAGATAACAGTTGTACTATTAATAAACTGCTTATATAACTGATTTTCAAGAAAATAATTTTATTTGTGTTTTTAAAATCATTCTGTCAACAGAAAGGCAGATACAATTTAAGATGTAAGAAAAAGAAAGTGAAATAAAGTACCTGTATTCTTTGTGGATGGATTTGTACAATGATAATCTAAGTAACCTTTGGCATTTTAGTAATAATGTAATGGATGGAAATCTTGGTGTTTCTATGACATTAGACCAAAATCAAAATGGATGTTTTTCTTACTAGCAAGACCCTAAGAGAATTACCAGACCTCTAGACTGTATATCTGTTCTAATAGACTCCATGCTTGTTGCTTCGGCTCCATATTCAAGTTTAGTTCCAAACCTGGACTTACATAGTAAACCAGAGGTACTGACAGCACCTCCACATACACCACACACACAAGAGGGGGGGAGGGATAGAGGCGGGGCACTATGCGGAGAAAGCTTTGCTTTCCTTGCCTCCAGTCTGTCAGAGGGAACAGACAGGACATATTCTACCTTCTATCTCATCAAATGGATGTTGGATTTCTGCTTTTTCTTTTTGTTTGCTAGAGTGTTGGTTTCACATGTCTTTATTTTGTGTTTGAGTTGGAGGAAGTGCTTCTGTACAGAGATCAGAGGACAACCTGCTGGAGTAGAAGCTTTTTAATGCTCTGACCCTTTAATATAGTTCCTCATGTTGTGCTGATCCCAGCCATAAAATTATTTTCTTCACTACTCCTTAACTTGATTTTGCTATAGTTATGAATTGCTGTGTAAATATCTGATATAAAAGATAATCTTAGGTGACCCCTGCAAAATGGTTGTTCCATCCACAGAAGGGTCATGACTTGTCACAGGTTGAGGAACACCACATTATAGCATAAAGATAACAGTCATATGTACACAAGACTCTTTTCAATAAAACTAACTATACAAAACAGAATATGAACCACTAGACCTCAATGCCTCACTTCTGGTATAGCACAGAAATAAAAGCCCAGGTGATCAATAAATGCTAGATTGGTTCAATAGGGCAAGCAGCAAAACTGTGAACATATGATTCATCTGTTGCCTGTGCTATAGAATGCATGGTCTATTAATTTTCTGAAATCATTTTGCAAACCCAACATAATGACTGGGCTATTAATTTTTAATAAGATTGTGTATAGCCAAGGAAGGGAATCACAGGGTCCTAACCAGCTGGCTGACCTATAACTTAGAAAAAGAGATGGTGCACTCTGCCTCATTGACTTTCTATTAAAGAGAATATCTACTGGGGTTGTGATGTCCTCAAGGCCATGACTGATAATCACATGAGATTTTTACTGACTGAAAATAACTACTTTCTCATTTATACTGAATAAAATATGAAAAACAACTGCCAGAGAATTACAATCCAGCCCCCACTTTGATTTTAGTGTTTTCATAGAAATAAATATGTACATATAGTAATAGAGTGGTTGTGGTTGTCACACATATCATTTTAATTTTGCTTAAAGAAATTGGAACTGAATTACTGTCCAATTTTCTATTTTCATTTCAAATAAGTTTTGACACTATTTGCTGCAATCTTTCCTAGAAGTTTTTCTTAGCCAAAGAATTTCACAGGCTTTCAATTTGCCATATAAAAAACGTTTGAAATGTAATAAAAATCTATTTATTTGGATAAATGCCTATCTTTGATATAAAATATTCTGTCACCATATATAAAACATTTAAACAAGAATAGTGACTAGAACACTTACAAAAAATTGTTCACACTGTCTTACTTGGTGGTGGTCTAATTTTAGGAGCTATGGATTAAGAAAATCTCACGTAACTAAAACATTTAGGTTTGATATTTTTCTACTAAAGTATTTTGATGGTCAATCTTTATTGTTCAGTTGACTCCTAGAATTACCTTGGAGATTGGCGAACCACACTGATGGACATGTTGGTGAGTGTGTTTCCAGGAAAGCTAATAGGGGAGGCAAGTCCCAAATATCACCATTCTGAAGACTGAGGTCCAAATAAAAGGGAGAAAGACGAAACCTATCTTAACTACAGCAGTCTCTTTCCCTACTTCCTGGGCGACCATGCAGTGAACTGCTTGACTCTACCACGGCATCTCTCTATAGATGGATCTCTAAAAATAAACTCCTCCTCTCTTAAATTCTTCCTAATCAACATTTTTGTCATAGAAATGAGACCTAATTCAGTGTTTCATAGTATATTTAAAACCAATGAAAATATGCTAATCTTTTTTCCTCTCTGTTGTTTAATATTAAAATAGTTAGGGAAAAGACAGATAAAAAAAGACAGAAAATAAAGAATATAAATAATTATCAGCTGGGAAAAGGGGTCATTGAATAAATACTTTGTACTGTATTTAATGTGGATCCTTTCTAATCATTTTAGCACTTCACATT
This sequence comes from Alexandromys fortis, assembly GCF_014885135.2. Classification (NCBI taxonomy): domain Eukaryota; kingdom Metazoa; phylum Chordata; class Mammalia; order Rodentia; family Cricetidae; genus Alexandromys; species Alexandromys fortis. Next base: position 599,798 of record NW_026067950.1, read on the forward strand.
CAGGTACATATACTATGCCATCATCTTAATAAATAATGATTTATCATGTTGCTGAGAGATTCAGTAACAGACTTATCAGACCTTCCAAGTGGACTGCCAGTTCTGAGCCCCTATTCCTTTGTCCATCTTCTTGAGATTATACAACATCCGAAAAGAGAAAATCAAGTACTTTACAAAAATATAGGAAGGAGGCTGAAAACACCTCCTATAGTTCTTGTTAGGTTTTAAAGTTTTCTTTTCTGAAATATCTTTAATAATACTACAATAAATAACAATTTTATTCCCAAAGTCTCATAAAATATAGGACACATGCATATCTTAAAGCTTGCTAATGAGTTCTTCTGGGTACAAAGAAATAAGTAATAAATAAGCCCATCTCTGCCTGGATACCACCAAATATATCACTGCATGGTAATAGAGAGTATAAAACACAAAATAATCTCCTGAGTTCAGTGTCCTCAGCATTGCAGAGAAGCTTCCCAGGTGGTCCAAAATTGATTTATTTATTATCATTATTATGTTTATTATGGCAGAATCCAGGTTTTGCTTTCTGGCCATAATCACCACTTCCTTTTCATTTCCCGCCTACTGATAAACGCTGGAAGTGTTAAGTACAGAACCATTTCTCCTGGTAAAGAAGAACTAAGAAGTTTGTTTATGAGAACTGTTTCTTCCTCATCCTGGAGTTCAGTTCATAGAGACTAAATTTGAAAAGGCACAGCTTAGTGTGTTTTGTCATTCCAGTGTCTGTGAGCACTTGCTTGTATTGCACGTCGATCCTCCAGGGAACTCAAATAAAGTAAACTGGAACCTCTCTGCTTTCTCTAAGTGTTCTTACAGGAACACGTACAACTGCTTGTCACTTAGTAAACTGTACTGCTGTTAACTTACAGCATTTCTGCTAATAAAGCCACAGAGTAAATATGATCAAAGTCACTACATGTGGATGGTGCTTAACTAAAAATATTTGGAGAACTTCTATTATTGTAACATTGCAACTCTCTGTTGCAAATGAATAACACATCTCCTCTAACCATGGATTTCAAAAGGAATGATTCAATGGTCCCCAAACAACACAGCATACAAATCACATAGGAAAACAAAAACAACATCAAAAAACAAAAGACAAGTTCCAGGTGGTGGTGGCACATGCATTTAATCCCAGCATTTGGGAAGCAGAGGCAGTTGGATCTCTGAGTTTGAGGCCAGCCTGGTCTCCAGGATAGCCAGAGCTATAAAGGGACCCTGTCTCAAAAACAAAACAACAACAACAAAAAACTACAAAGTACCATGCTTCATGAATGCAACTCTGATAAATGAAGCAAGAAAATTTGAAGCTGTGGTTTGCTTTTAAAAGAGATAAATTATTACTTCAGTTGAAAAATCTACAGATGGTGAGAATGTGGCATGTTATCAGTCTTTGAATGCGTGTTCCCAGGGTAGGTAAAACTTGATTAATTCATTAATTAAAGCATACTAATTGATAAAAATGAGGATACCACTTCCATTTTCTAGATGACAGGATATTACATAAAATAAGTAGTTTCAATCTGCCAATTTTCTTAGATTTTTCACCATGTCACATAGATGTTTGTGTTTATGAATGTTTAAAGAACTAAGATAGACAAAATTTCAACAATTCTAATGAAAGAGAATCAAAGTACAAGGAAGCCAAGCAGAAAGAACTTGGGACTGAGAAACAAGGACAATGTGATGATATTCAAAGACAGCAAACATTGCAGACACTCTGCATAATTGCTGTGGGAGCTCCTTTTGCTCCTTCAGCCAATAGCCTTTAAGATACCAGCTCCACATGATTGGCCTCAATTAATCTCAACTGAGGTCCTAGAAAATGGACCTCAGCTGCTTTAGAAGTGTTATTTGAGTGAAGAGGCAAAATTTTTGTTCTGAAGTCCAGAGCATTGTGTTAAGAGGTTATATGGCACCCACTGGCTTAGATATTACTATATAGATTCACACCACTAATCAAACAGAATAGTTATAGTTCTTCCTAGTCCATTATGTTTTAGGAAATTACAATGAAAATGCATTCAATAGTTTTAGCACTTTGTTTTAGCTCACATAATTAACAGTTGATGGAATAGCATAAATATTTCATTTTTATTTAGATATTGCTATTGATAACACATAGAGTTAAAAACCTTAAACATTTGAATATCCATGTATTTAAGTGTATGTGAAATTTTTGTTTTGATTATTTATTTATATTGTCCTAGTTGTACTTTCAAATGTTTAGTTGGGGAAAAGTACATCAGATAGGAGTTTGGATACAATAATAAACATGCCCTAAATATCAGTTACTTAAACAACCCAAGTTTCCATCCATGTTACACACCATGGGAGGATTACCAGAGCTGACTGCTAACCATCCTCACTCTGAGACTCAAGCTGAGGGACCAGCACCTTCTCCAGCACATCTTAGGGGAGACAAACTAGCAAATGCATTTCAGTGATTAAACATGGGAGGAACAAGCATTAATTTTGGTCTTAGATTTTTAATAAAGTCAGAATTACACACAAGAAGATCACAATGAAGATAAATATGAATTTTTAACTAGAGAATTTAAAACTAATGTGTAGCCTATCCCTATCTCAAACTGCTTTTAGTTTTTAGCCAGGCAGTGGGCACTTGGGAGGCAAAAGCAGGAAGATCTCTGTGGGTTTGAGGCTAGCCTGGTCTACAAGAACTAGTTCCAGGACAGGAACCAAAAGCTTTGGAGAAAGCCTGTCTCAACAATTAAACAAAAACAAAAACCCCTGCTTTTAGTTTTTTATAGAGAACATAGATAAAAAATAAAAGAAAAGTGACTCCCCACTGCTACTGAGATGCAGAAAACGAGAACCAATAAGCTTGTAGACACATCAGCTACAGGGAATTGCATCTACTTAAATGAAATGATATCTAGAGGCAATAGAAATCAAGAAATTGCAGACTGCATAAGAATGAAGATCTTGTGAGACTTTCTGTCTTTAGACAGATTGGCCTTGCTTACTCATCATCATCAAAAGCAAGAAATACAATTTGATTTCCAGTGGGACATACCTGCCCCTGTGGACCGTTCTCCCCAGTTGATGGGCCAACGGAGCCCTCAAGCTTGAGAACCAATGGTGCTTGTAATTGTTTTCTCCACTCTTGCAGTCACAGCTGTGACGGGCATTCATTCAAAACCACAAAACTAACTCTTTAAAAGCTTTCATATGAGATGTTTGCTTCAGAGATCCCAGTTGCCGTGGCGTGGCTCATAGATGTATCCCGACAGGAAAGCGCAAGGACCACGGATTCAAGTTCTGCATATGATTTTGCTTTTTAGTTTTCATTCTCAAACACCCATGGGGAACAGTTCACCCACCAATACCTCCATTACTCTTGAAGTAGTGATGTGTATTATTTATTCACACAGTGCTTCTAGAAACTAAATGAATTTATAGTGCAGTCAGGTTATACATATGTGTTTAACATCATTTTGATACAATATATTTTAGCTATATTCTGTTCCTCCAAAATTGTAGCTAAGCAGTGACCCTTAAGAGAGATGGGAATCAATATGTATTTAAAACTAAGGCCAGCTGTTTGTTAAAGATTAGCATATAATTCCACAATAACTTTCATGTGTTTTTTATGTGTATTAAAGTCTAGACAAATAAAAAGCACATGCATATATTTAAAGTAATTTTAGGGAATGAAAAAATAATTCTGGAGATTTTCTTATTTTAATATCAAATATGGATATATTAATAATTTTCCAGGTTTTTATTTGCTCATGTTCTATTTATTTCTACTAGTAAAATATTATTTGATATTTTTATGGCCTAACATAATGTACATTCTACTTAAGTGCTGACACAACTGTATGTCAACCTGTAGAAGAATGAAAATAGACCCATATCTATCACCATGCACAAAACTCAAGTCCAAATGGATCAAAGACCTCAATATCAATCTGAACACACTGAACCTGATAAAAGAGAAAGTGGGAAGTACCCTACAACAGATGGGCACAGG
>NW_026067950.1:605550-612526 GCF_014885135.2 Alexandromys fortis
TGAATTTTTTTTTTTTCAATAAAAAAAAATAAAAAAAATTCTTTAAATTCTCAACATACATACAGGTCCCTGTCCTTTGTTTGAGATCTGACAACAATCTCAAAACTCATCTTAATTTTCTAGAGCAAAAACACCTGGAAAATAGTTCTCAGTAATAAAATAGATTTTGATTTGAGGTTATTTTTTATTTCTCTCAAGATTTTCCCTTTGGAATAATCTCCATTATTATAGTAGAGTGATAAAAATATTGACATTTAAAAATAAACAAGCAGGAACACTACAGGGGTTAGCCTCCCACACTCAATCCTATCTCAGAGCAAAATGATGAAACTTTCACGAGAGAAGATGGTGAGGTCATGTCAGCACCTGGCTGCTGACTGAAAATGTGGGTGACAGTTGTCTGAGGGATTGTACAATTTCAACCCTTGGAACTCCAGAATCCTGACAGGGTTATTCATCTCCACCTGAAAATATTTTAAATTGGATGGAGCCAAGTCTCCTGTCTGGGTTATGGCTAAAATATGGGGATATTCAGAAGTATCTCCGAGATTAAAATCTTCCTACCCATACCCCACTAAACCATGCATAAAATGTGTATAATTAGTATTTACTACAGCTTTATAATTCTGTGATTATATAAAATACCAGGGCTTTAAATACCAAAAATGAAACTTCATGTTATATGAATTATATCTTAATAAAAAAGCACTTTAATGAACAATATAACAAGAAAATCACATTCTTTCATCTAAAATTCAAATCCCTAATTCCTACCCTAGACCAAATTTTTTGTAGCCTCTATGAACCAGTTCCTCTACGAGCATGTATCAGACTGACTTTGTTATTCTCAAGGAAGGAATGAGTTCATAGTTCTTATTTTGATGTATTAAAATGACTGTTCTTCCAGATGAATTTTTTTCCTTATCCTGAATTTTTTCCTGATCTGAGAGCAAAACAAAATCTGAGGCTAAATGTCTTCTAAAGGGGCAGCTTATTCATGCATGTTTATACAATGCTTTACCAAGTGAACAATACCAAAAAAATGATGGTATTGGATTTCATAAATGTCACTGAGCAATTAGAAGCTCAAGTTCAGAAAGTTTTAAGCAAACATCTCAACTCTGTTTTTGTTGTTTTTAATGTATTGAACTGAATGAAGCTAAACTGGAATTGAATAACCTGAAGTAGAGAAGATTGTGTGTGTGTATGTGTGTGCATGTGTGCATGTGTACTTGCATGAAGGGAAGAGACAGAGAGAGACGGATCGTATTTGTCCAGAAATTTTACTGATCTCAATGGAGTTTACCAGTTTTGAAAAAGCAACAATATTTCTTCTTTCAGTGACCTCAGTCACCTTCTTCATAAGATGCATGAGGATGGCATCCATTTGCCACACATTATTAGGAAGAATGACAAGACATGACAATTGGCTTCACTCACCCCTTCCAGAACAAGGCAGTTCAGAGCCGCTCTGGCACCTCCTGGCGCTCTCCTCAGCTGACAATGGGCAGGATTTTGGGTGCTCACAATTCTTCCCATACCAGCCTGTTCTACAGTCACATCGTCCACAGTTACACTGCCCATGACCTTCACAGTAAAGGAGAGGGGGAGAGCACATAAAGATTATAGAATCAGAGATAGTTTAAAGCTTTTATTCTACTAGTGATTTCAGGAGTAAGTCAGGATCTTAATTTCCACACCACCAACCATTAAGGCAAAGGAACATTTTTTCTCAAATATTTAAACAACTGATGTACATTAACAGATTGAAAAGAACAAAGAAAAGCAACAAATATGAATAAAAACAAATGGTTTAATAAAGTTTTAAATTTGAGTCCATTAAATTCTAGATAAATGTTACTATATTGGTCTCTGGAAAGTAAGTTTAGTATTTGATAGATTTGCCCCTTAATTAATATAGAAAACAAACAGTTTTGAAGTAGGAGGATTTTTTTCTAGTGAATCTTTCAACTTATCTATATCTACTTAAAAGAAATAAGGAGTCACATTGAATTCATGAAATCTAGAATTAGTGATAAGCTTAGATCTCCACTCCTGAGCTCTGTTAAGCTATCATATACATATAAAGTAGAAGTGACTGAAGGATCAATGGAAATGGACCAAATGATGTAACTATAGTGTAATTTTTTAATCTATGAAAATGTACATATTGAAAGTACATAGGAGTGATGCTGTTCTCATTGTGATACACAATGATACCTACTCATTGTGAAATGGTTACCACAAACAAGCTAATGGCCATATCTCTCACCCCACACAGGTGTCTAAGAATATGCTCGATCTATCTTCCTCACAAATCTAAAGGACCCAAAGCATAGTAATTATGTTCGCCATGCTAAATGTTATGACTTCTGGACTTATTCATCTGTAACTTTGAACATTTATATGCTCTGGTCAATAATTCCCACTCTTCACTGCTTTACCACCTTTCTACTATGTTTTTAAGAAAAATATTTGAGGGCTGGAAAAAAGTCTCAGCGGTTAAGAGCACTTACTGCTCTTCCAGAGGACCCAGATTAGGGCTTCAGCAAAGGCATGGTAGTTCACACCTATCTGAAATTCCAGTTTCAGGGGATTTAATGCCCTTTTCTGACCTCTGTGGAAACCAGCAATGCAAATAATACACATACATGCATGCAGTCAAAACACTCACACAAAAGATGACAATTGTGTAAATACAATAAAAATAATATAACAAATTTAGATTCTGTACAATTATGTTCTATGATTTCTCTATTTTAGTAGCATAATGTCTTCATGGTTCAACCATGTTATTGCAAATGATATTCATGGAGAACACATTCCTGTTGAAATAAGAACGGCGGGGCTGCGTCCCCAACACCCCGGCCACTTGGCTAGCTTATGCCCGAAATAACAACACACAAACTGTATTCATTTAAGAACTGCTTGGCCCATGAACTCTAGCTTCTTATTGGCTAGCTCTTACATATTGTTCTAACCCATTTCTAATAATGTGTGTAAGCACCCCAAGGTGCGCTTACCAGGAAGATTCTAACCTATGTCCATGTTGGGTCGGAGCTTCATCGCGTGTGCCTCAGAGAACAGAGCTATTGGGAGAGCGGAGCATGGTGTCTCTACTCCAGAGAGCAGAGCTGATGGGTCTGTCTGGGAGCAGAGCAGAGTCTGACCTCACTTCCTCTTCCTCCTGTTTACTCCTGCCACCTATCTTTTAACCTATCAGGGCCAGCCAAGCAGTTTCTTTATTGCCAATGACCTTCCTCCATCACATTCCACCATATACATCTATATCTACATATACATATAACCTTCATCCATTCATCTAGCCACAGCCACTTGTTTCTAAACCTAGGCTATTATGAAAAAGAGCACAAAGCAGGTGATAAAGCTTCTGCTTCAAGATAATGATTCTATTTCTTTTGGGAATGCACTCAGGAATCTATTCCCTTTCATTTTCTGCCTCCAAACTCGCATATACCTTTCTGTACTCCCCTTCAAATTCACAGCCTAATTTTTCCTTACAAATTATAAAATCCATATTGCAAAGGTTTTTTGTTGGCTTTTGTTGTTGTTATTTCTGTTATTGTAGTAGTAATTGCTTTACCGTATACTGTGTTGGTCCAATGATAATTTTATGGGTCAGAGTGAAATGGTATAATAATGATCATCAAATGTAAATATTTTAAGTGATAAGTTGAATTCAGTGAATATTTCTTGAGTCCCTGTTACAAGGTAATCTATTCAGCAAGGTGCTTCATTACTAATCTCTATAATGGAAAATATGTATTATTGACAAATACTTATGACGTGTGAGCATGGCTATTTAGATCTTCTAATATGAGAATTTTACATATAATTTTTGTGCTTCTTAAAGGCTACATTTCATACATCATTTAATTCTGTGGCATTTTTTGCAGTTTATCACAGCTTAAGAAATTTTAGTTATTAACTAATTAGTTTTAGTTATTAGTTTTAACTCGGAATACTACTAAGCCTAGGGTCACCTATGAAAGAACTCTGAAATGAAGGATTCTCTAAACAGATTGGCTCATGGTCAAGTCTGTGAGGTACTGTCTTGATTTTTAATTGATATAGGAGGTCACACCCTACTGTTGGCAGCACTGTACCCTTGGCAAAGTAGTCCTTAGCCAAATTAGAAAGATAGCTAAATGTGGGTCTGTGAGAGAACTAGCAAGAAACCTTCCTCTATGATTTCTATTCCAAGTTCCTGTTTGAATTACTGCCATGATTCCCCTCAATGGTGGACTGTGACCCGGAAGTGTAAACCAGACAAGTCCTTCCTACCCTTAAGTTTCTTTGGTCAGAACATTTGTCAGAGCAACCTAATGAAACTAGAACACCATCCTTTTTCTCTGCCCTCCTGAAAATAAGGACAATCAGAAGTGTATGTATAAGTAATTATATTTTAAACAAAAAAGCTTTAACATTTAAAGTAAAATTCATTCTGTTATTTTACATGAGCAAGTGGCTTTAAAATACTTGGGCACAAACAAAAGATTCAGTTCAGGGACTATTAGATATGTAAGGACACAGTACAGGACATACAGCCACTGTAGACTAGTTGACAATCTTAGCAATAAACTCAAAGGAATAGTTAGATTAAAGGAGGAAAAGTTTTAAAACTGTAAATATCTGAGCAAGAATCTAGTAGATGAGAATGCCCTTAAATCCATAACTTACCCAAGAAGGTGCCACCTACTGATGTGACCCACAGGAATTCTCAGTCAGGGAGAGTCTTCCCCCCATCACACAAAGAGAAAGATCATATCCAACCCAGAGAGGGCAAAGAGAAGTAAAAACCTTGGAGACAGGTGCAGAAAGAAAACCAGGGCTGCATTTAACATTGTCAAGTCAGAACACATGCTTAAATTTTGTAATGATTGTTTTCTATCTGAAGTTCATTTGTGTGACGACACTAGCAAAGAAGACCCAAGTATGGTAGCACACAACATAAATCTCTGAACTGGGGAGGCAGAGAAAGAGGCAGCAGATCCCTGAGTTCAAGGCGAGCTTGATCTTCAAAGTGAGTTCCAGATCAACTAGAGCTTGAACAACTCTGTGTTGGGTGGGGGAAAGCGGCATAAAAGAGTCTAAAGACGGTCATAAGTTATTAAGAAAAAATTTTAGAGTTAGAATCTGATCCAATTACAAAAAAGAAATTAGATTAATTTCAGAGGACTAAATGCTATTTTTATTCATATTTTAAATTATATTTATTAAGCGGAGGGAGGCAGGTATGTATACCACAGAGCACACATGGAGGTCAGAGGCCAACCTGAAAAAGAAATCTGTTTTTTTCTTCCTTAATATGGGTCTGAGGAATTAAACTAATATAAGGTTTGGTGGCCATTTCCAACTGTCATGTTGATGGTCTCTCAATTGTTGTTTAATAAATTGCATATGATTCTCACCTAGAAAAAAAAATCATGTTGGGACTTTTGCCACTAAGCTGTCATATTCACTTTCCGTTTCTTACTAGGTCTATTTTATTCAGTTAGTTTTTAATTCTCTAAGCTTTCCCCACTTTTGCTTTGTTTTTCCTACATTGTTTGACAATGCTATCTTTTTCTGCCATTGTTATTTCTGTGTCCTCCACAGAGCAGAGGAGGGGACAGACTATGATCTGCACCACAATTTCTCATGTGATTGCAATACTTGACATTATGAATTTCTTGAGGACAACTCCTGAAAATTTAAATTTCATGTCCAGGCATGTAAACTCTAACTTTTAGTTATTCAAAAGCCATTACTATAAGTCATTTAAAAATCCATATGGGTTAAAGACTATGTCATGGGTATAGCTGGCTCTGAGATCAAAGTCATTGCCCTTGAACATAAAGTGTCAAGGTGGGAGAACACTGTCTGGCTTAAGATGATTGCACACTCTACTGAACCATCTGGATATGTATATGTGTTCCCTTTTTCAATTTTTTCAAAACAATTCAGTATTAGCCAAAATTGCTTAACTTGGAAGACATTAAAACAGAGCAGTGCATAAGTCATACAAGTTGTATGTGTTCTTCAGAGTTGGTGAACACACAGCAGTTGATATAAATCATGACATCTCAACATAGTATAGTTTCTTTTCTTTAATGTGGGGAAAGTGATATTTCCTAAGTCAAATAAACTAATGAGGAGCACACAAGAAGCAAATACAAGAGTCATAGGAAAGTTTCTGTAAATCCAGTCTACAGTGAAGGGAAGTAGAGTTAACATTGGCAATGCCAAGCTGGGTGCAATGGCTTCAGCCTATAACCCAGCATTCAAGAGGCTGAGGCAAAATGACTGCTTGCAGCTTAAAGTCAGTCTGGGCTACACAAGGAGTTCCAAGCCAGATCTGCCTGTGGAGTAAGACTCAATCTCAAAATAAGTAAATAAATAAAGAGTATCCTTGACTAATTTAAATATTTATTCAAGACTAACTGTTGTAATTTTCAAACATGATTTTACTTTCTCAGTAGTGAAAACTCTTCTCATGCCTTGATTTCAAGAATTCTGTTCTATGCTGAACAGAAATCATCAGAGTATCGATCATAAACAGCTCTGCAGTCTCTTTCGTCACACTCACACGTGTCCCCGTGAATGTCTCCCCAATCCCCAGTTGGATCAACGTCGTGACAAGAACATTCACCACAAACACATGTTCCTAGATAGGAAAAAATGAATTTTATGGGAGTGCCGATAAGTATTAGAGAAAGCATCTTGCATGTTTATTGTTTAAAATGTTGATTCTTTCATATTTTGAAAATAAATATATTTAGATAAAAATATTCTAAGAAGGGAAAACGCCATCTTAAGTTGATGGCAGAGATTTCTTAATAAATACAAGTTTTCTATAATTATGTGAGATTATTCAATAAATCATTAACTGTGTTAATTTCTTTCAAAGCTAAAATTAAAACAATCTGTTATTTTTGTTTGCCAGAAACTTGGAAACAATTTGACAAAAAAAAAA
>NW_026067950.1:614236-830348 GCF_014885135.2 Alexandromys fortis
AAAAAAAAAAAAAAAAAAAAGGGTCTCTCAAATGAACCTGGAACTCGGCTGGTAAGGAGCAAGGCCATCCTCCTGCCTATGCCTCCCACTGGAGTTACAGGCATGCAGACAGCTATGTCTGGGACCTAAACTTAGGGTCTCTTGTTTGTATTGTAAGTGCTGCTACCCACTGAGTCATCTTTCTTGTGCCCAGATATCTTCCTTTTTGTCTGCATTTTGTGAACTCTGTGACTTTCCAGGTCATGTTTGCGTCCTTCACTGCTGGACTCAGTAACCAAGACAAAAATCACAAGCTGGCATATAGTATCTGCTCCATAAATATTTAAAATACAGAATGTTTGGGTCCATTAACAAATATTCAAGTCTACATTTCATTATACAATAATTTTAGTGAAAATTCCATCAGTTTATGAATCTATCACCCCAAGAACTCCTTTTGCATGTGTTTCTCTTGCTATCTCTTGCTGATACCCAACAGGTTGCTAGTTCTCTAGTCTCAGAGTTGTGGTGAGAAAATATTTGGAATTAATGGATCTCCTCAGCAAGGGATCAGGCTAATTTTAAGACGGTTAGGTTGGTTTCATCTTGAGCTTGTTCAGAATGTCTAAGATCTCTAAAGGATGTGTGCATCACTGAGAGAAGCACTGCACAATATAGAAAGCCTAAGGAACAACAATGTCTCTATATTATGTGAGAATCAGAATGATTCTGCAGGATGAGAAAGTGAACCTTTTCATAAAAACAGGACTCAGGAGTACCTTACCTGAACAGAAATCATCAGAGTATCGATCATAAACAGCTCTGCAGTCTCTTTCGTCACACTCACACGTGTCCCCGTGAATGTCTCCCCAATCCCCAGTTGGATCAACGTCGTGACAAGAACATTCACCACAAACACATGTTCCTAGATAGGAAAAAATGAATTTTATGGGAGTGCCAATAAGTATTAGAGAAAGCATCTTGCATGTTTATTGTTTAAAATGTTGATTCTTTCATATTTTGAAAATAAATATATTTAGATAAAAATATTCTAAGAAGGGAAAACGCCATCTTAAGTTGATGGCAGAGATTTCTTAATAAATACAAGTTTTCTATAATTATGTGAGATTATTCAATAAATCATTAACTGTGTTAATTTCTTTCAAAGCTAAAATTAAAACAATCTGTTATTTTTGTTTGCCAGAAACTTGGAAACAATTTGACAAAAAAAAAAAAAAAAGTGAAGGCAAAGGTAACAGAAGAACTAGCAAACTCAAAGTTAGTATCACTATTTTGTGAAGTAAAATGTAAATGGCTTAAGGGTTTGAGAAGTGGTATGTGAATGAAGAGCTAGGAGTAGGCAACATTGTTATACCTGGGAGGGGACGTACTTTAGCCAGCCTAAGAGGTAGAATCTACAGAAACTGAATATGGTGATATATCAGGATAGTAGAGTCCAGGACACCTACGAAGGAAGACTTTACAGAACTGAGAGTTGAAACTGTACGGGTGGAAAGTTTTTCTGTTGGAAAGTATTTCTTGCCACTAATATTTTATTTACATAGATTGTAAATCTTTAGGTAAGTAACAGATAAATTACGTGGGATGAAAAGAAATAAATATCTTCATTGTTTCTTTAAATAAAAATAAAAATCAGTTTGACAAAACTTTAAATTACAAAATAAAGCCATAGGATATGAATAAATTTATTCCTATTCAAAATTTCTGAAATATAATTACTAAAATGAAAAATATATTTAAATACATGCAAGCCTGAAATTTGTATTGGAACCAAAACAACCTAAAAATCCCCAAAAGGCTACAACAGTGAAGCAACTTATCCATACATATGCACGTAGAAGGCAAAATTACACCCACAAACATACAACCAATTCTTAGGCATCAAATCATAAAGTTTAAATATGCCTAATATAAGAAAGGCAAAGACAGAGAACAAGAAATATCATAGGGAATTCATGATAAATGTGACAAGGGCTGACCGTGCAAACAACTATTACTAAGCGTTCTGAGTGGTACTATAATAGTGAGTTCAAATTATTTTGGATATCAGATTATCACTGGCAATGAAATATACATAATCTGAAGGCTTTGAGGATGTGCCTTGATATACTCCAAATTTTGAATCTGAAGCCAATCAAATACAAAGGATTTAGGCAGAACAAAGGTGCTTATGAACAGTGTGAGTTAGTGTGATTTGTACTAGGAAGCAGTTCACATAAACAGATGGTTTCCATTGCCTTTTTTGTGGAAAACGCAGGATTTTTGATTTCCATCTTCTATAAACTCTTAACTCTTTTCTATTTATCAATATTTAAGACAGTGTATCAAGGATCCCCTACAAAAATATGAACATTGTCTTTTAAAATGACTTGTACCTTTGTAGATATTAAAAAGAGGGCTTACAACTTTCTATCTTAATGGTTTTAAAGAAAACAAAAAAGCCACTTGTTTATAACCAGGTAGACAATATTAATAAAAAGTTTAATATTGATCTATATCAATGTTTAATAACTATAAATTATATTTGATATGAATAATTTACAATTTATGTTTAAGGTCAGTCTACAACTCATGGAATTATTTGGTGCATGGTTTCTGTTATGTATTATGTTCCATACAGTTTTAATATTGCAGAAGTTAAATTCATCAATACCAATACTGCATTGCAGCCAAGCCTTCCATTACCCATGAGTAAGACAGGAGGGTTTTCTGACTGCCCTCTGGATAATCAGATACTCAGGCTGTTGATGGCTCTGTTAGTCAGGAGACATTTGGCACAGCATCTCCAGGAATTGCCTTTTAGCTGTGCTGTACCAGTTTTGGACAGAGGCCAGCGAAATTTCAGTCCCCATACTAACTATTTGCTCAAAAAAAAAAAAGCTTAAAGAATGACAGCAAATTTATGTTTTCCTTATCTATTCAGTGAAGAACAAGAACAAAAAGATTATTTGTGTCAATGTGGATTTCTAGCAAAGCAAGTGATTATGAATAATATCACTCCCACGCTGAAGGAAATGCATCGAGAAGACGTCTTATCAGTGATGAGCTTTGTTTACCACCGGTTATGTAGTAACGTAAATGAGTGACACACCTCTGTTGCTGCAGATTTTGCCATCTGGAGATGTGCATCTTCGTTTGCTTTCCCAGGGGGTGATGTCACACTGGAATTCGCATTTATCTCCATGCCAACCAGCCTCGCAGTAACAGTTTCCACAGTAACACTTCCCATGGCCTTTACCCAAAAAGAATTTTATACAGTGAGGAAAAAAGCAACTTTTCAAAGTACCATTAACTTTCTATCTCTTCAAAAATCATTTTTTTTGCCTTTGTAAATAACAAGGGCTCCCAGAACCTTGCTGAAAATAACCAACTTATGTATTTTTTTCTTCCAGTTGAGCTTGAATCTGTATAATTATACAAATAAAAGCAGCCAATATATATTTGCCTTGGGCTACACAGAAAGTGGTTATGAAGTAAGTATTTGTAAAGAAATGACAAGATTGACTATGGAAGTTTAGTACCACTTGAAGTACATGCATCACTGGAATGTATGCAAGCCTTGTTGTGTGAATGTTTCTTGAAACAGTCATTAAAATGTTTTATTTGCAATCAACTATTAAGAAAGCAGCAGTGCATATTTACTTAGATATGTTTTATTCACGGCTGAAGCATTGTCAACCTAGAGGAAATATTTCACCCTTTAATTCCATTATGTCCCACAAACTGCTGACAAGTGGAATATTATTTAACGAGACAAAGATGTGTTTTATTTGTTTATGATGCAAAATATTACTTTATCTGTGTAAAGGTGTGTTACTTTTGTTTATGCTGCATTTAATTGTGTAAAGATCTGTTTCAACTTGCCTGCCTAAGGTACATGATTAGTCTAATAAAAAGCTGGATGGACAGTAGCTAGGCAAGAGAAAGGACAGACAGGGATGGCAGGCAGAAAGAATAAATGAGAGGAGAAATGTAGGTTCAGGAAGAAGGAGAGATGGAGGAGAGAGACAGAGGGGGTGGGGCAGGGCAAGCCACCCAGCCAGCCACAGAGTAAGAAGCAAAGAAAGACACATAGAATACAGAAAGGCAAAAAGCCCCAAGGCAAAACACAGATAAGCACAAACAGATTAAATTAAAAGAGCTAGTCAGAAACAAGCCTGAGGTAGACTGAGTATTAACAAGTCTACACGTCATGATTTGGGAGCTGGTTGGTGGCCCAAATAAAAAGTCTAGTACACACACTGTTGTGTCCCACCATGTGGAAAGTTCCAAGTTAAACCAATAAAATGTAATGCATTATTGGTCTGACAATAAGACTCCCACTCTTGTGTCAAGAGAATACAAATGAGAGCTAAGCAAAAATCCAACACTGTAATAGCCACCGTGCTATAATTTTCCACATTTTCACTTGGACAACCCACCAAACTATCTGCAACAAACTGCCATCACATTTTCATCCTGAACATCTATCTGACCCTTTCCAAAATGCTCCAAAATATCTTCAAATTTGTTTGTTGTGTGCCCCCATCTTTATAATTATCCCACTCAAACATGGATGAATGTCCTCTTTATTTTCTATTCTGTACTTTCTTAATCATAGAAGCTTGTATTTTGTGAGACTCTGACTAACATATTTATTCTTCCATTTCCTTCTTCCTGGGCTGTTACTCTGGGATGGCCATGAAAATGTGCCTGCTTGGCTGCTTTTTAATTGCTTACTGGTTTAATTTTTATTGTAACGTTATGGTGTCCTTTTAATAATGAATTATAATAAATACCCATACTTTATGTAAGCTCTTAGATTACTTATAAAATTCAATGTTCAAGAAGAGTTTGTTTAAAAATAATCATTAAGGTAAGGAGCTAATTCTGAAAGATAAGGGTTAGATCTAGGAAAGAGGAGAGGGGAGGGGAGCTGGGAGAGTGGAAGTAAATGTGTTCAGGATGTATTGTATGAGAGAAGAATCCATTTTCAAAAAAAAGGAATAAGAGGTTAACTAGAAAATAAAACTCATGTAAAGCTACATTTTAAAGCAGATATGGAAAATAATTCAAACGAAGGATGAGAAAAGACATTGGGACAACAGAAGAATCAGGACAGTGCATCTCCTTGGCAAAAAACAAAACTTTGTACTATATANAAACTGGTAGAGGAAAACTTTTTTTCCTGTGTAGTGTCAATGATAGACTATAAAATCCTCTCTCAACAGATTGTTGAGATGTGAATGACACATGGAAAGCTCTAGGATTCTGAGCAGCATCACTCCCACAGAGTGTTACTGGATACCGGCATCCGTGGTTAAAGACGATGAAATTCCAAACAAGTGGAAACACCAAGTAACAAAGGTGAAAGCTAAACGTATCCTATTACATGGTTTCAAGTTCATTTTTAATTTGCATATACAAATAAGCTTCCCCTCAGGGATGTATATCAAAACTCATTGGTCCCAAAACATTTTCTCTTATACCTTACTGATCATCAGCCGTAATAAAACACTCAGATTGTAACTACTTAATGTCCGTGGGAAATTTAACTGCATCTTGAACTAAACCCTTTCAAAAATGTTCTAGAATCTGGCCTAGGATGGTGACTCAGAAAAGTTTTCTTTGCATTTGTTTATCCTGATTGTACATGCAGGTGGCCAGGGACATAAGTCATTTCAGTTGAAAATAATAACATTTGGGCAACCCTACAAGACTATCTACAAGCCACACATGGCTGTGATGACTTCCTGAAGCTGTGATCTCTCAGTTCTAGTATCCCTGACCTTGCTAGCATATGCCAGACATGATTAAGTAGGATACACTTCTTTTGGAAAGAGTATACAAAGGTTCACTTAGTTAAAGTGACTCTCACACGCTGTTCACTCCTACCATTTCATTGTACCAACCAAGGCTGCAAATGGACACTCTGGGCAAGGGCTTGCCACAAGATGAGCAGAACGCAAACTAAAGAACAAGTGATGTGAAGGTACGCTTCTCAGGAACCTGTAAACTCCAAGGCAGGCATGCAATGTGAATGGTGAAGAGTCAGAAACACAGTTCTAGTGTCAGACAGACACCAGTATGGAAGGTATCATACAGGTGGTTTAGCCCTGCACACGTTGATCATGTTGCCTATGTCTCTGTTCCCACCCTTTGAGTAGATACAATTGTAGAGTGAATCTTTCAGGTATCATAAGACATAATATATTGCATATAAAGCATATATTATAGCCATTAATGATAATGAATGGGCAAAAATTAGTGCAAGAGAAAAAATTATTGAATGATGGTGAGACAGAAACTGTGAGGAGGGATGGTATTATCTACATCTAGGAGATGCTAAGGAGCTAAATTAGGCTAACCATACCATCATACTCCAGTGTCCCCATTAGGGCATAGAACTATCTAAAGACGTATGATTTAGAAAAAGAATAAAACGAATGCAGTTAAGAGATAAGGAAAAAATAAAAGATGGTAACTAATGTGAACGAAAGAAATGCTATCCTGATAGGACTGCTTCAGAGTTATGCTGCTGGTTTGTTGCACCAATAATGTTGTTCTCCTCTGGGGACAATCTAGTTTTGGATTAAAATAGTTCTAGAATACTCATACTCTGAAGGTCTTCATTTAACTCTGCTTACCTGATATGTTTCTAGGCACAACTTCAAACTGAATTGGAGGGGAAGTTATAAAGTTTATATAAAGTAAAGCATACAATGAAACAGGTGAAGAATAGGAACTGTGACTTTCTACGCTTAACATACCTACCTCCACAGATTTCTTCTGTTTCGTCATCTATGCATTCTCTATCGTCACACTCACAAAATTTGCCATAAACAAGTCCATTTCCATCTGGATTATCACACTTGCACCTGCCACAGTGGCATGTACCTGAAGCAGTGAGACAGTGAGAGGAATGTTTACACACTAGAAATTATAATGAATAACGCTTTCCCATATTTCTTTCAAGTAGGTAGAGAAAAAACAATTTAATGTTCCAATTAAATATTTCTCTTGTTATGGTGAGGTGGAAGGGGATGCTACATTTTTGAAATTATTGTGGCACAAAAATTACAATTTGTACTTCAGAGTTATTACTGTTGACCTCCGGTAGTTTAATGAGCATCAATGTGACCCCCTCAAAACACAGAGGTCCTTATTTCTGTCTTTTGAAACAAGTAGTAAATAAATGTCTAACTGTGTCAAAGGGAACTAAGACACTTTTGAGTTTCTGAGTAGGGGAATTTTGCTCATCTTATTCACGAGTGTTTATTCAATATTTTGCCTCATTTGGACCAAACTATTCATATAATAAATACTTAGATAAATATAAAATAATAAATATCAGTAAACATGCAAATAAACAGTGTATGTCCAGTGATGGTGCCATATGTCAGCATTAGCTGACATTCTTGTAATGGGGATGACAGGGCCACAGTGGATTTTCTTAGGTACAGATTCTTGTGACCTCAACAGAATCTCAAAGCACATCAGAGAATATTGGAGATCCTGAAAACATTGGATCTCCCACAAATCATATACTCACCCCAACAGAGTGTTTAGCTACACCCCACAAGAGTCATTTTGCTGAAAGCAGCATTTTATTCAATAGTAACAAGTCAGATGTCTTGCTCTAACAAATAGATTTCCATTTTGAATTGATCCTCATGGCTTTGACGTATGAAAGTTAACACTTTATGAGTTACCAGGATGTCCCTACTCTCTGAAAATTCAAAAGGCAATCAAGTCATCCATAGAAAATAAGTGTGTTAAAATAAATAGAGAAGTGGAAATGCTGCAAAAGCTCATAGCAAGGAAAGTTAACTGAGAGCTGGAGGTCAAAGAGAAGGTGCTGAGGCATAAATAAAAAAAACAGATAAATAAATAAGACATAAAAGCAAAGCCTTGGTTGTAATGATATTTTGTTTGTAGTATAACAAATAAAGTCTGCCTGAATATCAGAGTACAGAGCTAAGCCACTAGTTAGTGATATAGGCCAGGCAGTGGTGACACACACCTTTAATCCCAGCATCCAGGAGGCGTAGGCAGAGGGATCTCTGTGAGTTCAAGACCACCCTGGGCTACAAGAGATTGATCCAGTCTAAAAGAGAAACAGATCCAGGTGGTGGTGGCTCCCACCTTTAATCCCAGTACTGGAGAGTCACCTGCCTTTTATCCCAGCACTAGAGAGGTGGAGACGGGAAGGGATATGGTTGGGCAGAGAGAGGAATATAAGGCCAGGGGAGAGAGGAGCAAATGCAGTCTGAGGATTCATAAAGAAAATATCTCCCCTTCAGTCTGAGAAGTCAATAGAGGTAAAATAAAAGTCTCTGTTTCTCTGATCACTCAGCTTTCATGCCCTAATATCTGACTCTAGGTTTTTATTACTAAGAACAATTAGAATTCATGCTACACTCAGTGATTGAAGAACAAATAAATATGCCTGAAAAGTATCATCAAACAAACAAAATTACTAGACAGAAGCTTCTAAAAGCGGTGTAGTTGATACTAAAGGTCTCTAACATCTGTGTTTTTACAAGGAAAGACAAGCATGTAGATTAGGTAATTCTTGTTGCACGGAACATGAGCTGAAACTGGGGGAAATCGGTGCTAAGAAATTAATAATGAAGAAGTGAAAGGTTACTATAGGATGGAAATAAAATTGGATAAATAATGGCAGAGAGTTGAGGAAATACAGGCATATTTGAGAGATTGTTGGGAAGCAGAACAGACAGCATTCAGTGGTCAGTTGAGTATAAAGCATGGAGGGGGTTTTAAGAGAAATCAAGAATGATATTGGGCCTGAGTGTAGGTATAGTAACTATTCTGTCTATGGAAACAGGGAAGAACATGGGCTTTCCATTCAGGTACAGTTACAGTCAGATACGCTTTGATCCTATCTGGTTAAGAATTGTTTAGATTGAGATCCTTTCTACTTCTCATCCCCAGATGCACACGTTCACATAATCTCTTCTTCACAGGATAACTGTGAGTCTGAGTGAGAAATCCTTTCCCTTCTGAAGGTTCTGCCGTACCTAGTGCATAAGAGGCTTTCAGGAAACCATGAATCTTTCTTCTTCTCTATCTAAAACAATAGTACATTAATCATACTCCAAATATCTTTTCCAGAATCACCTTGTGTCTAAGGACCTTGACACAATTCTTATTTTCATGCCTTCCACATGCTTCTGCTACACAGATCACCTGCAATTTCCTACTATCTGTAAGAGGGCCTCCTCTCACAAAACCACAAATGAACAGTTATTTTGCAGAATCTGACTTTGTTGTTTTGTACGTTGAGGGTACTCCTGTGAATCTGATTAAACTTAATTATCTTGTCCTACTTTTTTCTGAAACCTATTTTAACTTATAAATATTACTTGAAATATAATGCTATAATTTCAGTACTGCTTCATTTAATTTTTTTCTCTCATTATCACCTTTCTCTTTTACTCTCACATCTCTTCTTCCTGTCTCTTCCACCCACCTATTTAGTCATTAAGCTTTAGTGTGACCTATTATGCTATTGCCAAAGTACTATAGGAGGTAATAAGATAAAGAAAATTAGGCAAATCAAGGACCAGAAAGAAAACTGCAGATGATATAAATGTAAACCTCCATATTTTATAAATATACAACACACACATATGAAATCAGAAACTATACAAGAGAAAAATATTCATAACAGATTCAAAGCAAGTGTTATACAAAAATGATGGGTTCTGCAAGTAGAGAAAGGTGTTAGGAAGAAGTAAATTCTTAAGTTATTGTCAATAAATAGAGAAAATTCCAATAGGTGAATTAAAACACCAAGAAGACTTGTGGTTATGAGGAAAAATGAATCGATAATTATGATGCAAATAACAGAATAGTTAAGACACTAATGAATTTGGATGAAAGGGTATAATGAATACATGTGCCAAAGTTGAAGAACATTGGCTAGGGATTTTAGACTTTCCCGGAATACCAGAAGCCTTCCATGGTTTAGCAGCAGAGAATAGTTTGGTGAGAGATGTATTCATATAAGTCATTTCCCCTCCAGAAAGATGGGCAGGATCTGCCACTGCCTCCCAAGTTTCATGACTCCTCACTGACGTCTTCTACTGGCAGGCTCATTTCCATCCACATATGTGAACCATTCCTCACCAGAGTGGGAAGTCTCCAACAGCTTAGAGACTTCCTGTCTCACCATCCAGCAAAATTCACATCTGAGCCTCCAAGACATGGCAGATGGGAGCCCAAGCAGAAGTGCCAGACTCCTGTGTTCCTGCTGTGTCATCTACATCTCACTCTTGGTTGCCAGTCAATCACACTCTAGGACTGGTAGCTTTGTACTTGGTTATTTTAGCTCTAGCTTTTTCTGCTGCCTAACAAAGCTGGTTCTCTCTATGGTGACCAGACTTGAACACCAATCTTCATTCTGTTCTAAGGTACTGAGGCTTCACCTTGCTCTGCATATTGGTACAGAGAAAGCTTCTGAAGGTTTTGTTCTCAGTTCCTTCTAAATGTGCCTTTCAATTTATGCCCCACAATGGTTACCCTCTTTTATATCCAATTTGCTGCCAGAGAACCAAATTATAAGAAAAGACAAAACTACTAATGGAGATGTCTTAGTTAGAGTTTCTATCACTGTGATGAAACACAATGACCAAAAGTTTGAGAGGAAATGTTTTATGCAACTTACCATTACAGTTCATCATCAAAGGAGGTCAGCATAGGAAACTGGACCCAGGAGGTGATGCAGAGGTATAGAGGACTGCTGTTCACTGGCTTATCTCTCATGATTTGCTCACCTAGCTTTGTAAAGAACCCAGTCCAAAAAAAAAAAAAAAAAAAAAAAAAAAAAAAAAAAACCTAGTACTGCCAGCCCAGGGATTGCATTGCTTGGTCTTACAGCCAGATCATTTTCTCAGCCGAGGTTCCCTCCATTCCAGCATGTCAAAACTAGCCAGCACAGGGAAGCAATAAAATCTGCAGTCGCTGATAATGAATTATTATTAAATTATGGTGGGAATTATTATTAAAGGAGAAGTGGGTGAGAACAAGATTGGCAAAGCAAAACAAAAGACTTAGACATCAAGACAAAGTGTGAGGGAAAGGATTACATGTAAATATGAATGTAACTTTTCCTATTGGCCTAGCAATCTCACTCCTGATATTTAATCTGATAATAAGATCTCCCAAAGAAGAAAATGTAGATAGGTGAAATAATGCCATGAATTATTATTTATAATTTCCAAATAATAGAAGTTCTAAATGCCTAAGTATAGGAGTCAAATTGATTAAATGGCATGCATAGAAAAACTGAGTACTAAGCTGTTGAGAAAAGAATAGAAACTCTCAGACACACAACTGTCATGATGAGTTGAGTGACAAATGCAGACTGCTAAATAGCATAGTGATCTTGCTGCCTCGTATGTGAAGGATAAAAGAAAAACACTGGTACTGGAGCTCAGTCAGTGAAAGACCCTGTTAAGGCAATAAAATATCCAACATATTGCTTTGGGCTCTATATATCTGCATAGGCACTTTGCATACCCTGCCCTACAAAATACAACATTAACAAAATACTGAGAGAGAGTGGATGGCACAGGGGTAGGAGGGAGGAGAAAGCCCAAAACAGCAAAGCTAGCTCCTTACAATGCTAATACTTCCCAGATGATAGCATTTCTCTCTTACTAAAGACTGTGATGAATTTCTGAACATGCTTTCTGCACCGTGTTGACTTTGGACTCCTCCTCATACTCTATATTATAGTCTATTATAAATATTGAAGGGAAGAAAGGCTAACAAAAAAGCCCTAAAAGTAAAAGCAAACAAATGAATATGCTCAATTGTATTTCAAATGGATGAAAAGGGCACCCTATAAAGAGTTTAAAAGGAAGTCAAGTAATTTATGAATATAGCTTTGACTAGACCCCTAAGCTGAGCCATAGTTAGGGTGGGGCGAGGGTGGATGCAGTTGAATTGGAATCAAGTCCATTTTTGTTCCTGTACATTTATTTATTTAGTATAGTTGTATCTATGAGGACTTTTTTTTTTTTGGATTTCTTTTTTTTTTTTTTTTTTTTTTTTTGGATTTTTCGAGACAGGGTTTCTCCGTAGCTTTTTGGTTCCTGTCCTGGCACTAGCTCTTATAGACCAGGCTGGCCTCGAACTCACAGAGATCCACCTGCCTCTGCCTCCCGAGTGCTGGGATTAAAGGCGTACCCCACCACCGCCCGGCTTTATGAGCACTTCTTTAAAAACAATTTTAGATGTAAGTAGTATAAAATTAGTCAAATAAGTAAATATTTTGCTGCTGTGAGGAAGCATCACAGACTCCAAACTGAGCAACATTTCATTAAGAATATAAATAATTGATTAGATACAAAATGGCTCCCGAAAGGAGTGGCACTATTAGGAGGTAAGGTCTTGTTGGAGTGGATGTGGTCTTGTTGGAGGAAGTGTGTCACTATGGAGGTGGGGTAGAAATCTCTTATATGTTCAAGCCATGCCCAGTGAGACAGTACATTTCCTGTTACTCTCTGATCAATATATAGCCAGTACCATGTCTGCCTGCACACTGCCATACGCCCTGCCATGAGGATAATGGACAAGTCACCTCAACTAAATGTTTTCTTTTATAAAAGTTGCCGTGGTCACAGTGTCTTTTCACAGCAATATATATCCTAAGACATTGAGCATAGTGGCACATGCCTGTGATTCCAGTAGTAGAGACAGTGGCAGGAAGACCATACTAAGTTTGAGTCTAATCAAGACTATAGCAAGAACTAACCTGGCCTGGGTTACACAATAAGAAAGACCTTGCCTCAAAAAATTTAAAACAGCAACAACATTAACACACACACCCTTAAAGAAAAATAATAAAAAAGGGGGATGTAGTATAGGTATTTTTTTTGTTTGTACTATGGAAATAGTGAGAGTAAGGGAAAATAGAAAAGATTACACCATAACCCTGTCCCTAGATTAGATCTAGTGAGAAATAGTTGTTGCTATGAAGGACATCATTGAGACATTGACCACGTGGCATTAGAGCTGGCAATTTGAATTAAAGTATTTATCAATTTTACAAAAGAGGCTACAAATATCTTAAAATATACATTCTACTTTATCAAATATGCTTTATCATCTATCAAGACTATTCTGCCCCAGGAACATTACTGCACACCTATAATACCAGCTCTTGCAAAGCAAAGGCAGGCTGATTCCAGGGAAGCTGAAACTAACAGGGTCTGTATAGCGAGTTCCAGACTACCCAAGGAGTAAGACTTTGTCTCAAGAGGAAAAAGGACAATTCAGCATATTTTCTCTTTCATGTAATATTGATACGTCAAGTCATATTCCCTAAAACATCTTCAGATTCAGTAACATTTATTTATGTGTGTGTTTATGCATATACGTGTGTGTGTTGGCGGATGATTATGAATTAAAGAAATTCTATTGAAAGCAAAGCAAAGACTACAGTAAGCAGAGAACTGAAGAGACTGTCTTTAACACAGTCTGATCTAACTGCTCAGCCTGCTCATTCTGGCCTAATACATCCTAACATCCCTTGTTCTGTATACAGTCCTGATTCCATTAGCAAAACACCCTGACTGAGCTTAATCTACAGTAAGCAATTTGTCACAGCAGACTGTGGAAAAGTCCAAGCTCTGATTACAGAAGAGATCCCCCAATAATGTAAGCTTCAGGGGTGGGATATTTGTGCAAATACTCAAAGGCTTGCCTTTATCATGTGGAACAAATCTTGTACCTCTGGATTCGACCACCCAGATGGCCTCAAAACACACACCGACTAAACTAAGGACAATAGACAAGCAGCTGCACTTCTTAGCCTGTTATGCACATTTGCATGCTGTGGGGTGGCTTTCTCACCTGCAGTACTTTCTCACCAGTTTGAATTTCTCCCTCTATTGCTGGTGTAGAAACAAGCAAAGGCCATGAAAACAGGATACCAAACAAGCTGACACCAAGCAACTCTCTAGGCAAATGAAGATGCTTCGTGCATTCATAGTCACTGAATCTCTCTCTCTCTCTCAAAAAAAAGTTCACATTACATATCAAAACAATTGAAACTGAACCTCGAGGGCAGCATGTGAGCACAGAAATTCTCGTACTTTCATTTGAATGCTCAGGTTTAATGCAGTGGAGAAAGAGGGACTCTGAGATCCACGTGTGCACACTGAAGCAACTTAATTACAATTAGAGTATTAAACTATATTAAACTACCACTGCACTGTAAACTGAAACTATTCTGTTTTGTGTAGTTTTAATAATTAATTTTAACAATTTTTTGTAACTCTTAAGCAATATTTCTAAATAACTCCTATGAAATACACAAATATTTTGAAAAAACAAAAAAACAAAAAACAATTGAAAAAACACCCAAACCAAAAAACAAACAAACAAAAAACTTTGCTATCATTGTATCTTCAAGGTGGTTCATACCCAGTATCTGAAACTTCTGTCAAATTGAAAATTCCAGCTTCATTGCTGCTATGGTATAAACGTAAAGCACTTTTGATCTCTAATATAAAGTAAGTAAGTCAGTCATGTAAGTCTTAATCAACACTTTAATCCAGCACTCAACATCACTGCTCTCCATTTATACAAAATCTCACACAGCTTCATTTCTGGTGAATACCTTGCTTAAAGGATGATGCATCAGAAACAGCTGGAGACTATCAAGCCAGCAATTCTCAACAAGATGACATTCTTTTTCTTAACAATTTATCTAAATTACATTTTAAAATACATACTCAAAAGTGGTCTGTTCATCATTTCTACACGTCTATAAAATTCTATTGAAATCCAAATTTTTATTAATTTTTTTGAGATCTCTTTATTTTTAAAACAATATTTTCTCATTTTACATACCAATCCCAGTTCCTTCTCCCTTCCCTCCTCCCAATCCTCCTACCTTCTCCACCCCATCCACTGCTCAGAGAGGATAAGCCTTCCCATTGGGAGTCAACAAATTGTGGTACATCACTTTGAGGCAGGACCAGGCCTTGGTCCAAAGTTTGATTATTTTAATGAAGAATTGTACAGGGATGCAGCTCTTACCTGCATTGGAGCAGATGACATCTTGAGAGTTCCTGCACATCTGGTTGCTGGTTTTTTTTGTCAGGTTACACTTGGTTGGGTACTGGCAAGCTTCTCCAGACCAGCCCACATCACACTTGCATTTGCCGCAGTCACAGGTACCATGGCCTGAGAGAGCAACAACAGTTAGTGAGACTCAGACTTTTTTTTTTTTTTTTTTAACCAAGGAAGGGTCTATCATAACAAGAACTCTTAAGAGCAGTGTTGCTTCTGCTATTTGCACTAGGCTCTCACTGGGACTCCTCTTGGATATCCTACCATTGCCGTGTGGCCTAGAGATTCCGTAGCTTTGGATCTGCAGGACCATCTTCTTCACATGCTCTATCAGGTCATAGATGGAATGGATGTTGGGTTGGGCCAACTCACAGCCCTGGTTCAGAGCTTGGCTGGTAGCTGGGTTTGTCATCCCACTAATTTTCCCTCATCCTCACCACAGTGCAAGCTCTCCAGCACTGACCCACCTAGCTCACCTGATGCAGCCTGCAGCAACAGGTAGGACCAGTTCCTGCTCTCAGTCTCTCAGGTGGCTCACCTGCACCCACATCACCAGGGCCAGTTCTACTGTGTTACCCAGGAAAGATGCAGATGCAGTGCCCACTCTCCTGAGTGCAGCAACTGGTGAGAGACAGGACCAACTCTCTGCCCTCATATCCCTGAGGCCAGCTCTCCCTCCTGCCACATATGGTGAGGGGATGAGGTAGGATGTCTTTCCCTCACCCATGCCACTACATTGATGCTCTCTTACATTGATAGTCTTAGGACAGGTTCATCATCACCTCCACCACCACCACCCCAGCCAACAGGGTCATCCCTACTGTGCTGCCCAGGCAAGATGCAGGATCTGCTCTCCTGGGTGCTGCAGCAGTTGAGAAGGAACAGCTTTCCTGCTATTTTAACCCTGGGGCCAGCTTTCCTACCTGCAG
Organism: Alexandromys fortis; assembly: GCF_014885135.2. NCBI lineage: Eukaryota > Metazoa > Chordata > Mammalia > Rodentia > Cricetidae > Alexandromys > Alexandromys fortis. Next base: position 630,253 of record NW_026067950.1, read on the forward strand.
CAGGTGACAAGAAGCAAGAAATGAGGTGGGGGAGAGAGTCATTCGTGCACCCTCGGCCAGCTCATCTGCAGCCCCATCAACAGGGTCAACTCTGCTGTGCTGCCCTGGAGAGGTGTAGGGCTCTCTCTCTCTATAGTGTTGCTCTCTGGCTTTCATGACCTCAGAGCCAGCTCTCCTACCTGCCACCTGTGGTGAAGAACAGGGGTGTGCATCTCTCCCCCCGCTCATGCCCCCACATGGCAGATGTGGGGCAGGACCAGCTCCCCCACTCTCTTGCTCTCTGGAATAGCTGGTCCCTGCCACACCTCTTTCCAAATGGATCAGCTCTGCTGTGCTGCCCAGGCAAGGCTCAGGTTCTGATTTCAAGAATGCTGCAGCCCGTGAGAGGGCCAACTCTGTGCAGCCCTATCCTTACAACCTTTGGTGAGAACAGAAGTCATGGACATCAATCCAGACATGGTCCTTGGCAGCAGCCCAGGCCAAGACGTCATCATGGCCCCAGGTGGCAGGCAAGTCACCTACATCAGCTCTGTCTCCCTTCAACTCCTCAGATCTACCTCTCTCCATAGGATGAGCCATTCCGCCTATACCCCACCATACATTTGCTCACCATTGTGGCACCTAACCAGTTGGCACCACAAAATATTGGGCAGGCCCATGGTTTCTTCTACCCACCCAGGACAAGTGACCCCAAGCAGGTGTGTGGGTATCTTTCACCCACCTAGTTCCAACCCTGATATTTCTCTTATACATATATTAACTATCACCACGAAATGATGTAGACATTAAAGTGTCCATTTTGTTTCTTAATGAAGAAATTTGGCTCATTCATCAAAAAGAGAAGAGTCATATTCGTACTGAACTGTCTCAGTCCTCTCTGTTTTCAATCATTATTGTGCTTGTAGGTTATGCTATTTAAATGACTATCAACACAGGCTTTATTAAGTCTGGTTTAAGAATGCATATTAATGATTTTGTTGTCTATTCATTAGTCAGCCCTAAGTTCAAATCACATAAAATTCTTGGTCCAAAAATTTACAGATTTGGGACTCAAGCTGATATAATAGAAGTTATTTTTTAATTAAAAATATCATTTATTTATGCTCCTTTCATACATCATATTGTCCAGGAAAGTCTCCCATATGTGTCTAAAGTGGCAGAGTACCATACACGCCATTTAAAGGCAAAGCACCGTCTCTATCTCCCTCCATCGCCAGATGAAGGTTCTATGGTGATATGTAAGATATTCATCAGTATGGCTATAGGATAGGGTCATTTCAGGTTCCCTATCCTCAGCTGCCCCAGGAACTAACTGGGGACATCACCCTGGGCACCTGGGAGCCCCTCTAGTTCCAAGTCTCTTGCCAACCCTAAGATGGCTCCCTTAATTAAGATATGTGCTTCCCTGCTACCCTATCCAACCTTCCTTTATCCCAGTCATCCCGTTTCCCCAAGTTCCCTCCAACCTCCCTTTCTCACTCTTCTCTCCCCATCTCCCCTTACACCCCTCCCACCCCACCCCCAAGATCCCATTTTTTTGCCCGGCAATCTTGTCTACTTCCATAACCAGGAGGATAGCTATATGTTTTTCTTTGGGTTCACCTTCTTATTTAGCTTCTTTAGGATATCAGATTATAGACTCAGTGACCTTTATTTATGGTTAGAAACCAATTATGAGTGAGTACATCCCATGTTCATCTTTTTGGGTCTGGGTTACGTCACTCACTGGAGCACCCGACTGAGCTCCCAATGTCCCAATGAGGAGCAGAAGGAGGGAGAACATGAGCAAAGAAGTCAGGACCACAAGGGGTGCACCCACCCACGGAGACAGTGGGGCTGATCTTTTGGGAGCTCACCAAGGCCAGTTGGACTGTGACTGAAAAAGCATGGGATAAAACCGGACTCTCCGAATATGGCGGACAATGAGGGCTGCTGAGAAGCCAAGGACAATGGCACTGGGTTTTGATCCTACTTCATGTTCTGGCTTTGTGGGAGCCTAGCCAGTTTGGATGTTCACCTTCCTAGACCAGGATGGAGGGGGCAGGACTTTGGACTTTCTACAGGGCAGGGAACCCTGACTGCTCTTCAGACTGGAGAGGGAGGGGGAGAGGAGTGGGGGGAGGGGGAGAGGGGGAAATGGGAGGCTGGGAGGAGGCAGAAATTTTTTTTTCAATAAAAAAAAAATAAAGGCAAAGCACCGCTGGAGGAACTGGTCGTCCAATCTCGGCTCTCACGATATACTTCTCGATTTGTATTAATTTCTGAAAATCAGAACTACCATGTCCAAAAAAAATGATAGGGGGGTTGTAAAAAATAATCACTTTATTCAATATCAAAATTTTAGAAATGGAGTCTATTTTCTTTAGGAAATAAAAAACTAAGAAGACAATGTCACTTAACATAGTTGGTACATCAGAATAGGTCATCAGAAAAATACTGTAATGAACTTGTCTCTGATACCATCAATTCCAGGCCTTATGATAAAAGTTATTAAGGCAGTCTTCCACCAATGCTTGTCACCTTGTGTGACAGAGTATAGTTCATAAATTCTGGGAATAAGATATGACATTTCTGGATCTTCTTTGACCTTTAACTGAACCTTAGAAGTTGAGCAGTTTTGATGGGTCATTGGAAGTACATTCCCCACATATTCAAGATAATAGCACTGTGTCTTAATGTCTAAAATTATAGACTTTATAAGGTAGAAGTATCGATCTCATGTCAATGAACTTTTGATGTGATAGGAGAGCATCCAGGTGGTCATTCAGAATTCATGGATCAGAATTCATGACCATTGGACTGTGTACATCAGACCATGAACCTATGACTGGCTGAAGATTAGAACTTCCCTTCATGGAATCCAGTCTAAGTATATGTTTTTATTTCTACTGAATTTGTCCAAAATAATCCTCAGAAGGACCCTAAAATAGTTCATTTTATTCACACGTATCTCTTTGCGTGCTGTTTAGCTACACAGTTAAGTTAGTTAACTTGGTATCATATATAAGCATAAGAGATTGTGCCTGCCCTACATCCAGCCTATTTATAAAACTGTTTGTTAGGTTTCAAGCCTGAGACAAATGGCTGATGTGCCTATTTAGCATACCAAAGTGGACCTGGCTTCCAGACCTCCCTTAGTCCCTACCTACTACAAGATCCTCTTTACTGGCATAGCCTATCCCTTTCTCCAGCACAGGGACTGGGCTGCCCTTCCTTATATAATCCAACCACTTTTGCTACCTGGTCCCCTTCATTTACTCTCTTTGAGCATCCTGGCTACTGCCACTGGATTCCCTTTTCCCTCCCATCCCATCTGTGACTTCCTCTCATGGCTCAGGGACATGTCTAAGCACTCTTCCAGATGTCCCTGACTCTGTCTATGCACATTTATCTATAATAAACCTTCTTCTCCACCATACCTAGTAGCAGTCATGTTCTTTTCCTTTTTATTTATTTTTCCATTTTTCTGGTACTGAGCCCCAGGGATAATCATGCCCCTTCCTTTCGTTTTGTTTTTTCATTCACTGTTAATCCAACTTTTTGAAGTAGACAAGTTTCTTTCAATTGATAAATAATCTTAGCATTGTATTGATTCTTTAATGATATTAATATGTTAGGTGAACTGCATGCATCGCCACTTCTCCCAGTTCCATTTGAGCCACTTCTGATGGTTAATCACAATAAAAAGGCAGTTCATATCAACAGCAAAAGATGTAGAATTTGCTTAGAAGATGAATAACTATGGCATTAGTGATTGGCTGATTAAAGAATAAAATGACTACTTCATGATTCTTTTACATGGCATGGAAACCTTACATTCTAATTTGAAGGTGTGTGTGTGTGTGTGTGTGTGTGTGTGTGAGAGAGAGAGAGAGAGAGAGAGAGAGAGAGAGAGAGAGAGAGAGATAGTATACATTTAATCGTTTTGTGAGACAAAGATTACAGATTGTTTTTTTTAAAGATATTAAAGGATAGAGAAAAATAAAGGACACTTATACAGGATGGGAATAAATACTCCATGCCATAATAACCCCAAGGATCATCAGTGAAAATAAAAATCTAAGGAGTTTATTCCTCAAAGTGGCCCTGGAAAATGTAAGTTCTATTCCAGCATGATCGCTTGTCACATTTGTAAAAACAAATATTAGGACTTCATGCTTTTGTTCATTCCACACAGGACAGAGATGCACCTCCAACGTTCTTATGTCTCCCAGACATGTCATTCATTCCCATCATGATAATACACTTCTGTGAGTCACAGTATGACCCCTAAATCATGTGGACCCAGAGTCAGGTTCACATTTCTGAGGTCTAAAGGAGGTTTTAGATAACCCATGGCCACATCAAGTCCTAACCAGAAAAATAATCTCCAAGCCTGACTCTATGGAATGAGCAGTTTGGGTTTTTCTTCTCTAAAACTTCAATTCCCATAACTCTGAAAATCAGTATTTAAATGAATAATCCATCATACTTAAGAACAAGCCCATTGACCTTCAAGTAAGTTCTAAGGAGTCAAGGGAAAACAAACACACAAAACAAAAAATGTCAGAGAAAAACAAAACAAGACCCAGCCAATTCAGTAGGGAAAACATGTGCAAGATTGTTTTCATTCTTTGCAGCTTCAGCCATGGTGAAGCCAGTCACAGTAAAATATGAAATCAGAACTTCAATCCCGATGAAGAATTCTGAGACCTAGTCCTGTGGCTGAGCTAACGCTTTGCTCCTACAGTGATATAGAAAGAGTTATGTGAAAATTCTTCAAATCACTGCCACTAGATCACCACTTCCTGATGGATTTTAGAAGGGCAATCTGAAACTCCCCTCTCCCTGGACTTCTGGTAAGGTCCTTAGAAGGTATGGTAGTTTGAATAACTAATTCTCATAAGTTCATGGGGAGTGGTACTATTTAGAAGGGAGGGTTGTTCGAGTAGGTATGACCTTGTTGAAGAAAGTGTGTCACTGTGGGGGTATGAAGGTCTCACATATCCTCAAACTATATACACTGTGGTGGTCTGAAAGAAAATGGCCCCCAGAAAACCAGACAGGAAATAGAAATGATGTAATGAGAACAGTAGAATTCCGGGAAGGAGGAAGCTGATTCCTCCAACTCCTGCCCAGACCACCGAAGTAGCAGGATGTGATCTGCAACCACTGAAAAAGGTACTGAGCCACATGGCTAACATAGATCAGAAAAAATGGGTTAATCAAGATGTGAGAGTTAGCCAGTGAGAGGCTAGAGCTAATGGGCCAATTAGCTTTATAACTTAAAAAGAAAAAAGAAAATGGCCCCCAAATGAAGTGGTAATGTTAGGAGTTGTGGCCTTATTGGAAGAAGTATGTCACTGTGGGGTTAGACTTTGAGGTCTCTTTTGTTCAAGTTTCCCTCATTATGACTATCAGTTAACTTCCTATTGCCTGTAAGATGTAGCACTCTCAGCTACTCCAGAACCATCTCTGTCTTCACACCACCATGCTACCTACCATGATGATGATGGACTGAACCTCTGAAACTGTAAGCTGTCACTTCAATTAAATGTTTTTCTTATAAGAGTTGCCATGATCATGGTGTCTTTCCACAGCAATATAAACCCTAACTAAGACAGAATTTGGTACCAGGGACTAGGGTATTATTGTGATAGGCCTGATCATATTGGAGGAATTTTAGCTTTGGGAGTTTGGGTTAGGAAAACAGTGGAATACTTTAAGCTCTGCTTATTGGGAAACACCAATAGGAGCATGAAAGACAGTGGTGTTAAGAGTTATTTGAATTGTGGGGGGCTGGCTCGAGATATTTCAAAGGAGAAAAAATTTAGCATGTTGCCTAGAGATCATTCTTGTGATATTTAAAAAAAGAATGTGGATTCTTTTGCCCTTTTCCAAAGAGACTACCTGAGTTTAAGTGGAGAATTTTGGATATGTTGGCAGAGAAAAATCTCAAAACAACATAGTGTAGACTCTGTTATGTGGTTATCAGTGTCAACTCTAAGGGGATTTATAATGAAAAGGAACAAGCTGAGAAAAGAAAAAAACATAAAATGTACAATTTGAGGAGAAAAGGAGCAACAGGAAAAGGAATGAAGCTAAATCCTGTCTTCAATGAGATAAAATTAAGAAATGAAATAAAGAAAGTGGAACTGCAGGGTAAGGTCTCACCCAGCTAAGGATTTAAAGAAAGCTGAGAGCCTGGTGTTGTGGTGCATACCTTTAATCCCAGGACTTGGAAAGCAGAGGCTGCTAGTTCTCTGAGTTTGAGGCCAGCTGGGTCTTAAGAGCAAGCTCCAGGACAACCAATCTTAGGCAGTGAAGGAAACCACAAAGAACAGAAAGCTGGTGAATATGTAATTTAATGAGGGGGCTTGTCCCAGGCCCCAATAAACAGCAAAATTTAGCAGATTCAATTATACGCCTCTGGTTTTAGCAATAGAAGAAAGGGGTTATATAATCTCCCTCACTCACTAAATAAAGCTGCTAAGTTCAGTCATATGTCATGTGTACCTGAATTGAGATCTCGAGAAGCCATTGCATGAAGTGGTGAGAGTGAAGCCTGGGTTACCTTGGAGGTCCCCAGATATTGGAGATGACAGAGATGGATGAAGATGGGGTACCTTCCCAAAAAAGCTACCAACAGGGAGTGTAACCAGCCCAAGAAACAAAAACAAGAAAGGAGTGGGAATTCTGAAGAGAGTGTGATATCAGACATGAAGATGTAGAGTTTGGAATTTGCCCAGATGGGTTTTGGTCTTGCTTTGGTCCAGTATTTTCTCTCCCAGCTCTCACCCCTACATTTTAGAATAATAATGCATATCCTGTTGGAAGTATGTGATGTGGTTTATTATTATTATTATCATTATTATTATTGTTGTTGTTGTTGTTGTTGTTATTTTATAGGGGATTACAGTCATGGGATTGCATGAATCTTAGAAAAGATTTTGAACTTTGGACTTTAAAACTTTGTTGAGACTGTGATATGCTGTGGGCTAATGCTCCTGTACCCTATAAAGATTTGTAAGTCATGTTGATTGACTAAAATGCTGACTGGCCAATAGTCAGGCAGAAAGTATATGCAAGGAGACCAGTCTAGAAGTATTTTGGGAAGAGGAAAGACTCAGTCTGCAATCACCACCCAGATACAGAGGAAGCAAGATGAGAATGCCTCACTAAACAAAGTGCCAAACCACATGACTAAATGTAGATAAGAATTATGGGTTAATTTATGTTGTAAAAGCTAGCTAATATTAAGCCTGAGCTAATAGGCCAAACAGTTTATAATGACTATAAGCTTCTGTGTGTGGGTTTTTTTTTTTTTTTTTTTGAGATTGAACAGCTGCCAGACCAGGTGAAACAGAAACTTCCATCTACAGTGATAGACTATAGGAATTTTTGATGTTGAACTAAATGCATATTGCATTATGATATAGTTATAAGCTTATGGGTGCCAAGGAGTAGGATATGGTAGTTTGAATGTAATTGGGCTCCATAAGCTCATGAGCAGTGGTACTATTAGGAGGTGTGGCTTTGTAGGAGCAGGTATGGCATTGTTGAAGGAAGTGTGTCACTGTGAAGATGTGTTGGGAGCTGTAGATCCCTGGCCCCATGACTTTCTTTCCTTGCCTCAGACCCTTTGCCTGCTGAAGTGAACTGAGCAAAACACCTGTGCCTGCAGCTGCTCTGAGCACAAGACCTTGATGGCAGCCTGGTGGGCAGGCATCTGAAAGATCCTGAGATCTGGGTGTGGCTAAGTAAGCTTTCTCTGAGCATAATTACTTTGCATTGGCATTCTTGTATCAAGAATGTCTCATGTCCATGTCTCTCTCTGTGTCTGTTTATGTGTTTTTAAGTCTCCAGGCTTACTTAGTTCCTGGCTCAAATACCACTCCTCTAGTGACACTGGAGCTACAGGACCATCAATTTTACAGGACCATTTGGCTTTTTACAGGGATGGGCTTTGAGGTTTCAAATATGCTATTGTAAGTAACCCATAAACTCATTGGCCAACTAAGCTAGATTGGCATAGAATAGTTTTTGTTGTCTGCTATTCCATGCTTGTTTTATGCCTTCCCAGAGGTCACTTAACAATTGCACTTAAGATGTGAACACTAAGTGTGCTGATTTTTCTTCAGATATCACTCTTCTCAACCCTTTCAGTAAGTGTAGTAAAAAATACATGTTCACATAATAATGCACAAGTATGGATATGCATTGTAGGTGTGTGTTATTACTCAACACATACAAATACTTACAAGCATCAACAAACACAGTTCTCACCAACTGTTAATTTCCCATGAGGCATCACTTATCTCTACAACAATGAGAACTTTTGCTATATTTATCTCCAAAATATGACTAGATTTGTTCATACTACTATACATTTCAAATATTTTTAGAATTTCCTTGAAATAGGTCAACTAGAATAAATGTTTGTACACAAATATGTTTTTCCCTTCTGTAAAACACTGGTTTTGGTTTGTTGTTGTTGTTGTGTTGTTTTCAAGACAAGGTTTCTCTGTGTAGCCTTGGCTGTCCTGAAATTCACTTTGAAAACCAGGCTGGCCTCGAACTCAGAGATCTGCCTGACTCAGCCTCGCAAGTGCTGGGATTAAAGGTATGAGTCACCACAGTCCAGCCTAAAACGCTATTTTAAAGGCTACTTAACTGCTGAGCCATCTCCAGAATTGGAGCACTGGACTGAGCTCCCAAGGTCCAGTTAAGGAGCAAAAGTTGGGAGAATATGACCAAGGAAGTCAGGACCGAAAGGGGTTGGTCCACCCCCAGAGACAGTGTGCCTGAATATGGGAGCTCACCAAGGCCAGCTGAACTGCGACTGAACGAGCATGCAATCAAAATGGACCCTCTAAATATGGCTGACAATTGGGGCAGACTGAGAAGCCAATGATAATGGCACTGGGATTTGTCTCTACTTCATATACTGGCTTTTAGTCTATTTGGATGCATACCTTCCTAAGCCTGGATGGAGGGCCTTGGACTTCCCACAGAGCAGGGTACTCTGCCCTCCCTTAGGACTGGAGGGGGAGGAAGGGACGGTGAGTGGGAGATCAGGAGGGAAATGGGAGGAGGGGAGGAAGTGAAAATTTTGAATGGTATTATTTATAAAGCAATAAATAAATAAATAAGCAATAAATAAAGGCTACTTAAACCAGCTCTCTCTCTCTCTCTTTCTTCCTACTCCTCCTCCACCTATTCCTCCTCCTCCCTCAGTGTGGTCATGGAACTATAATTAGATTCATTTGTGACACTTTAAATTCCTGTTGAATTCTACCTACATCCTGGATGATTTCTTTTAATTTTACCTACAGCAAACTTACTTTTTGTGGGTTACAATTCAGTGGATTTTGACAAAGGGATTCATAGACACAATTTTTATATAGCAATACCAACAGTCCACAGATTGTTTCATGGTCCCTGCTAAAGAGCTTTTTTCCTATCCCTCAGCAATGAGTAGGCTAGTCTGTATTTCTGTCCTCCAGGTGAAGCCTGTTTTTCAGCACTGGGTGAATAGAATTGCTTCCTAAACATTTTTTTAAATCGGGCTTCATCCCCTTGTCAAGACGCATTAAAGCCAATTTTGTATAGGTATGAATCATTATTCATTTGGAGCTTTTTATCTTTATAAATTTCTGACTAATATTCTACTGTATGGGTTTAAAAGAGTGTCCATTAACAGGTTGAAGGGCATATGTGTTGGCTAGAAATTCATAACAGTTATCAATTAAACTGATTTATATGTTTGAGTCTAATTATTCTATGGCTACACATTTTTTTTGAAATAGGGCTGCAATATCAATAAAAAATAGAAACCATAATATTTGAAAAGTTCCAATGTGACTGTAACATTTAAGTGTGTGTGTGTGTGTGTGTGTGTGTGTTTGTAGTGTGTACATGTGTGTGTTTAGTGTCGTTCTGGAGAAAGAATTCAAGACTTCCTGAATGTTAGCCAAAATGTTTATGATGGGGTTACATCCACAACCTCCTTGCATCACTCATTTTTACCAAAAGAACGTGTGATCCAGTTTGTCCATATCTCACAACCACTAAGTTCTTGGCATATCACATCTCTTCTTCTGCTCTTATCTCTCTTCCATTTTCTTTTAGATTTTAATAATTCTAATAGATTTGTAGTGAAAAATCATTGTGGTTTAATTTGCATTTCCCCAATGATTCTGATATTTGGTATTTTTAAAACCTGCCTTATTTGCTATGCATGTATCTTCTTTTGTTCATTACTATGTTGGTTTCCCTTGGTATGAAAATTTGAAATTTTCAGATTTTAGACACAAGGTCGCTGTCATAAAAGTATTTGTAAATATTTTCTCTAATTAGCAGCTCCTTTTTCATTCTCCTTAACAGCTTCAAATAAAGACAATAAGTTTTATTTCATTTAAATGCATTTAATCAAGTTTTTTCTTTAACAACTATTTAGAATCCGTCTATATATTCTGCCGAATGTCAAGCTTATTTTCTTGCTGTCAGTAAACAATCTTGGGTCCTAGACCTTGCATAATTATAAAACTTTAAAACTTTGATTTTCAGAGAACCCCTGTATGTTCTTAAAAATGCTTTGGCCGCAAAGCATAATCGCTTTGATATTCTATGTAAAATACAAAATTATACTTCTTATACATGCAAAAAATAAAGCTTTCAGAGATTTTAATGGGATTTCTCAGAATTTATGGACTTGAAATATCTCACTATTATCCAGGTATTAAATATAATAAAATGCTTTAGAGTTTTGAGTGTTGTACCAGCCTGTGTTTTGAGACATATTCCATTTTGGTCTCAGCAATCACATTTTGACATATTCTCTTATAGCTTATGTGTATCTGGTAATATTCATTAATGATTTCTATATCTATTTATCTGCTTACTTATTTACATACTTACTGATGTGGGATTCCCCTCTGTGTGCTGTGATTACCATTTATGAATAAAGAAAGCTGGCTTGGCCTGATAGGGTAGAACAGAGCTAGGCAAGGAAAACAAAATTTTATGCTGGGAGGAAAAAGGTGGAGTCAGAGAGAAGCCATGTAGCCCTGCTGGAGCGAAATAGAACTTTAGCCAGGAAGCCATAGCCACGTGGCAATACACAGATTAATAGAAATGGGTTAAATTAAAATATAAGACTTAGCCAATAGAAAGCTAGAGCTACTGGGCCAAGCAGTGATTTAAATAATATAGTTTCTGTGGCATTATTTCAGGGCTAAGCCCCCAGGAACAAACAAACAGCCTCCTCCTACAATTTACTTACTTAATTTGATTTTTTGAGGCAGGGTTTCTCTGTGTAAGAGTTCTAGCTGTCCTGGAACTTGCTTTGTAGACCAGGCTGGTCTTGAACTTAGAGAGATCAGCCTGCTTCTGCCTCCTGATTAAATATGCTGGGGTTAAAACATGTGCCTCCAACTGTGCCTGTGTTCTTAGATTACATTGCTATGAAGGTCTCTTGTTAAGAGTGTTATCTAATTTTAGTTTACAGGAAAGCTTGACAAAATGATTTGAGATGTGTTTTCCGATTTTCCATTTTGGGGATAGAGATTGTATATAATCAGTATTATATTATCCACAAGGTTTTGATAACTTTTCTAGTGAAACCATTGGTTTAGGCTGTCATTTGGTGGTGATGGTGCTGTCAATGAATTTTCCAGACAGGGTTTCTCTGTGTTGCCCTGGCTGTCCTGGAACTAGCTCCATAGACCAGGCTCTCCTCAAAATCAGAGATCCACCTGTCTCTGCCTCCCATGTACTGGAACTGGAGGCCTGCACCGGCACCATCTTGCAACTACCTTTTTATCAAATATTTAATTACTATTTATTATCTTTCTTCTATAATGGGAAGATAAGGAGATCCTTTCATTTTTTATGATTTTGTAGGTTACACCTTTTAGCAAATCAGCCCATTTCATTTAAACTCTTGAATTTATGTTTATAATAAAGCAGATCACCCTTTTAACACTGGTAAGGGGTGCCCTCATTTACTGTTTTCCTAGGCTTATTTGTTCTGTCAAGAATTACATCATACATTTTGATATTTTCAAAGAATTATCTTTTGATATTTCTTCTTTAATTTCATTAATTTCTCCATGAACTTTTCTCAGCTCATCAGTTCTCCACTCTGAATTTAATTAGATCATCCTTTCTTTGTGCTTTAAACTGTGATAACTAACTTTAAATATTTCTTCTGTTCCGTTATTAAATTTGATGCTGCAAATTTTTCTATAAGTAATCTTCCTGTACCTCACAAAAATTGCTATATGGTATTTTTATTTTAATTTAGGTTAACATTTTAACACCCCAAGATGATTACTTTTTGACCTATGGGTTACATAAAAATGCACTATGCATGCTGCAGACTTTTAAAGGGATTTATCAGAAATGTTTCTTTGGTTTTTATTCGTTTCAGTATGATATAATACTACAGAGTCTCTTTTAAATTTCTAGAGGTTTATTATATGGCTCAGAGTTCCCATCATATTTAACTTCTCTTATGCACTTCATTCTATGACTTAATGATGTAAACCAGGTCAAGCTGGAAAGGGTTTCATTTAGGCTTTTTATTTTCTCATCAATCTTCTATCTGCTTACTCTGTCGATTACTGAGTAGGGAGTGTTCGCATCTCCAACTGTGATTATTGATTCTCAATTTTCATTTCAGTTGTCTCATTTTATTCTTGATGTCTTTTGGGCTCTACTGTAAGTGCACAAAATTTGGCTTGCTCACCTTGCTACAGAATCATAACTGCTTTGTTATGTGGTGTCCTTACCTGAATGCTAAACCCTGCCTTTGAGTCCACAAATCAGCAAGGCTCTTCTTTCTTTAACTACACAAATATTTAAATGAAATACATTCTTTTCACTCATTTACTTTTGACCTAGTCATATCTTACATTTTTACTCATTTCTTACATAGAGCATGAGTTGGAACTTTTGTCTTAATTGACAGTCTCCATCTTTTAATCAGCATTCTATGATCTGAGTTCAGAGTAGTTTAATACTTTGGATTCATATTTATCATCTGTTTTCATATTTCCACTTTTAATTCCCTTCTCTTTTGATAGTTGAGCATTATTTATGATTCTAAGTTTTCCTCTACTAACTAATTCTGCATTGTAGTTTACAATGGATGTACACCATTATCCTCTAATTAACCAGAGTTTACTTTCAAATACTTTATATGTGGTGTTAGGAACATAACAGGTCAATTACTTATTGCCTCCTTCTCATTCTCTATGCTATTTTGCTTTTGCATAGACATGCCTCACATTAACGGTAAGAATATTATAATATGTTGTTATTTTGTTTTGCATTATACAGCTGTTTTCAATTTAGGTCAAGTAAAACCAGGTAAATGTGAGTGCTGTTTCATGGTAATTTATTTCATTTCTAGCCGTCTTCGTCTTTTTGGTAGACGAGGTAATTTCCAGTGTCGTATCCCTTTGCCTGATGGGGTTTACATTTCCTTAGAGTAAAGCTGCTGTGATAAATATTCTTAAATGTAAAAAGTCCATCATTTTGATTTAAGAAAACACATTTTTTGCTAGGTGCAATCATTGTTGCCCTTTCATTCCTTTGAGAGTTTTAAAAGTGTCACTCCATTTTCCTCTTGCCCACATGATTTCTGACAAGAAGTCTCCAAAGATTATCATCTTTGTTCTTCTGCATTTAACGTATCTACATTCCCCTGTCATTCCAAGATCTGTCTTTACTCTGAGCAAAATGAGTATGATAGAGTTTCCTTTTAGGAGTGTGTTCTTTTTTTCCATACTTTCCCCCAGGTGTCATAGGCGCCCTAGAAAACAGCATTTACTTGCCTTTCGCCAAACAGAGAGAAAAGCTCTTGTGCTATAGGGAAATCAGGACCATGCCTATAAAAGTTCTCATAACCATAGAAGTTTGCTGGTCTTCCTAAGGTGTCGAGTTCATGAATCACTTTGAAAAGCAATTTTCATTCTCTTCAGTAACCACTCAGTGGGATTTGATAGGAAGAAAGTGTGAGGATAGTGTGGGACCACCCTCCCCCCCCCCACGCTGTTGGAGTGTCAAATTCCAGGTCTTCCTATATTCTTCAGTACACATGCTGCCCCATGAGAGCCTGGGTGTGACCCCCAGGAAAGTTAGGGCTCACACCTCGTCTCCCTCCAGCTGCTAATCTGTTCATAATTAGGCCTAGTTGCTTGTCCTGTGATTCCAGATCAATTTGAAAACACACAGGAACCAGCAGTTTGACTACTTTTCTCCAGTGCCAGGTTATAAAACGAGACATTCTAGCTCTCTGCATTCCAGATGGAAACTAAAATCATAATTTGCTTCCAGGGGTAAGCTCATCAAAAGAACATAGTAATTGGGGCTTGCTTTCCCAGATCTAACAAGACTGTGTAGTCATGTTTAAATAGAAGTTATAAATATGAGCAAGGCTAACATGAGTCACTTCAGTAATTCAGTCATTCTTACCATCGTCGGTAATATCTGCTTGTTTTAAATTTTAAAATCACACAATGGATATATAATGTTTAATTTAAAAGTATTTGTTCATATGTAAGTTGTTTAACTGGAATAATTTAAAAACTAAAATTGCTCTCTTTCTTGGAGGGTCACAACCAGACTCTGTTTACTTAAATTACAGAATGCTTTCTATGATTTCTACTGACAATAATCTTATTGTAAGATTAGCTATAAAATAATATCCTTCGTAGGTACTGAATAAATGAGTTTATTGCTACAGCCTCACAGCAACCTTGAAATAGATGTTTTAATATGAATGCTTAGTTGGCCCTTCCCAATGAAACCCATATGTTTTCTTGTTGTGGAATATTATTTTAAGGTATATTACTTTTGTTTATGCTGTGGAACTTTTATCTAATGATGTACAAATGTATTACTTTTGTTTATGCTGCATTTGTTTAACTCTGTGATCCTGTGATCCGTTCCCTGTCTAAAACACCTGATGGTCTGCGAGGCAGGGACAAGGATAGGGGGGACTGGAAGGCAGAGAGTATAAACAGGGAAACAAAAAGAGGAGGAGGAGCAAGAGAACAGGAGAGGAGGACTACAGAGGTCAGCCACCCAACGACCCAGCCAGCCATTGTTAGAGTAAAAGTAGGATATACGGAAGAAAAAGAAAAGGTCCAGAGGCAAGAGGTAATTGGGATGATTTAAGTTCAGAAAATCGAGCAGGAAACAAAACATGCTAAGGCTGGACATAAATAAGAATAAGCCTGCAGGTATGAGATTGATTAGAAGCTGGGTGGTAGGCCCCCCAAAAGTATTAGAGTAAATAAAACAACAACAACAGCTTTTTGTTCAAATATGTAAATTCCCAAGCTCTACATTGTGCCCTACTTTGCAGCAGATTCAAACATTCTTACTTAATAATGGACACACTCAATTTTTCCTAGTCTTTTTTAGACACTGTTAATTCCCTGGTCTTCTGTTCTTCCAAAACCTCAAGGATTAACTAACAATGTAAAAGGTTCATTTTCTAATGTAGCATTTTTTTTCATAATTTGAAATAGAAACTTAGCTGTTTTCAGCATAAGGTCATTGGCCATGGTAAGCTTCTCAGTCTAACAAAAGATGACCGTTTAGATATTTCTGTTTCTTGTTTCTGAGGACATTTCAGTGTGAACAATTGAAAAACTCCATGTAAAAAGTCTTTTTCCTCAAGATTAAATGGTCTTAGTTTCAGTCTTGCTATGATATCAATAAGCTGCATGATCTTGATGAGGAAATAGAACAGCAAAGGAAAATGGAAGCAATAATTACTGACTTCTGACCCTGGCAGATACTTTATGCAGGCTAGTCCACTTAATTGTCATAATGAGCCAATAAGATAGATTTCATTACTCAGTTTTACAAGTGAGGGCATCAAGAGCCAATGTTTATGCAGCTCCAGAGCTCAAAATGCCTTTCTTTCCAGCACAGTCGATACCCTCTGCTTAGACAGCAGAAGTGAGTGGGCTGGAGTGAACCATTGTTCCTGCAAAGGCGGTGTGGGGAATAGCTGTGGGCTGGGACTGGACACCACAGGCTCTGTTTTCCCTGTTTCTCGTTAGAACTCCCATGTCCAGAATGTCATCACATATAATCTTTCTGAAAAAGGCAAACTATTCAGAGCATACGATATACAATTAGGCCACACTAAAACAGATAGAAATTTAGGAGCCTAGCCATACAATTTTTCTAGATCTTTTTAGGCTCATCTACAAAAATAAGAGATCAATCTAAGGTTCAACTTATTTGGAAAATCTGACACTATAGATGTGATCATTTTCTTTTCCTCATAGCAAAGAAAATCAAAATTTTCAAAGCAAGAAAAACATAAGCAAACAAAAATCAGAAAGTGATTGACATCAAAATATAAAATAATTGTTAATTCATATTTGACACTAAAACAATAATGAAAAAGTTAAATTTTTATTTTGTCATCAAAGCATACATTAAATGTTAAATATTTGAATTGGTTTATATTTAGAGATTTGAATTAATCCTGATAAAATTGGGGCTTAAAATGGGAATTTGATAATGAGATTGAAAGATAAAATATGTATTATAGTAAAGATAGTATTTGGACAGAACTCGGGTTTCACAAAGACAAACATATTCATACATTAAATTAATTCATAAAACAAATGCACAAGCATTGCTTTAATAAGGATTCAGAAAACCTCTAGTGTTGGTACAAATTCTGTTACAGCTAACTCTGAACTTCAGTGGGTTATGTAATGAACCTTTTCACTCCCCTCACCTCACAGGGGAAGAGTCTGACAAAATAAAAATAATGTATATGTTCCTTACTTATTACAGCATGCAGGAAAAGTATCTTTTTGAGTGTATTAGAATCATCCCCTGGCTCTGCTTAATCCTTCTAAACGCCAAGAAGTATGTGGCTCTTTTCCTACTTGAGAATACATTGCAATAAGAAAATATGTCCTGCCATAAATAAAGGACATTGAGCCTATAATTCGGGTTCTTAGAGAAGCTAAATAAGAAGGAGAACACAAAGAAAAACATAGGCATCCTCCTGAATATTAACCTTCATCAGGCGATGAAGGAGACAGAGACAGAGACCCACATTGGAGCACCAGACTGAAATCTCAAGGTCCAAATCAGGAGCAGAAGGACAGAGAGCACAAGCAAGGAACTCAGGACTGCGAGGGGTGTACCCATACACTGAGACAATGGGGATGTTCTATCGGGAACTCACCAAGGCCAGTTGGCCAGTGTCTGAAAAAGCCTGGGTTAAAACCGGTCTCTCTGAACACAGCGGACAATGAGGACTACTGAGACCTCAAGAACAATGGCAATGGGTTTTTGATCCTACTGCACCTATTGGCTTTGTGGGAGCCTAGGCAGTTTGGATGCTCACCTTACTAGACNTTGCTCTTTGGGCTGATGAGGGAGGGGGACTTGATTGGGGGAGGGGGAGGGAAAGGGGAGGCGGCGGTGGGGAAGAGACAGAAATCTTTAATAAATAAATAAATAAAACAGTAAAAAAAAAAAGAAAAGAAAAAAAATATGTCCTGTTTTTCATTCAGTCAAGATAAAACACAGAGAGGAAGGCCCAGGTATCTGGTAACAAATGTTCTAAGGTCACTTTTCCTTATAACTTCAAGTCCTAAGACTATCAGAAAACACATATGTATGATATATTTTGTGAGGAATAACCTTGTCAAGTAACCTAAAAATGCCTGAATGATCTAGAAAGATGGCTCAGTGGATAAAATGCAAGTCACACAAAAATGAAAACCTCAGTTCAGGTCCTAATAATACACATAAAGCAAGGCAATGAAGCATGTGTCTGTAATCTCAGTATTCACAGGGCAAGACAGAAGAGATAAGAGGATCACTGAAAACTCATTAGCTAGCTAACCTGGTATTTAGAGTGGTAAACAAGAGAACTTTTATAAGCCAAATGGAAGATGAGGAAGATATCTGAGGTTGTCCTCTGATATTTTCTATACTTCTTGTTCATACTGAGCCTGGATCAGAGTTCTACGGAAAAGGTTGGAGTGTCTGGTTAGCTAGAGAAAGGCCTTCTCCCCTGCTTCTCCCCTGTCTCAGTCGTGATAGTGTATAGACACAGAAGGAGAATGCTGGAGATCCAACCTGCGTGACCCTTGAGGAGATTTGCAAATTTTCTCAGCACTAGCTTATAGGAGTTGCAATGAAAGTGGAAAGTGAAGTAGCCATGAAGGCTACTTGGTGTCCTCCAGACCCAGAAAGATACAAGAGCAAAATCCTAATTCTTTTTAAATAAAGGGTTAATACTTAAAGGGGACTTGTGTTTAGAATGAGTATATGGATTCGCAGAGACTGCTAACTGCCATACAAATGAGAAACATAGATGTGATGGTACAAAAAGCAACTAGCAGATTCAGAGTGTGGCAGGAATACTGAGGCATCAATAAAGTCTCTATGTCTCCATTAAAACTTAAGTTTTTGACTTCACAGGCAATCCCAGATTAACTGTGTACTTTTATAATTGAATCAAATAATATTTTTATCAGTACAATGAGGAGTGTTGCTGGTTATGTGTGTGTGTGTTTCATCTGTATGCTGAATTTCTGATCACCAGGACTTCAGATGCCCTGGTTTTGGGGAATAGGATCATTGCAGATGTAGTCAGGTAGGATAGATCCTTATCCTAATAGGGATGGTTTCCTCATAACCAAGGACAACATAGAACCATACACACAGAAAAGATGTCTGGGAAGCCCAAGGCAATGGGCAGAGAGCTATGTCTACAAGCCACGGAGAATTAAAGAGCCAACAAACTACAGACTTTTCAAAGAGGAGTCTGGATCATGTTATTACTTCTCACAAATGCCAAGCCTGCCACCTCTTTAATAGCAGATTTCTGGTCTCAAGAGCTGTGGGGCAAAGGAGTTTCTATAACAGGTATCAGCTAGTGTGTGGACTTCATTACAGCAACACTGAAAGGAACTAGAGGGTATGAAGGTGTAACAGTATACATTCCTGAACTTATACCATCAAAAAGTAACTGCCACCCATTGGCATCATTAAATTATAACCTATGTGTTTAAGAGATGAGTCTTGAAACAACAGAAGGGGTTTATCTGCTTCCCCAGGGAAGGGGAAATAGACAAGTTATCCTGAGAAAATTGGGAGTACGGGGTGGAGAGAAGGGCAGGTAGAAGGAGAGAAGGAGGAGAACTAGAGGTAACAAAATGGTGGAGATGGGGGAATGACAGAGACAGAGAGAAAAGAAAGAGATGTCTTGATTGAGAGAGCAATTATGGGACTAGCAATGGAAAGGTGGGAGAATACGACCAAAGAGGTCAAGACCATGATATGGATATACACTGAAACAGCTTATCTGAGTTAATGGGAGCCCACCAATGCTAGCCTGACACCAAGGCAGCCAACATAGGACCAAACTAGTCCCTCTGAATGTGGGTGACAGTTGTATGGCTGGATCACTCTGTGGGGCCATTGGTAGTGAGACCAGGATTTATTCCTGATGCTTGTTTTGGCTTTTTGGATCCCATTCTCTGGAGGGATACCGTGCTCAGCCTAAATACAGTGGGCAGGGCCTTGGTCCTGCCTCAAAGCAATGTGCTAGACTTTGTTGACTCCCCATGGGAAGCCTTACCCTCTCTGAGGAGTGGATGGGGGGGGTGGGTAGAAGGAAAGGTCGAGGGAGCAGGAGGAGGGGTGAGAGTGGCAACTGGGATTTATATGTAAATGAGAAATGATAGATTTTTAAAAATAATTAATTTAAAAAAGATTACATTAGAAGATTTTCTATTGGATATTCATTCAGATTGAAATATTTCATCCTAGATGGAGGAGGAAGGTTTATAAAACTCAAGAAGCATTCACCATTTAAAAGACTCAAGAAAATCAGGAAGCTTACAAGTATCACATGGCCACCCACATACTATACAAGCAGGGATCAATTGCCCACAGAAGTAGGTGATTTCCTTCAAGGAGGGTCACTGCAAATTGTACAGAGAGCTCTAGAAGTACAGGTTTCATGAATCATCAACAGCAGAGCAGGCTTTTCTAGTAATGGGGTTGACTTTCAGTCACCCATGCTCCTGTAAATAACCCAACAAACTAACTGGTTCACCGGGATAGAACCAGGTACAATGGTATTGATTTGTTTCATTATGGTTTGTTGTTGTGGTCTATTGTCTGTGTCCTACTTGAGATGAACACATGTTTGTTCAAACATTTCCCGGAAAATTCACACAACAGGATGAAACTTCCAAACAAAAGAATATATTCCTCTTTGTTCATTTGGCTCTATACTCAAAGGGGAAAATGACGGAAAAGACTCCTCTCCCCACCCCATTAAAGAAACCCACTGCTTTGACAACCGCTGAGAAAAAGGAAAAAGTTCAGATGACTCTGGTACATCTTTCTAATTATTCTACTTAAGGTTTCTCCAGTCCCCAAACCTTGTTTTTGTTGTTGCTGTTCTTGTTGCTTTTGCTTTGTTTTTTGTTTGTTCGGGTGATTTTTTTTTAGAAAACGAGATCATCTTTGTTGAAAAACCAGTCCAAGTCACCCCCACCAACTCTATAACACACCTGTTTTCAATGGAGTTTTGGCGCTTCCCTTCTACAAGCAGAGCCTACAAACTAGGCCTATGATATAGGCTTGAAAAACAGTGTTCTTCCCCTATATGATAAAGGTCTTGGAGAGAATAGGGATACAAGGGTCATACCTAAATATAATAAAAACTATCTACAGCAAACCGACAGATAACATTAAATTAAATGGAGAAAAACTCAAAGCCTTCCCACTAAAATCAGGAACAAGACAAGGATGTCCACTCTCTCCATACCTCTTCAATATAGTGCTTGAAGTTTTAGCAATAAGACAACATAAGGGTATCAAAGGGATTCGTATTGGAAAGGAAGAAGTTAAGCTTTCGTTATTTGCAGATGATATGATAGTATACATAAGCGACCCCAAAATTCTACCAAAGAACTCCTACAGCTGATAAACACCTTTAGTAGCGTGGCTGGATACAAGATCAACTCCAAAAAATCAGTTGCCTTCCTATACACTAAGGATAAGGAAACAGAGAGGGAAATCACAGAAGCATCACCTTTCACGATAGCCACAAAGAGCATAAAATATCTTGGGGTAACCCTGACCAAGGAAGTGAAAGATCTATTTGACAAGAACTTCAAGTCTTTGAAGAAAGAAATAGAGGAGGACACCAGAAAATGGAAGGACCTCCCTTGCTCTTGGATTGGGAGGATCAACATAGTAAAAATGGCAATTCTACCAAAAGCAATCTATAGATTCAATGCAATCCCCATCAAAATCCCATCAAAATTCTTCACAGATCTGGAGAAGACAATAATCAACTTTATATGGAAAAACAAAAAACCCAGGATAGCCAAAACAATCTTATACAATAAAGGAACGTCTGGAGGCATTACCATCCCTGACTTCAAACTCTATTACAGAGCTACAGTATTGAAAACAGCTTGGTATTGGCATAAAAACAGAGAAGTCGACCAATGGAATCGAATAGAAGACCCTGACTTTAACCCACAAACATATGAACACCTGATTTTCGATAAAGGAGCTAAAAGTATACAATGGAAAAAAGAGAGCATCTTCAACAAATTGTGCTGGCAAAACTGGATGTCAATCTGTAGAAGAATGAAAATAGACCCATATCTATCACCATGCACAAAACTCAAGTCCAAGTGGGTGAAAGACCTCAATATCAGTCCAAACACACTGAACCTGATTGAAGAGAAAGTGGGAAGTACTCTAGAACACGTGGGCACAGGAGACCACTTCCTACGTATAACCCCAGCAGCACAGACAGTAAGGGCCTCATCGAATAAATGGGACCTCCTGAGACTGAGAAGCTTCTGTAAAGCAAAGGACACTGTCGCTAAGACAGAAAGGCAACCCACTGACTGGGAGAAGATCTTCACCAACCCCTCAACTGACAAAGGTCTGATCTCCAAAATATATAAAGAACTCAAGAAACTAGACCGTAAAAGGCTAATCAACCCAATTATAAAATGGGGCACTGAGTTGAACAGAGATCTCTCAACAGAAGAAGTTCAAATGGCCAAAAGACACCTAAGGTCATGCTCAACTTCCTTAGCGATCAGGGAAATGCAAATCAAGACAACTTTAAGATACCATCTTACACCTGTCAGAATGGCAAAAATCAAAAACACCAATGATAGCCTTTGCTGGAGAGGTTGTGGAGAAAGGGGTACACTCATCCATTGCTGGTGGGAATGCAAACTTGTGCAACCACTCTGGAAAGCAGTGTGGAGGTTTCTCAGGAAATTTGGGATCAACCTACCCATGGACCCAGCAATACCACTCTTGGGAATATACCCAAGAGAGGCCTTATCACACAACAAACGTATATGCTCTACTATGTTTATAGCAGCATTGTTTGTAATAGCCAGAACCTGGAAACAACCTAGATGCCCTTCAATTGAAGAATGGATGAAGAAAGTATGGAATATATACATATTAGAGTACTACTCAGCAGTAAAAAACAAGGACTTCTTGAAGTTTGCAGGCAAATGGATGGAAATAGAAAACACCATCCTGAGTGAGGTAAGCCAGACCCAAAAAGAGGAACATGGAATGTTCTCACTCATATTTGGTTTCTAGCCATAAATAAAGGACATTGAACCTATAATTCGGGTTCTTAGAGAAGCTAAATAAGAAGGAGAACCCAAAGAAAATCCTGAATATTTCTCCTGAATATTAAACTTCATCAGGCGATGAAAGGAGACAGAGACAGAGAACCACATTGGAGCACCGGACTGAAATCTCAAGGTCCAAATCAGGAGCAGAAGGAGAGAGAGCACAAGCAAGGAACTTAGGACCGGGAGGGGTGCACCCATACACTGAGACAATGGGGATTGGGAACTCACCAAGGCCAGCTGGCCTGGGTCTGAAAAAGCCTGGGTCAAAACTGGTCTCGCTGAACATAGCGGACAAGGAGGACTACTGAGACCTCAAGAACAATGGCAACGGGTTTTTGATTCTACTGGACCTATTGGTTTCGTGGGAGCCTAGGCAGTTTCGTGGATGCTCACCTTACTAGACCTGGATGGAGGTGGGTGGTCCTTGGACTTCCCACAGGGCAGAGAACCCTGATTGCTTTTTGGGCTGACGAGGGAGGGGGACTTGATTGGGGGAGGGGGAGGGAAAGGGGAGGCGGCGGTGGGGAAGAGACAGAAATCTTCAATAAATAAATAAATTTAAAAATTAATTAATTAATTAATTAAAAAAAGAAAAGAAAAGAAAAACAGTGTTCTTAGTGCCGCTTAAGTTATGCCCCTGTAAGGCGAAAGTCAAACACTATCATTACCTTAAGATGATCAGTCAACTCTTTAGAATGATATTTTCTCCATCCACAGCTGCAATTGAGCAGATGACAATTTCTTTTTTTCCTCTTCAGCTAAAGCAATTAAACATTTATGCATTTTGCGTTAACTGTACTATTAATCCTCTAATTGTAATGCCTTGTTTTTTTACTAACTCTGGGTCCCTAGGTGAGGTCTACTCTAAGCCAGCATGAAGTAGGCAGCTAATGAAAGCAATCAACAGCTTGGCTGCCTTGATTGAAAGAAAAAAGAAAAATCATCCCCTTCCATGTTGGTAAAAAGACTTGAAGGCATAGCTGTTTCTGCAGTACAAAATCCGTCACCAGGAAAATGTATGTCTGCAGTTGTCATGGAAACTAATTTGAGCTGGTTCTCATTCATTCTTGAAACTTTTTAATCACTTATGAAATATTTCACAGAATTTAAGAAGCAACTCATGGATGAGATAAAATATATTAAAAATAAAATGTCACTTTTGATTTTCTTTTTGAAAAGATAAGACTTCCAGATCAGTAGACAGAAAAAATTAAATTAGAAATAAAGCCACATAGCAGGCAACGTGTTTTAGGATATAACACTGCCTCCGTTCTGATACTCCCTCCTACTTTCTTGAAGAGTAAAATTGGGATACAGGTCACTCAACAAGTAGAGTTCTAGAAATCGCATAGAGTGGCAATAAGAAGGGTAGTTATGTGTGTATTCAGGTGACGGCAAAGAAAAGCACAGGTTGCCATAGTAGCCGGGGCAGAGGAAATTGCTGAAAGCCAGGGCTCTTGGATATTGAAAAAAGTATGCATCAGAAGTGAAGATGATGCTACAATAATATGGACAAGTGACAAAATGATCATCTTTCAACCTCCCCAGTCCTATCCAAGATACCCCAACCCTGCTCATGACTCCTGAGCTGTGTTTACTGTTCTGACAGCCCATAATTACAATACACAGAGTTCATGTTGGATAACTTCCCTTAATTTTACATTTAAACAAATCTCATTTTTTAAATCTATTCTAGATGGTGGATTTTTAAGTTCCACTCTGCACCAGCCTACTGATACTTCCTTTGGAAAAAGTTTATAATGCGTGAAATAACACAAATACATATCAAGTTACAAATAACTTGGATTCTCAAAATGGTGTGCAAAAGAAAAGACCACTAAACAGAGGAGGAAATGTTGGAGGTAGTCTAGAAGGTACTCATGCAAATGCTTGAGCTCTTTGTCCCTCAGCAAATGGATGAGGGTGAGAGGTGAAGTTCTTCCCTGCTTTTCTCCTTCCTATTTTCTTCCTCACCCCTCAGGACCAGAGTCCATGCCTGCAAAGTTGTGTCTGGTTCTTAGAGAATCACAATTCAAACCTCTTCTTCACATCAGCATTGGTGCTTTTATTAGCACCTCATCTTTATTCCTGAAGCTAAGTAAAAGTCCCCTATTCTTTCTTCAGTGTGATCAAAGGCCTCTCTGTAAACACAATCCTTGCTTTTAGTCTCAATTCAGTCCTATCTTTTCTGTTCAGAAAAGCAGTTCTCACACCAAATCCTGCCTATTAACTATAATCAAGACTCAATATTACCTTTCTACTTATGCTTTTCTGAGATGATGAATAAGATTTTATTTTTGTTTTGTTTTTCAAGACAAGTTTCTCTTTAAAACTTTCCCTGGAACTAGCTCTTTTTGCTGACCAGGCTGGCCTCCAACTCACAGAGATCTGCCTGCCTCTGCCTCCTGAGTGCTTGGATTAGAGGTTGTGCCACCACCGCCTAGCAACTACTAAAATTTTTATCACTTAATTCTATTGCTATAGTGACATTTAATCTTTACCTTATAGACTGCTTCTTACCCTGACCACTCTCTCCTCTTTCTGCCACTCACGTCTGCCCTTCTCTGTATCCTCACCCTCCTCCATAATGCCTACAGAGCCAGTACAGAAAACCCAGATATCCCACTGCATCTCAGAAAGGGTGAAGTCAATCAAAGCAGTAAACAGACTATGAAATTCAATGGGGACAGAGTTTATTAAATCGAAGACTAGTCTTTATACTACTGTATACTATTGTATCACATTAGATGTTAACAGCCAGAGTTTAAGTTCTGTTTGTTTGTTCCTAAGGTATGCACTAGCAACCGAGGCGTAAAAAGCTCCTGTATATGAGAGGATTGTTTTAAATTAAAAGCCTATTTTCTTTGTCTATACACAGTTCCAAGAAAAACAATATTTAGCTTGCCACATATACATTTATACTATTTTTCATAACTTTACTAACATACCATTCACACCATTCTGAGCCATGGTTCATTTTTCCCTTAAAATACATTTTTAAAAGATTTTTTGACAAAAACTGTAAAGGAAGACTGAAGTTATATTTTTATCCTACTTTTAAGCTAACAAAATTCACCTCATCCATGGTGATCGACGGTCACAGAGGGTATGGATGTGCATGATATAAAATTAAAGCATCAGCTTCAACAATTGAACTATAAAAGCTTCTTATTAATGGTAATAATTATGTGTGAGTTGTTATTTTGTTTTATGAATGTAATAAAAGTTACAGTGAAGTAATTTTAATCAGCTACATCACTATTTTGAGGGTTTACTGGTGTTCTATGCATAAACTCTGCTTTAAATGATAAGAAGACAGGCTATATGTTCTTTAATACATTGATGTTAATGTTATATTGGGGGTACTTTACACATATCATTTTATATACAAAACTGTTTATCTTATTACTGCATAGACCTGAGCAGTGAACAAGATGGTGTGCATCCTCACTGGCTTGTGTTCACTCTCATATCTTAATACATTTATCTTATTACTACTTGGGGCAGAAATAGTCTCATAATTAACAGTTTTGTAATCCAGTGAGTGTGATACCTGGTTTTAAGTGCCATTATTTGATACAATGTTAAAGTTTTTCAACTTTTCTGTATAAACTTTGAGTTTTTGTTTTCTTTTCACAGTCTAAAATAAATAGATTAACATATCCTTAGTAGTTCTATTTTTATCTGTGAAACATTTTGTCTTTTTTAAGTACTCAAAGATGATGAAACTTTAAAACATTTAGATTTTAAGTATAGTTAATGTACAGTTTGCTTCATCTCTTTTTATGTTCATATTAGGAAATATTTTTAGAAAATCATCTGTTATATCTAAGATTTAAAGTTCATATGCATATATTATTATATTCAATATTATCAGATCCTAAGGGCAGTAAAAGGAAAATATGTCTTCTTAAAAATGTTTTAAGATAACCAAAAGCATAAAATAATATTTCTTAGCAAAATCAAAAAAAAAAGAGTCAGACAGCCTCTGTTTCTACTAATGGGAGTTCCACCAGAATACCAAGCTTCACAACCATAACATATAAGCAGAGGACCTAGGAATATTTATTTCTGAAACTATAATGTGGTATAGTTTCACATATGTGCAAATATTATATATATATATCCTTAGTATCTATCTATATTTTGGAACATGGTTATTAACAAGAATAAATACATTTGACAAATATAGAAATATGAAAATAGCTTAAAATTGCTTGTCTATGGCTACACTGATGACAAATAGTCAAAGTAGAATCTAAATACATTTTTCTATCAACAAATCATACTTTTGCAATACAACAGTCATAGTTTCTGCAATGTAAACTGAAAGACCCAAGTCTAGGTCAAAAATCTGTTTTACATACTTTAAATTATAATTATCCTATAAATGACTCTTATTCATCTAAGTACTGGGAAAATTGCAGTGTAGGGTTTATATAGACATTAATAATAAGGTTTAGCTCATGTGAAATTTTAAATCTTGACTCAAATGCAGTGTATATCTATATAACCAAAATTTGACCCAGGATTAATAAATTCTCTTCAAAGTATAGCACAATTCTCTGACTAGTTGATTAAGCTGCACCCAACCAATTATAAGTGATTAGGACTAAAATCTAATCACTCTTCATGCAAATAGCTCATTGGTTTTGCCCTCAAATGAAGAGATAGGCAGTCTTTGGGAGCTAAGGTGAAGGTGACTGAGAATTGATTACAGTAATTTCTGGGGATATATACGACAACTCTCATACTCTGAGAAAGAAGAAGGCAGTTGCTACTTGATATGAAAAACATGTATGTTTAAAAATTAATAATTTAGCTTAATTGGAATCACTAAATCAACCTTGGCTGTAGAAAATTTAGTGATGTTAGACTTTTCTGTAGGCTTAGGAAAATAAATCTCTGGTTCACAGAGTTTATATTTTCCTGCTACATTAGTTATTTTTACATTGCCATATAAAACACCAAGACAAAAGTGACTTATGGTTCAAGAAGCTGATAACTTCATCTCAATCACAAGCATGAAGCAGAGAGTGAACCAATAGTAGGGCAGGGCTGCATACTCTCTAAACCTGCTCCCAGTAACTTACTTCCTCAAGCAAGGCTGTATTTCCTACACCCTGGGAAACAGCCACCAGCTGAGGACCAAACGTTCAAATGAATGAGCCTATAGAAAACATGTCTTTCAGCTGTCACACCGATCAACTCAACTCTTGCCACCACATAAAACAGAAGCAACCCAGACTGTTGTATATCACCAGGCTTACCTGAATCCAGAGCTTTAATATAAAATGTTGCTTCTCTAAAGACTAAATTTCATCTAAAACTATTTTAACTTCATTTATTTCTTTCACAGGACTATACAAAAGTTATTTTCAGCTCTTGGTCGTCCTCGCTTTAGAACAGACTAAAATATCCATGTCTGATGGCCAAGATGTGTCTTGGGGTAGTCCAAAGTAATTTTATTTTCATGTTTCAGGGTAGACCATGCACAATTTGACAAGAATAATATGAATTTCTTATACCTCAGCAGTCTAATCACAGAATGAAAGAAATCATCCTGATTTTATATTGTTACCTCTAAATCCTTATTTTTATCAAACCAAGAGAAACATTGAATATCAAGGTACGTTTACAAAGTAATTTAATATGTTTTCCTATGTGTACCAACTCAACAGTGCTGGTACAAAGACACATTAACAATGTAGTAAGACATTACTACCATATCTCCCTTTAGAAATCATATTCTTAATCATTTTTAAGTTAGCATTAAAAATGGATAACACTGAGATATTTTCAAATAAATGTATTATTATAGTTTATTCTCATTCATTTTCTACCACATAACTTATTTAAAGTATAGTCTTCATGCTACACAAAAGCATCCTCCCTAAATGAAGGTAAACAAAGAATATCTATGTATTAAAAACATATAATATATATTTTCAATGTTTTATATACTAGATAAAATATACTTAATTTTTAAAATACGGTGTAGTAAATATGAGTGGCTAAAATTAGATAGACAAATGTCATTGGGTTCTTGAATATGTGCAAATATAATTTGTCTTCTATATTTTCCATGGAACAGTTGCTGTATTGACATGCGATCTTGATAAAAAATCCAAGTAGAATCCATAAACTGAGTTCAAGACATTATTAGTCAGTGGGATAGCCGTACTAGAATAATTCAGTGGTTTTATCAATTTATTCAAAAGTTTATGTTAAGCAAATAAAGGTTTAAAACAATGACACTAAGCAAGGAATACATTGATGTTCAGTTAGTGCATATTAGGGCCATGCCATTCATTATCACAATTAATTATTAACTACAACCTTGCGAGTCGTGAAAGGCAAAGCAGCATTTAGACTAGGGAGAGAAATTAATTATCTCGAATTGTAGAGTTTGGATTAAATTGTAACATCCATGATATTTCCTCTGGCACAAATCTCAGTATTAACAGTCTCTCTCAATTTTACTTCTTTCTGGCATAATTTTCAAGAAATACATGGCTGTCTAGTTAGCTGTCTTAGATTTATATCTGTTTGGATATGATGTTAAATACTCCTTACTAGACAATTTTTCCGAAAAAAAAAACTAGACTTTGTCCTGTTCTGGAACCTGAATGCCTCTGGAATTTGGAAAAGCAACCTTTTTCTGACAGTAAGGCTGACTTTGGGGAGGTTATGCAGTGGATACTGTTTTTGAGGAAATAAATGTATTCAGTCTCTGATCATTTGTCAGATGACCCTTTTAGACCAAGAACCACCAACCAACCTTTCCTAGATATTAAAAGAACTTGTGGGACAAGTGCAAAATCAAATACAAAAAGTGCAGATTTAACCATGAGAAAAATCTTTTGAAACCCTATATTAACTAAGCCAACTGTCATTGTCTGTCTTGTAATTCCTAAAACTCAACTGAAAAATATTCACCTGGAAATTTTAGTAGGTTGATTATGAAGAAGGGGTTTGAATCAGGAAATCACATGAGAAACAATGTTTTTGTAAGGCTCTATGAAAATTCTGAGAAATGAAATCATCTCTGGTAAGCTTAAAGACATGCTACTGTCCCTGCTCATGGCACCAGTGACTATTAGTCTTTACACATTTACGGTTATGGGAGAAAATACTAGGTGTTGTCAGAGGAGATGGCTGAGTTAGTAAGTGCTTGCCTCATGAGCATTAGAACTGATTTCAATTCCCACAACCCATTCCAGGCATGTCTGTAATAGTGGGGACCAGAGACAGGAGGATCCCTGTGGTTTACTGGCCACACAGTCTATCACAATTCGTGAGTTATAGGGAAATATGGTTGTCTTTATAAAAGAGGATGAAATTCCTGTTTGATCCCCAAACCACCTTCTGTTCCCAATATGACATGTACATGCATTAATGTGCACATACATCAAGACAGACAGACAGACAGATAGATAGATGGATAGGTAGAATGTCCTCCTTGACACAACGGATTCTGAATAATCTTTTGTCTCTAACTGCTTCTTTCCTGATGATTCAGCTTCTTACTAAACCAAGAAAATAATCCACATAATCTGATTTCCACATTGTTAGGGATCCAACAGGGGCCTCATTCAAGCTAGGTAAACACTCTAGCAAAGAAGCAACGTTCTCTACTCTGTTATTAGAGTTCAGCTTTAAGGTGAGAACATGCACATGAGTACTGCCAAATCTCTGATCCCTTCCTAACTATTGCTTCCACAACGCCTAATGTTAAAATGCTACTTCTTCAGTCTGAGGGTCAGTAATATAAGTAAGATTTGGTGGTCGTATTTATTTTTAACTTCAAAGGTCATAATTCATTTAACATTTATTTAACAACAAATAAAAGAAAGACCTCAGATATTAAGGTGTATTTTTCTCAAATTACTGAGAAAATTACTGAAGTTTTCATTTAAAAAATTAAGAAATCATGGAATAATTTTAAGTCAGCTTTATTTGGGAATAAAATCTAAAGCCCCAGAGTTGACAAGGAAGTATCACTTGAAAATTTTTCATTTTGAGAAAAAAAATCTTAACAACTTTGTTGGGATCAGCCTGATAACAGTACTAGACACCAGCAGGGATGGGCTGACTCTTCCATGGGTGAAGGTGAAAGCCAGCATCCCTTCAGAATGGTGGAAGTCTGGCAGAGTAATGACAGTTATGACAGAGTCAGCCAAATAAGTGATAAGAAATCACCATTCCTGCACTGCTATATTGATATTTTGATATTTGACAACAAAAGTTTCACACTAAAATTAATATGTTAGTCAGGTTCCAGAAGATGCAGTCTTATAACTAGAAATGTGTCTATGAGAAAAGGGGCCTCTAAGAAAACAGAAGATGTGATGGTGGTGGCCCAAGATCAGCTGCATGCTGATTTTGACACCTGGACAGTAGAAAATGATACCCAAGTATATAATAATAATTTTGTATTCAATTGAGGTTTCTTTGTTTTTTTCAATTCCAAATAATCCTAGGTCAATTACATAATAATAATTTAAATAAAATACAATAAAATATGTGATTCTGATGAAATAATATCATTTAAATACACCATTTTGTTTAGTCCCTTTACTAAATCAAAACAGAGATCTAGAAAACATAATGTTTTGCAAGTAAGGGTTTAAATTTATTTTTATGTGCTACATTCACATTATATGTTCATGTTCAGACAAGAATTTTATTTGTACAAGTGCTTTCCTTTTCTCACTATTATCTTAAGTACCAGGCCTGAAAAAAATTCTAACACTATTCACCGAATCTACAGTCAGCTTGCTGATTATGATCTGTGGAGTTCTCATTATAGGAAGAAATAATAATACATAATTATCATCTGCATACCTAGATATCTAATTCTTAAGATATCTGATAAGATATATTTTGAATCTGCTAACATTTATTGAAGTGCCTATTAAGCCGAAACATTTCTGAACTTCATTTTTTAAACTCTCAATGATTAAAGAAGCAATATGTCAGATTATACATTACATATTCTTAAAAGATAAATTAACTAAGTAAAAATTACTAGAAATAATTGTGTGCATCTATTTACAATTACGTCTTTACATGAATAAAATGATATCTGTATCATTAAGATAAAAATTGTTTCAAATATTTACTTTCAATGAATGACTTTAAGAAAGATAATTTCTCAGCTGGACATATGTACCTATTTTTAAGAGGTATATTTTACTTGATTGGAATAAAACAATGAGAAAACTAAAAAGCACTAAGCGTCTATTTAAGTGGATTCTCAGCATGGCTAAGTAGTGAGTAGGTGGCCACTTTTCAGAAACCAACAACCCCTATGTTCAGAATTGATTGCTCACTAAAGATGACTTTACACTGCATTGTTTGCTAATTTTCATTTCATATCTCTTCCAGATCATTCCTTTGAAATGTCATAATATCTAAACTATAAAAGGCATGAATACCTTGATAAGTACTTAACAAATGATTAAGTGAATGAATATTATTGGTACTCAAAACCATTAATAGAAACTTTAAACTACCAAGCAGCTACTTTCAGTCCAGGAAAGGGGAGCAGAAACATTGAATACCATTTACGTTATCCTATCTGATATTAGAAGGTACTTTTCGATTACATATCGAAGTCTTCGGCATGGAACCACCCAAATATCCCATTTACACATTCCAGCTAAATTTAGTCAACTGACCACTATTAAAAGTTACCTCCTAAGATTAATTGCACCTTCTCTAGTAATTCTAATATGAAAACAAGACACAAAGAAAAAACAAAAGAGATAGGGAAAAATAAAATTATAGCATACTTTCAAATATGTGTTTGCCACATCCTGCACAGCTTCTTTCTGGAAATCTGACTGGGGTGACACAAGAATAAAAAAAGGAAAGAGGAATAATGTCGTATTTTTGTCTTGGAATTTCATATGGCATCTGTAGTTCTCAGAAATTATTTAGCTATTTTTTCTTCTTTTTCTTTTTTATTACAATCCATATTTCAATCTTAATGAGAGTAGGACCATGGGTCTTTATAACAGTCTCATCCTTAGGACTGAGTCTAAAATGTGACCTATCAACTCTGGTTCATATGTACAGTATTATATGTGTATTGATACATACATAAAAATAGATGAATCTATCCACCAAAAGCTGAAGAATACCTGTACCTATCCACCAGGTGTATATACAGCTGAAGAACACCTGTACCCATCCACCAAGTGTATATACAGATGAAGAACACCTATACCTATCCACCAGGTGTGTATACAGCTGAAGAAAACCTATACCTATCCACCAGGTGTGTATACAGCTGAAGACCACCTGTACCTATCCACCAGGTGTGTATACAGCTGAAGACCTACAACAATGCTTTTATCTTCAGTGTTTTATTACTGTACATGAGGATGTTGTCATGTGTACACATATCAGCTACAATTTTAATAAATAATAGCAAATAAATGAAATAGAAATAGCAGTAAAATAACACGGATTGCAGGTATTTTGCCTTCTAAATAACACATTTCTCTTAATAGCATGAGGTTGGGGTTACATTCAGGAGGGTATCGAGGAGCTGGAAGAAAAGGAGTGGATATGACCAAAATATATTGTATCCGTATGTCTTAGTTCACTTTCTATTGCTGTTATAAAACACCGTAACCAAAAGCAGCCTGACCAGGAAAGTGTGTGTTTGGCTTGCCTGTCCCAGTTACTGTCCATCATGAATAAAAACCAATGTAGGAATTCAAGTAGGGCAGGAATCGGCAGACTAGAACTGAAGCAAAGATGATGGAGGAACACTTCTCACTGGCTTCCTCCTCTGCCTCACATTCAACAGCATTTCTTATATCTGCCAGGTCCAAGGACAATGGGCTGTATACTCCCACAGTGAGCACTGAGCAAGAAGATGTTCTACATACTTGCCTCAGGCCAGTCTCATAGAGGCATTATTTCTCAGTGTAAGTTCCCCCTTCAGATAATCCTAACTTGTCTCAAGTTGACAAAAAATACACACACAAGGGTAGACCCTGAAACTCACTGGCAAACTAACCTAGCCAAATACATAAGCTCTGGATTAAGGGAAAAATCTATCTCAAAAACAAAAGGAGGAGAGCAATCGAAGAAGACACCAGAAGTCTCACACATATACACATATAACACACGTCTTCATACACATGAGCACACACATGCATACAAATAGAGTGAATTATTTCTTTTATAAAATGATTCTTAATAGGGCAATGTAATCTAATTGCATATAAACTGATATATATATCGATGATATTCATTGTACTTTGAAGGATAGCCTAGTGGGAAGAATTTTCACCATAGGCAGAACACAGTTGTTTCCATCTTTAAAGTTTCTGCAGTACAGGCCATTTAACATTCAGTACAGAAGAGCGCTGCTTTTAAGATGAAAACTGTTTTCCCCCTTAATCTTATTAGGAAGGCATATATTAATCACTCTTAG
Organism: Alexandromys fortis; assembly: GCF_014885135.2. Classification (NCBI taxonomy): domain Eukaryota; kingdom Metazoa; phylum Chordata; class Mammalia; order Rodentia; family Cricetidae; genus Alexandromys; species Alexandromys fortis. The sequence continues at coordinate 664,387 of NW_026067950.1, forward strand.
CAACAGTGAAAATGGTTCTGCCACCTTCTCTCTTTCGCCCACACTAGACCAGGGAATAACAACTCATTTGGCTATCCTCCACAGCCCTCACAGCCTTCCTGCTCTGCCTTGCCACAACAGACTTGGTCTGAGGAGCAGCCAGTGAATCCGGTAGAAGAGCCATTGTGACTTACACAACAGTTGCTAAGGGCAGCCCGTCCTTCCTACCAGCTGGTCCTGAATCACTGGATGTGACACAAAGATTCTGCTTCAAAATCGGGGATTGTTGTGATGAAGCAATGCACGAACACATGATGTTATTTTCTTCTGACAGTTACAAACCTTCTCGAAAGAGTCTGATGCTCCATTTTAAGTTCCAAGTATTGTCAAGAGAGAAAATTAAGCCATCTTAAATGTGACCAACACGTAATCCACTAGTGAATAACAGTCTTATCTTGACATTTTAGAGGTCTCCTGCTTTAATGGGAAGCCTGTGATTTTCTAATGTGAAACACATGCAGTGCTGGATTAGCATGACTCCAGAGTAGAAGACTCACTGTCACTAAAGGTACATAGTATTTTACTCACAATATGTCACCTAGAGACTAAAAGCTCATTAATGTGACATTCACTTAGCAAAAACATTTTCAGTTTCCAATACTGTGGGTGGTAAGCTACACTTCAGGACATCATCTGAGCCAACACCAAGCTGAGTTCTTTTTAAGAGGATTTGGCTGTTGAGCCAAGGAGAAGAGGAAGCCTTGGAAATAATGAAAATGCTGCTTTGCCATCTAGGCCTGGCTTTCTCACGCAGAACTAGGTAGCTTAGGGGAACTGACAGATGGTTGACAACCTTTCTGCTGTAAAATCAGTTCACCAAGAAATCTTAGCTACAGCATCAGTTGTTTATTTCAAGGGAAGGGGCGCTAAGATAAGCCATGAGTTTGCTTCATAGGACAGGCATGTTCTAAGCAAGGTAGCTAGACTGAGTATGCAGAGAACAGCATCATTTCCATGGAGTGCACATTTTTAGCTTACACAAAAGGGAAAACATCCCTGAATGGTATGAGATAAAATGGCTAAATGAGAAAGAAGGAAATCCACAGGGAAATAACTCCACAATTCCATCTGCAGCTATATAAGCAAGACTCTTCTTCTTTGAAGATGTTGCCTTTCCCTCGCTCAAGACCCCATCATTCTTTGTTTCTCTCCTTTTCTACATACCACGCATCAATAACAGATAAATCTTCCTGTGAATGTGGGTGTGACTTCTCCAATGTGACTCTACATAATTTTCATCAAATATGAATATCATCAGTGCAAGAACCCTGATTTGCTACTGACTTTCGCAATGACACGGATACACAGATAAAGCACGGCAGACACTGGCACAAGCAGACATTTAGGAGGAACTATTACACCTCTGTCCATGTCCCACTGAATGGAATGTTGCTAACTTTAATACACCTTTGTCTATGTCACACTGAATGGAATCATAATTTACAGAATTCCCTAAAACTCAGGTGATTGGTCCCTCTGCTACAAATCTTCATGCTTCTCACAAAGCAGTTGTGTCTGTTTAGTTTACTTAAATTATGATGAAATGTATATCTTCACAAAAGAATCTACTTGCTCCTTGCAGCTAAACTCAAACTCTTCCATGATTCCTGTTGGGAGTACAGAAATCATAATCTGCAGAGTGAGGACAATAGAAACAAATCTGACAAAACAGTACAAATACTCTTCCTCTTCTTTTTTTCCTATCCTTCTCCACCGTCTCTACCTATTCCTATTCCCAATCTTCCACTTATTCTGTTTCCTCCCTGGAAAATAACTAGTCTGTGAGATCCTTATCAGCATAATACAGATATTTTTATGCTACAAGTTTGGTTGCCATGGACTGCACTGAGTCTCCCTAGTGTCTGTATGTGAAAGACTACCCCCCCAATATGGCTGTCAATGATGACAGGCTTTATTATGGAAAGTAAGACTAAATGAGAGACAGTTGGTAATTCAATCTGAAAGAACTGGTGTCTTTAAAAGAGAAGAAAGACATCAGAATTCTCTTCAATGCATGCAGAAGTGAGCAGGTGAGGGTACAGAAAGTACCATCTGCAAGCCAATGAGTGAAATCTGACCAGAAACCAACTCAGACAGTCCCACGGTCTTCAACGCAAGTCTCAGAGCGGAGGGAAATGGCTTTATGTTAAGTCACATCATAATTTAGACGAAAAAGTAACAAGTGAACAAGTGTGGGAGGGCAACTGCCATGAACACGGCATTTGATTTGGGGAATTGTATTTAAGATCATCACTGATGAATAATGTCTGGGAAAGAAGCTCCTACTTGTCCCCGTGGGGACAAAAAGAAGACATCTGAATGCTGTCCCCAGAGGACATGGGGTCTTCTAGTTGGCTTCAGCGAAACTCTGCTACCTTTGTAACCCTGATCATTGCTAATTTGACTTCATCTGTTCTTTCTTTCTCCCTCCAGTCCAGCACCAGTGCTATCTGTTTTGTTTCTTTCTAAGGCATAACCAAGGTCTTTAGCATCTGCAGGCATCTTCTGTAAGCCTTGTTTAAAATGCAGCTCCCATCAGCACAACAGTACCTGTTCTCTTTGCCATGTAACCTTCCTGTTTTGTTTGTGACCATCTATAACATGCATTACTTTTGGCTTTTTTTTTAAATTGACTGCTTGCAAGACTTTAATGAAAGCAGTAATGTAATATGACGAGGAATGACTCATAACAGTTGATTTGCTTTTACCTCTTTCTCTAGAATAATGCCGTGGAATGAACGAATGGAAAAAATTTAAGAGTAGATAAATGAGAAACAGCTTTGCAACAATATCTCCAACTAGCCAGATACTATTCTTCCTGGATCAAACTTCTGCACTTTAGAGTCTATTCGAAATTTATAAATATACCACATAATATTTCATTCTATCATGTATTATTATTATTTCATTTAATTGCTTTTGCTTTATTTCTGTGAAAATACTATCTCTGGTGTCAAGTTGATTTAGGACAGAAAATGTCCAGTCAGAAAAGGACAGTCCTCCCCCATCTGAAGGAGGTGAATTGTCTCCTGTGTTAGTGCATTCATCACTCACAGCCACTTCTTCCTCAGGATCATCTATCCAAAGTGCCTGATTGGAAATCCAAGCTGTCCTTTAAATATGCCATGTCTCCAGTTCCCAGGCTTCATGTGTTTTAACTGTGCTCACAAGCCTCTGCCTTGGTCTTCTTGCTTTGGCAATCTAGAGCAGCTCTTGCACTCTTATATAGTGAGTGTTTTTCTCTCTGGATACTGCTTCATAAATCCCTTGGTTCCAGTGAGGTGGCCTTGTAATACCCCACATCCTATTTTGTTCTTCATGGAGTGAACAGTATAGCCTTTGAGCCCATGTTTAGATACCATTGCTTCCTTGGAATCACCTCAGCGATGGAAGATAAAAGTTGATAGAGTAAGCTCTATTTTTCGCAACAGAAAGATTATTTCTTCCATTTTCATCCACAATGAACACTGGGTCTGTCTATAACTCACCTACTATTGCACCCACTCCAATGACTTGATCTGAACTTTTCCAGCTGTACAATTAAAGAAAACAAATGCTGCTCTGTTAGAAATGCTGCTCACAGGTGTGTTACAAAAAAAGGAAGAAGGCAACTATTGAACCTGAAATTCTCCTATTAGTCAAGCACTGAATCTAACATAGTATTGGCTTATTTGATAAGAAAAAGAAAATGTAATGAAGTTCCACAACAAAGTGCTGAAGTTACTGTATTTAGGTTTTTCATGTTATTAATGGAGAATTTATGCAGAAAAAGAAGTAGACAGAAAAAGAAAGTGAGATTCGGGGTGTAAATTCTGGGCAGTCTTTAGCAAATCCTTCTTTCACTGGGTTTTGATTTCATCATTAGCAATATAAGCTTAATACTTAAATTCTGTCCACAACAATCATATTCACAAACACACGCGCGCGCGCGCACACACACACACACACCCCAATCCCTTGTGTTCACAGACTATACATGTGACTTTAGTAATAGTCCGTGAAGTGTTACTACACAGTGAGTAAACAGAGATAGGACGCATGCAACACTGATGTGGAAATGAAGTTTCCCTTGCATCCCATTTGCTAAATCAGTATCACCATCATCCTAACCATTATCCTCATCAACAGATCATCACTTAAAGCAGGTACTCTGCTAGATGATTTTCATAGATTGTCTCATTAATCCTAAAAATATCCAGAAGTACCTACTCACATATGTCCCATCAGTCCTAAAGTAAGCAACCAAATAAAGGAGCTGATATTATTTACTCCTTGCATTTAGAAAAAGAAAACTCAATATGTACCCAGAGGGATATTATTAAAAATTGAATTTCTATGTGTATCATTTAAAAAAATTGTATTATTTTTTAATTCATAGATAGAGAGAACTCTATGTGTATAATAAAACTATCATTCTTTGTGTGTTGCTAGTCAAGTTTAAATTAATAGATACAATAAAATTAATATTTCAATTACCTATTTACTGTGTCTTCTTCTGAGTGCTCCCAAGGCTTCCATCATGTACATTACAATTCCCATCACTCATAGTTCTAGCAAGCAATCCTAGGTTAGAACATGGTCATATTAACACAGTACTCTGTCTCTAACTCGGGTATCAAAATTTGTTTTGATAAGTTATTTGCTTCCAAAATGTTTCTAAGTTTCTTCTTCTTTTCCATTATGAATCCAAACATTTATTTTGAGTACATAAAACTCATTTTATTTTGTCAGTTTAATGTCCATTAGGCAATGGGATATTATACCACATATGAATATGAGGGGGGGTGGATATGTTTATATTCACAATCACCAGTTCCAACCATGGAGAACTAATAACTGCTTTCAATTTATATGACTTGGTTTAGTGATTAAGCATTTCATGCAAATCGTAACTGCAGATAACAAGCTAAATAAATTAGAGCAAGTTATTTGAGCAGCTTCTCCCATTTGCAAAATGGAAATAAAATAGCAAAACACCTATAAGATTATTGATTTACAAAGGCCAGAAATAGGACTGGGGATATAGCTTGGTGGTAAAACGTCTAACTTGTATAAGGCTTTGTGTTTAATTTTCAGTACTGGATAAACAAAACAAATTTTAAAAGCCAAAAGATAGTAGGTAGTACTTGTACCTAGTGTGCTATGTAACACAAATAAATATGTAAATAGCACTATGAACACCATTATTTGACTTGGACTTTGTAAAGTAAGGCAAAGTTATACAAAGCCTGATAGTTCTTAAGTTAAACAAACTGGAAAGGAACATTGAGTATTGGTACTGTCACACTTTTTCTTCCCTTGGATTGGCTTCACATGTTCGCTAAAATGAATTAATCCAAATCAGTAATTAAGAAGAGGTTCAGAACGGCAAGCAAGATAGCACTAATATGATTAAGGTGACATATTGGAGGTGGCACTAGTGGGTACAAATTTATGTGTGATTCATACTGCTTAGACAAATGACAAAAGCACCTGGGGAAGGCAGAGACAAATTATATTTGCCCAGCAAAACAATTGAGAGCTGAACAATTAGATTAATATACTTTTTAGTGACAATGTGTAGTCAAGCTGCCTCATGCTGAAGAAAAGTCAATTCAAAATGAAAGACATGACTCCATTGTTCTTTCTAAATTCAAAGGGAATGTGAAAAGTTTCTAACAAAGAAGAGCAAACACCAATCCTGCTGATTTTCAGTATCTGCCAAAGAACCAGATCTGTTTCAATATACTGAGGTCACACTAAATATCTCAGAGCAAAAAATATACATCCGTGTTTCCCAAGAGTGTAGAAGATGAGAAACAAGAAAATGTTTAGCAAAAAGATTCTTCAGTTCAGGTCAGTAGAAAGGCAGAGATGTGTGAAGACCGGAGGAGCAGGGCCCCACCATGGAATGCACGTGTTGTTTAGCAAGGTTGGCTGATATAGAACATAGACACATGAGACAGAGCCTTCTGTGCGTGAATCTGAGATACCAGACTTTACAATTCCTTTGAATTTGTGATACCAAAGAAAATATTTTTAGATATTTAAACATATGACTAATAAACACCCAAAATGAACGCATAATACCACATATAGGTCCAGAGTTGGACCAGAAAGCTTGGAATCTTATGTCACTTTGCATGAAACTGTTTGGAAACAACAATCAAAGCATTTTTAGAGTGTTAGTCCTAAGTAAATCAGCTTTAAAATATTATGAAAATCAGAAAATATTTCCCTGAATGAAATTTTTCCACTCCAGGAACTTCTTTGATTTTGAAGACTTCTTTTTCATTTATTTTTATTTTTATGTGCATATGTTTATGTTACTATGTGTTGTGCATAGAGACCAGAAGAAGCCATCAGATCCTCTGGATCTGGAGCTACAAAGCATTGTGAGTAGCATGTGGACTCTGGAAACCAAACTCAAGTCCTCTGCAAGAACAGTATACACTCTTAACTGCCAAGCTATAACTCCATCTTTAGATTTTAAAGACTTCTCTACAGGAAGCATAAGATAAAATGAAACTTGTGATATGGTATATATCTGGCACTGTTAAAATTGTTGTTTTTTTTAAAAATCACTTATGGTCACTGTGCATGTTTTGACTAGACTTAGGCATCATCTTTTAATGCACTTGATGGCTTTATGTGCTTTGAAAGATGATGCCTACATAAAAGAAAACCAACCTACAATTCACAATCCCAGAGAACCTAGAGAATAATGAGGACCCTAAGAGAGACATAAATATATCTAATCTACATGAAAAGTAGGAAAAGACAAGATGTCCTGAGTAAATTGGGAGTGTGGGGACCACTGGAGAAGGTCAAACAGGAAGGGAGAGGAAGGGAGGGGCGCAGAGAAAAATGTATAGCTCAATAAAATAAATTTTTAAAAAGCACTTGGTTGATAATTGAAATGTTTTTATTTCATTTGAGCAGAAATGGAAATCATTCCTTGGTGAACATTTTCAAATCAAAACCCCAGTGAATCACAGACAGAGGTGGACTAGGCTTTTTCTCATATAACCATAAATAAACAAACAGAATTTGAGTACAAAAAGCAACTTCAAAGTATGATTTTATATTCACGTTTCCATTAATTAGGAAAATATGAAGTGAAGTACTGGAGTGGGTCCTAATTACTATGTCTCATCAGCAGAAACCAAAAGTTGGGCTAGAAAGAGGATCTGAAGTAGATGAAGCCTGTAGGAGAAACACCATCGGGAAAACCAAGTTCAAAACCAAAAGCAAACATTGCTTGAAGTGATTTTGATGAATACAAGATGCATGGGAATCTGCCCTAATTCTATTTTATTTTTCTAATGAAAAGGACAATCAACAATTTTCAGACCAGTGAAGTATAACAGATAAAGGGGGACAAGGCTATTTTATTTTCTTCTCTAATACAATATCTCAGTCTTACAGTCAAGAAGACAGTATCTAGGTGTGGGTGTATGGTTGAGTTAATAGAGGCCTCCATTTTGATATTCTCCTTGATACACATTTAAGTGCAGAAACAATGACGTATTTTAGAAGAAAGGTAATTTGAAAAGGCAGAACAGCTAAATACCATCTTTAGTTGCAGTAATAAAAGAATGCAGCTTAAAGCTCACCTCAGAGATCAATTTGATGGTTCATTTGAGGAGCTTCACCTAGATTTTAGATGTTCCTAAATAATCTGGTTTTCTAAGTTTGTTCTGAGAAATGTACATTTTTCTTTGCTAAGAGGCCCACTCTCTTCGTCATGGTAGAATTACACCATGTATGAAACACTACAGAAGGTATCTGGGTTGCCAATGTCAGACAAAATTTCATCCATTAAAAAGGGGGGGGGGGGCAGGTGCCTTTGCTGCTTCCAGATCTTTTCTTGTAACTGAGACTGTACTAACTCATCAAGAACCAGTAAGAAGAGCTACAAAAGCTTATTTGCTGTTGATCTCTAGTGTAGCTCTTAGTTTGTGGCACCTCTTGTGACCAATATGCCCACACAAGAAAAGTTTACAGTCTTGTTCCATGAAGTTGTCTGTCACACCACCTTTCCCCAAAATAGACTGGGGATTGCAAAAACGCCTGGCCTTACACTGAAGGATACCCTCTATGTCTTACTTGTGACTGAAAAAATAAATACAACTAGATTTCTCTAACCACAATCAGTTCTACTTATTATCATTTGTTTACAAATTGTAGAATATGGATTCAGATCCACTTTTACTTCCATAAATAATTAACATAGGAAATAAGCAATTGTTAAATATAGTATCTAGGCTACCACAGCTCACAGAAACAAGGATAAAATCAACCACACAATTTAATTACTTTATTTTAAGAAAATAGTGTAGTTTCTCGAGTTTGTTCACTAAAAGTGATTTTGAACAAGAACAGAGTGGTTTTAGAGAATCTTCCCCCATAAGATCTTTACCATGAATTATTCTTCTTCTCATTCAATGGTGAACTTTCTAATAACTGCACTTGTAGTTTGATACTTAGATGGAAGGGTTATGAGAGCCCTCTGGTGGCCAATTTTAATTTGCTGGTTGTCATGGGCCAGATTTCCCTAACCTGTGCACCCACTGGGGAGCAAAGGCAGATGGAAAGGAAGATGTCCTCTTAGACAGGCAGGGCAGTGCATGTACCATACAGCTTCTTCCTTCTCCTGTCTCCTAGGAAATTTACTCAGCACTTAGATCAAGATCAAAACAATTTAAATTCATGTATTAAATAAGATGTTAAAAAGAGATAGCAAAAGAATTGAAATTTAGATATTAAATCAGGTAAGTTTCAAATAAGAACAAGGGTATGAAAGCAGAACTTTCACAATTCTATGAAATTAGAAGTAGACTTACTTATTAATAGATACAGTCGTTTTTGTTTGCATTATAAATCTTATCTACAGAATCTCCCTGTGGAGTCCTGGCTGGCCTGGAACTCACAGAGACTTGCTATCTCTGTCTCTGCCTCACACCCAAGTACTGGGATTAAAGGCATACTCCATTATATCCAGCTGTCCCATCATGACTTTTGAATATTCTTAACATCTCTCAGGAGAGGGTAATGAAGATGGACATAGCCAAACCTCACATATATACGTCTATGACAAAATCATAATAAAATCTATTATTTGTATTATTAACATAGACAAATAAAATAAAAATATAATTTAAAACATAAAATAACCCATAACACAAAAAATCATGGAAGGAAAATAAAAGACCATAGAAAACAAATTAGGACCTAAAAATGATTTTTAAATAAAACTATAATAAAAAAGATACATATAATTCATTAAATAACACCTCACTGACCTAGAAATTTCTGTGCACTTTCAGAAGTGATGATTTTGTGATGGGAGATATTTATATGACTGGGTTATTAAGTAGCAACATTTTAAAGATGAATCTTAACAGAACTTTAACAGATGCTGACATTTGGAACTTCTTTAAATCCAAAGTCTTCCATCTTCACTACATACAATGAGTACAATTATTAAGCCTGTAAGTAATCAACCATTTTCTTATATAAAGCAATGATAGAACACTACGTTATAAGTCATTTTTACTCTAATTATATATTACCACATGAAAACACAGAATTATGTGTTAAATACCAAAAAGTTTTAAATCTCAGGCTGGAGAGGTGATTCAGCAGTTAAGAGTACTGGCTGCTCTTCCAGAGGTCCTGAGTTCAATTCTCAGCAACCACATGGTGGCTCACAACCATCTATAGTGGGGATGGGATACCCTCTTCTGGCACAAAGGCATATATGCAGAGAGAGCACTCATACACATAAAATAAATAAATAAATATTTTTTTTAAAAAAGAAAAGTCTTGAATCTCACCACACAAAGCAGTAACTAATAATGAAAAAGAATTCCATGTTAAACCATTAATTTCATGTGATCAAATGCACATTGAAAAGACAAATATTACATATAGTATTATATATTATATGTTTGCACACTATATAATTTTATACATCTTCCTTAGTTGTGGTAGAAAAATCAGTCATTTCCACATCACTCATTAATAAATTGTGCTTCAAGCACAGAACTATTTAGTATATGTAAGATATTTTCTAACATCATCTAACCTAGAATATTATTAGCCCAAAATAATGAATAGAGATGTGAATAATATATCCTTATTAAGAACTCATTACTGTAGGTCAGTTTGAGAACTTGATTTTACAGGGTCAATGGTGCTTCATTAATTTGAAGTATAATTATGAATGACCATATTAAAAGATTTAGACTTACAAGAGAATTATAAAGACTGAGAGATTTTAATTACACTCTGCATGCTAATTTTGATTAATAAAAACAATTATGGTTTCTACTTTTAAAATATATTTTTCTTTTTAAAATATAAGAAACTTAGAAGAAATGATTAATATCTTTTTATCAACAATATTATTCTGAAACCAGGAAATAATATCCTCAAAGTTTGGCTTGCACAAAAATGACTGGAGAGTCTTGCTGCATTCCTATGCTCTATACACAAGACTCTAATTGAGATTTTTGAGCATCTACCTTATGTCTCAAACAGTTGTGTGCCCACCCAACCCAACAGCTTCACCATCATAGCAAGCCTCTTTGTCTGGGAGGCTCTGGCTATGTGAAGGAAACACTTTTTGTCATCCTTGTGCTCACTCATACCTTTATGTACACTATCTGTGATATGATAATAATTCAGCAAATATGTATTAAGTAAAAGAATGCAAGAGCATTGATGAAAAAAGTCTTAGGCAAAACAATTTCTCCAACACATATAAAAATTTCCTGCCACATAATTGGGCAGAACACCAAACCATTGCCACACCCAAGTTCAGGAAATTCTCGACAATCTTTACTCTGTGTTCTCATGTAATATATTCTGAATCCAAGCTTTGGAGAGATGGCACAGATGTTGGAGTCTATTCGATATCCTGGCACATAGATCTGCTTGAAGGAAGGTCCTCATGGATTAGTAGCTTTGAGTTCTATAGCAAAGTAGAGAGTCCATTGGCCAAGAGCATTATATTTTTCCATACAATACTCTTGCTCAAAACACAGCATTGCTCATTTCCTGAGAGGGGCCCTTATGCTTACTCACAGCCTGTAACAACAATTCTCCATCTCGGATGAGACAATCATATGTGATCAACATCCAGTGATGAAACCTCTCATTTTCCTCCAATGTTACACATCTATTTGTCCACTCACTGAAAACAAACATGAACTCCAAAAAAGAAGAGAACAAAATCCCATCTTTTAATTTGAAAATTGAAAAACAGAACATGGAAACTCTTTAAGTATTTTCTCTTAATGGAAAATAAAGCAGTTGCTTGGATGCTGAGTTAAATGGGAGAGATGCAACAATGGAAGATCAAAAGTGGTCCTGGATGGAAATAAAAGAGAAAGTAAAAGCTAAAATAAGCAAGTGGGCAAATACAAAATAGTCCAGGCATGGAGGGGGGAGCCTTTGCCTTCCCACAGGGCAGAGCACCCTGACTTCTCTTAGTACTGGAGAGTGAGGGGAGTAGGAAGTAGGAGGGTAATGGGAGAATGGGACGAGGTGGACATTTTTAATAAATAAATAAGTAAATAAATAAAATAGTCCAGGCAAAAACCAGGAAGAAACAGCACAACAAAGGAGAAATCAGACACGGTGTGTAATTCAAGTGGAAGATGCAATATCTGCTTGAGTGTGGTTGTGAAATGACTCAGGTGATGAAAATGAGAAGAGAAGTAGAATCATAAGGAAATGTAAGATTCATAAGAGTAAATATTAATATTAAACAAGGGGAATATTATTTCAAACTTCCATCTGCATTTTTCTTTTTTATTTAAAATTCTTATATATTTTAAAAATGTTTTCCCCACCCCGACTCCTCCTAGATCCTCACCACCTTCCTACCCACTCAATTCTGCATTTCTCTCTCTCTTTAAAAAAATCAAATCAAATGAAAAAAAAAACAGTAAAACAAAAAAATGTCAAAACAAAAAGAAAGAAAGAAACAAAAGCCCACCAAAAAAAAAAACCCACTGAGTTTGTTTAGTGAGGAGATGGATCACATATTCACAAACCATCTCAAAGCTGGGACTCCATCTGGCTTAAATTTGTGCAGGTCTTTTGTGTGCTGCCACAGACTCTGAGTTCAAACGTGCATCAGTCTTCCTATGTCTTATAGACTATTTCTTTGGGCTCATCCATCTGCTCTGGCTCATACAAACTTTCTGGTTCCTTTACCACACAGCTGCCTGAGCCATGAGGGGCAGGTTTTTATGAAGACACCCCATTTATATCTGAGTGCTCCCAGGTCTCTCACGGTCTGCATGTTGTCCAGTTGTAGGTTTCTGTATTAAATCCTCATCTACTTCAAGAAGAAGCTTCTTGGATGAGTATATATAGACACCAATCTATATATAGCAATATGTCATCGGGAGTTATCTTATTGCTATGTTCCTTTAGTATTTTTATCAGTATCCTAATTCAAAAGTACAATAGTGAATAAATATTATAGAAGTAAGCAACCACTCTCTGATGGATGTAAAGCATGATCCACATGACAAAACTCATAACTGGTAACGTCAACTGGGCCAAATATCCACTTCTGGCTAGGACATAGATCCTAAGGGAGAGCCAAAGCAGTAAACTGTCCACTAAGTTCTCATCATTATTCCTATAGATCATGATTCTCTCAACCCTCATCAAAGTACCTTCTATCTGCACTATATGATAATCAGTATAGATACTATATCATTTGGTTGATAAGCAGAAAAGAAGTGACTACATATTATTTAACTCTTAATGGGACATTTATATCACAGCCGCCTCCCCCAAAGTTTAGGGATCACCAAGGAAGTGAAGGCAGAGCAGTATTTTTCAGACATGACTACACAGTTGCACACAAGAACCCACAGCAGCTGTTACTGAATGCACAGGACTTGTACAACATCAAACAAACCCAAATGCCAGGGGAGAGGCAAATGAAGCGCCAATCCTATCTGAAGATATATCTGCAGTCAATTGCTTCTGGGTAGGAATGAGAGCCCTGAGACACTGCCCACCCTCCAGGAAATGGTCCTACACACATATAGGCAGCCCAATGTGGAATCAGTAGGTTTTTAGATAGATTTTACAGTTTAAAACAAAAAGAACACAGTTCAGAAGGGAAAAGTTTTGTTGGTATAGGGAAGAAACTGGAGGGGAGGGAATAGGGATAAATTTAATAAAAACACATTGTGTGTGTGTGTGTGTGTGTGTGTGTGTGTGTGTGTGTGTGTTGGAGGAAAGGCTGCTTGTTGGTTCCCAGCCGCTTAGCCCTGAAATAATCACTCAGAAACTGTATTATTTATATCACTGCTTGGTCCATTAGCTCTAGCTTCTTATTGGCTAACTCTTACACATTAATTTAACCCATCTCCATTAATCTGCATCACCTCTAGGTTGTGGCCTACCATCAAAGTTTCAGCACGTCTATCTCCAGCGGCTCCATGACTTATCCCTGACTCCACCCTTTTTTCTCCCAACATACAGCCTAGTTTTCACTGCCTAGTTCTGTTCTTCCCTGCCATAGGCTCAAAGCAGTTCTTTATTCATTAACCAATAAAAGCAACACACAGACAGAAGTACCTCCCACACCATGTATGTGTGTGTTTGTATGTATTAATAATAAATATTTCCAAATTTTACAAGGAAAGAAGTAAAGGAAATATAGTGGTTCTTCATAATGAATATAATATTAATTAGAAAGGCAATATAAAAATTGATGGCAGGCTGAGAAGGGCATGTCTGAGAGAAGGAATTCCTCTTCCCACAATTGAGGCCTTCGAGTGAACAGCTTGATTTTGTTTTCTATTGTAGCATAACAAATCATCAGAAATGCAGATGTTTAAAATAACATCCATTATGTATCTCACAGTCTTATGAATCAGAAGACAGGGCACAGTACAGCTGGGAGCTTTGCTCAGTGTTAACACCTGACTATTTTCTCACTAGGAGGTTCAGACAAAGATGGAGTCCTGGCCAAGCTCTGATCTCACTTCCTTGTGACTGTAAGGTTCATGGAACCTCGTGTCTCCAAATCCAGGAAAGTGAGGAAAGGATCTCACCTGTTTTAAATCCCAACTTCAGGAAAGGTATGGGAACCTTTCTCTAAAGAAATCACCTGCTTAGATATGTCCTGCTTGGTGCATTCTCTCTTCCATTAAGCTAAAAAAAAAAAAAAAAAAAAAAAAAAAAAAAAAAAAAAAAAAAAAAAAAACCATATGTAACCAAGTTTACATAGAAACCTGATAAGTATTTAGGAAAGAAAAGTGAAGTCTAAATGTTCATGGGAAGAATCAACAGATTTAAACATGAAAATGCTAGTCCTGGTGTGGAATGATAAGATCAGAGCAATCACAAACCTCAGGCAAGACAGTGAGCAAGAGCAATGTTCTTACAGGGAGTCTGGCAAATTCAGGACAGAAGGGAGCCCATATCTATTCATCTTGGAACTCCTCCCTGACATCTTTCCTGGGAAATTATCAGAAATATAAACAGAAGATAACATATTGTTTGAGTGGAAGTTACACGTTGTAAATCACCTGATGTGGGTGTTGGAAACAGTAGCCAACTCCTCTGCAAGAGCAGCAAGAATTCCTAAGCACTCAGCCATTTCTTAAGCCCTAGAAATGACCTCTGTACTTTAACCTGAAGCATGTAAGAAGTAGGTCAGTTTTATGGCCAAGAGTCTTCATAAGAAGAGGAAATAAAAATACAGGCTATGCACAGGAAAGAGTTCTAGATGCCAAATGTCATGTCCCAGATTCCTTTGCAAGCAACATTCCAGGTAGTTGGAATCTGATTTTAAAAAAATGGACCAGAGTAGGTCAATGTGAATTTGTCCCAAAAGCTCATTCAGAAAACCCTCATTCACCAGTGACTTTGGAATTCAGTATGTCTACCCTGTCTTAAAACATTAGCTAGAAGCAATTATGAATAATTGTAGTTAATGGTAGCTACATAAAAATCCCTCTCATGACTACAAAAACAAAATAGAAGAACTAGCAGATTCTTTAAAAACATGAATTGTGGCTGTTTTTCTACCAGAAATATCTCTACTTTTAAATATATCTATGTGAGTGATTATTATTTTTTATAATTATTAAAGGTAAAATACATCCTAAAATATGTCATAGTTGAGGTGGAATAAGAAAAGAAAATTTATTTGTTCAGTAAAATCACAAAACTAAAATCTTTTCTTTGAAAGTAAGTTGTCTGTTCACAAATTCTCTAGGCATCCAGTCTGCTAAGCAGGGTCCGTCTTGATGCAGTTAAAGCAGAGCACAGACATATTGGCTTCCTTTCCTTGCAGAATTTCTGGGTAAAAGTGGAGAATAAACTTAAGTAGATCTAATTTCACAATGGCTGAAAGAGGAGTCATACCCCTTTACACACACACTGAGTTTCATTCTGTGTTGTACAGAAAGACCTTACTGTGGAGAGGCACGGGGAGAGAATGTTCTTTAATAGTCCGTCTTCACGAGTAATCTTTGTTACTTATTTTACTCCCTTGGCAGTGTGAAAAGACCTTGCCACTGTCCTTGTACTTGCCCTTCCTGTGGAGGAAGTCTTACATCTTCAAACCCTCTGTCTCTACTCTCCTAATGACTTGTTAGAATCCACAGTCCCTAGAAATTGGAAGTATTTCACTTTTTCATGCTGTACTGGGTAAACAGTTCAGAGTCAGAGCCTCAGGAGACAAGAATCCCGTATGTTACAAGAGTCAAAGGAAATCAAAAGCAAAACAAAAGAAACAAGAAAAAGACACTTTTTGAGGAAGCAAATTTTATCTCAGTTAATGCCTCCCAAGCATTCCCTCCAAGGTCAGGAAATACTTCTGCCTTAGAAATGTTCTGTGCAGCATCAGGGTCAAGGGCAAGTGAAGGGCATGAAGTCAGCCAGGGCCACATTCTGGCACTGCCTGAGCCCCTGTTTCTACATTTATGCATCTTCTATTTCACTCTGAATATTTTTAAAAATCTTCCATTTGTCTCAGTACCTTGTTGTGAATGGTCTTTCACAACTATCAGAACTACAATGGGAGGTCTGGGGCTGTAACTCAGTGATAGAACATTTTTCAGGCCTCCACAAGGTTCAGGGTTTGATCCCTAACACTGAAGTGGTGAGAGGCAGGGGGTTGCCATGAGAAGGAGAAAAAAAAATACTTACATTTAAAACCCTATTGCTACTCACACAACTAGAAATTCATTCTATAATGAAGAAAATGAATAAATTGGCTCATTATAATTGGCATTTTATCTTTAACCATGTTGTTCAATATTTCCCATCTCTTCAATGCCACACATACAAATAAAAAGTAAAAAGCTATGACTCCTGGTATTTTGTCCTGAAAAAAAAAAAAAACACCTAAGTATAAAATTCAGCACATCAGAGCTATCTTGTTTAGCTCAGTAGTGCACTGTCACACTTTAGGACATGTGAAGTACATTCAACACTGAGCACATTGCAATAGGCCTAGCATCAAAGAAAATTCACTTGGTGGGAAATCCCACCTCAGAGGCTGCAGAGTCTCTTGCTAATAGATCTCTTTCTCATGTCCCTGCTGCTCTGTCATCCTGTGCCTGACAGATGCTGTTGTTCAGTCACCTGAGCAGGTCTCTAATCCACATGCCCACTCCCAGCGAGACCTTGTTTACTTCTGTTGTTAGTTGAATTATTCCTTCAGAATAGGAAACCCGCTCCCCCAGACTACCCATCCAGCTGCTTGGGTGTCCATTTGACCCATGCTGTCTTTGCTTTGTGAGCATTTACAGGCAAAAGAACAATTACGTGCAAATGCTGACCTTTCCTTGGTAGAGCCAGAAAAACCCAGAGCTTATTAAGGGGGAAATTCTTAAACCTTTCTTAGCTTTTGACACCATTGTGTTTCAGCAATTCATGCCCACCTCCAAGTGCCCCACAAATATTAAAACGCTTGGGTAATTTGTTTATTGACTTTGTTGCTCTTGTTAGTCCTCTCATCTCCCTAGCAGAACCAGCCACAAACTGTTTATGGTGCCAAGGGCAAAAACAACACCTTTCTTCCCAATATTTCATTGCATCCTATAGTAGATACGCATTTGGTTACTATTATCACCTATTAGACCATGAACTCTTCAAGACACCGATATCAAATACACAATAGTACTTGAGGAATAAAAAAACAAAATAGGCAAAAAAAAAAAAAAGTCATTTAAGTGCACAGTTCTACTACAGGAATCTTCCTGTTCATGAGTGCCAAGACCAAATGCCTTTCATGTAGGCACAGAGATCCTTTTAGACAATTGTACTGATTCCATCTCAAGGTACAGAAACCCCATTAAATACATTTTCTTTATGTGAGTTTACTCATTGCTAATTGTGGCCTTTTGTGAAGGTCTTAGCATTAAATGTTTATAATAAAAAAGTCAGCAAACGTGAGAGTGAGTAACAGTTTAGAACAGAGCATGCGTACCCCCAAATGCCTCAGCATTAAATACTTCGTGGAGAGAATACCCACTGAACACTCTCTGTGGCCCTCACCTTCTTCCACTTAGGCAGCACTATCTCTATCTGTGCAGAAAGGCTGTGAGGTGCAGGGTTTTTTATTCCTTTGACATTATATGTATGTTATTTTCTCTGAATAATATGTGTTAGAAGAATTTGCCAGGTATATTTTCTCAATAAAACAGACAAGACAGGAGGATCAAGAACCAAGGCAAATGAGACAACCAGTCATCACTTGCCATCATCCAGCTTGTTTTAGGTACAGTGCAAAAGGCTTCCAGATAAAATGGGATTCTCATACAGTACTGTTGACTTCATTGTTTATGTTAATACTTCCATTTAACATAATATGTGTGTGCATGTATTACACTTACATAAAACTCACACATACAAACACAAACTCATACTCGTACACACATGCACACATTAGTACTGTAAAGCTCCTTGTGTTTTTTTTTTTTTTAGTTTTTTGTGTTTTGCTTGTGTTTTGTTTGTGTTTTGTTTTTTTGTTTGTTTGTTTGTTTGAGACAGGCTTTCTCTGGGCAACAGTGGCTGTTCTGAAACTCACTCTAGACCCAGCTGGCCTCTGTCTCTTGAGCATGCACTACCACCAAGCACACTGTGGGTTCTTGATGAATACTTTGACAAAGCTAAATATTCATAGAACATTTGTTTTAGAATCAAGTGATGCTGTTCTGTGTGTAAAGCGACAGCATACACTTACCTTATTTAATCTGCAAAGCAAACATGAATTGCATAATTCAGAGAGTCAAATTATGTTCCGACTTCTCACTTCTCACTGGATTATGACTCAGTAAGAGGACATAGCTCCTTTCCATCTACATTGTGTGTTTAAAATCATGTATAAAACAGGAAGTATGAAGTGCAATTGTAAAAGTGGGATTTTTAAAATATATCTATCCTAATTATGATGTGTCTGATAAACTTTCTAGGCATATATTTACAGGAATCAATAGAAATTTAAAAATTATTATAGTGTTTAGCAAAATTATAGTTTCATTCATAGTCTATTTTGTAATTCCCCCAATAATTTACAGGTAAATGGAAGTGCCTGTATTTCACCATTGGTATAGATATTTCATGTAACCCATCCTTTATCAAATCATATTAGCCTGAGGTAACCACCAGAGTCAGAGGATCTACAGAGTCACATACTTCAATCTAATCCCTCTTCCAGTGACCATAGACCCATTTTATCACGCGCCATTCTTTATTGACTAGATTCTCTGGTACCCACACAGGCTATTCCATCATTTTAAAGAGAACAATCTCAGCTCTATGGTTGATCACTTTACTAACTTTTGTTGCTGAGACTGAGGGAGAAATTCTTTCTTTCCAGGGACTATAGATGCCCCCGAAGAAACTAATGCTGTCAATTTTAGTGGTTATTTAATTTTTAGGATTCTGGGTTGACTTCCCCAGGGGCTATGTTGGAGGTCATTTCAGAGCTACCCATCAGTGTCACATTTAAAGACAGACATGGTGCTAACCAAGATGAACATTGCATAGATCTAGCCCACGGGTGAGGTCCTGATTCACCCAGCCATACTTCTTGTTCTTAGCCTAAAGATAGGAATGTGCTATGTTTTCCTTTGTTAATTCGGAATGCTATGCCCTGTTCCCCGAAGCCAGGTTCTCAGTTCTTATTTTTGTCACCATTTCTTCCACAGGTACAGGTGCCCCAGGATGTTTGATGTGGTCAATGCAGATAAGCACCTCTGCTGTCACTGATTTCAAATAGCTTCTTTTTAAAAAGAAAGCTTTCCACATCCGATGTTCAGATAAATTTTTAGATATTTGGATAAAACGTGCAAGTAGATGTGTTGATTGGTTTTATTTGTCAATTTGACACAAACTAGTATCACCTAAGAAGAGAGCCTGGGGACGGGGGCAGCTGCCTAGATCATGTTGACTTGTGGGCATGCATTTGAGAAACTGTCTTGATTATATTAACTCATGTAGAAAGATGCAGCCAAAAAGTGGGCTGCGTCCCTCCCTGAGCTTTAGTTCTGAGCTCTGTCAGAATGGATGAAGCAAGCTAAGCAGACGTGTGTATCATTTCTCTCTGCTCTTCTCTGTGGGTGTGATATAACTAGTTGTTTCAAATTCCTCCCTTGGCTTTCTCACAGTGATGGACTCTAACCTGGGACTGTGAGCTAAAGTAAACCGTTTCCACCTTAAGCTGTTTTATAGCAGGGTATTTATTACAGCAACAGAGCTGAAACTGAAACACCGATGTCTTCAGGTGCGCCATATTCCTCTGCCTGAATACTAGTACTAACCTTTCACAAAGCAGAAAGACCTAGATGGCTTTTAAATTGATCATCTCACTATTTATTATCTAATATTCCCTCTGGCTGATGAAAGATATAACACTTCAAATTTTGTGGATTTTGAACCACTATTGTGTTAAGCTGTTTTATTAGTTTCATGCAAGATAAGTTCCCAGGAGCACTCATTTGATTTAGTTAGAGGGCACAGCTGTAGATTCAAGGTGTAATGGAAAAAAACAGAGGAAAAATTCAATTCATCTCGTTACATGCTTTCTTTTCTCCGAGGAAAGAGAAATATCCAGATCATTTCCTCTCTTATCTCAACCACTAATAGCATATAACCAGCATAACAGAACTAAAGCAAACACAGCCTTTAAGATTTTTAACTAATAACTTTTCTACTGCACCATGTATTCACAAAACACAAACATTGTAGAAACAAAGACTGACTTGTTTACATGTGTGTCTTTCCTAATTACCAACATAAGACATAAAACATTACAAATTCTTTTTTTAAATATTTATTTATTTATTATGTATACAGTATTCTTCCTGCAGGCCTCATTATAGATGGTTGTGAGCCACCATGTGGTTGCTGGTAATTGAACTCAGGACCTTTGGAAGAGCAGGCAATGCTCTTAACCGCTGAGCCATCTCTCCAGCCCACACAAATTCTTAATAATAATATTTTAATTATTTATGTGATAAATACATAAATGAGGCCTATCTGGGTCCTGACAATCAGAAGTCTTAGAGAATGAATTTGTAAATGACAAGATTCAAATTTATTTAGTTAACATTCATTATAAATGTGTCAGATGAAAGAGAAAAGACTGGTCTAGGCTAAACACTCTAAAATGCATGCCAACTAACAGAATTAATGAATGAAAAAGCAAGTTCTTTTGATGGGAAAGTTTAGAGTGAGATTTGAGAAAAGATATGTGACTTCTGGAATGGCTTGCTTCACACAGATTTCAATTTCTTGGCCCTGAACAATGGACACAAGAAAGAGTAAGACATTTTCACTCTTTGTATAATAATGACTCCATTATTATAAACCAAACCTCAACCTGTATCTATCTGATTTAATAACACAAAATTTTAGTCAAAGGATAAACTCTAAGTGTACTTACACTAATAATTATTAGTACTTTTAATTTTTATACAGAGTTCTAAACTGTCATAAATGCTAGGTTTAAAAAATTTGCACTTAGGCCTACAATGTCCATTTGGTCATAAATCAGTGAGCTTGTGGGGGGAATGAAGTACGTTCTCACCATGGTTTGTGTTCATCCCCCTGGATACCACTGATGAAGCTAACCCAGGAAGCTCTTTTGAGTTTACAGGAGCACATGACAACACAATGCACAGTGTTTGAAAGAAGCCGACTTCACTGGCACATGGAAACTTTGCAGGTATGTCAATCAGAAACATCTATGGTTGAGGAACTTTAAGAGCTATTGTGAGACATTGTGACTCCCCGAAATAATAATATAATATGGTTTGTCTTCTGGGTAATATCAAGGAGACTTTTTTTTTATACAATTTCATTTTGGTCCGCTGAAACCAATATATCTAAAATGAGAATGTTATCACCAGGCAGCTGAACCCTATGTGGAAAAGCTCTCTCTAGAAATAGAAGCTCTTGAAGAAGGAAGGGTACAGCTATGACTGTGCACATCAAGCCATGAAGAACTAAGGGATAAGCTGGCAGAACAAATGTCTGACCGCATCCTGCCTCTCTGTAAGCATGCTGTAGGGACCTGTGGTCCAGGGTTAGGGTCAGGGTTAAGTTAGGGTTTCTCAATAGGAAAAACCTGCTTGAAGCCTATAAAATGTTATTAAAACGATATTTCCTGCTATAATATTCCTAGTAGTTAATCTTGATTGTCAACTTGACAGAATTTAGAAGTCACCTAGAAGACAAACTTCTGGGCATATTTGTGTAGGTCACTGCATAGACGTTTAAATGAGATGTAAAGACCCACCTTAGCTATGGGTGGTGCCAGTCCATGATCTAAAATATCAGAGTGAATTAAAAAGAGAAAATGAACTGAGCATCACCATCTACTTCTTCACTACCGATGCAATGTGATCATACTACTGATTACTGGCTGCAATGCTATCAGTCGTGATGGATTGTACCTCAAAATAAGCAAGCAAACAAACAAAAAAATAAATAAACCTTCTTTCCTTACATTGCTTTCCTTTGGTAATTTGGCCACAAAAATGAGAAAAGAATCTAATACAATGTCTTTGTGCATCCATGACCTATTTACATATAAGTTAGAATGAGAAAAATGTAATTAACCAACCCACTGTTGGAAGGAAGATGCATTCTTTACCAGTGGGTAATAGTTCAAGTTATCCCTACTTCTGAGAAATTCAGAGGTTCAATTAACAATTGATTGTTAAATTGAATGTAATTTAGAAGAATCATAATCTCATAAGTATTTTGTAGCATTTGGTTAATATCCAAAAGGAACACTGAGTTCCTCAGAAGAAAAGATTCACACAAATGTAAGAATAGAACAAAATAAGCCTCCCTGACAAAGAGCAACATGACATTTTTAACATAGTGGACTTCAATTGCATCCTATAAAGGATGCTTTTATTTCCAACAATGTTCAGCAGGATTTCTACTATATTAATTCTAGTATTATAAAAAGGAACCCAGTGGAGGCCACTCATAATTATTCAGAAATACTATTTTAAAAAGTACTTTGTAACACACTTTTTGCTAACTTATTGAAATAGGCGATGATAAAAAATAATCCTAACATCAAATAAAGGATATTTTGAATATACAGAGTATTGATTCCAAGACCTGACCACCTGAGAATACAAAGACCCAAGGATACAAGTTCATAGGAGATGGTATAGTGTTTGTATATAATGTGTAAGCATCCTCCTACATACTTTCAATCATTTCAAGATTATATACAAGAGTAATCCAATGTAAATGTTACATATGTAGTTTTTCTATTTGATTCATAGGAACTAATGACAAGTGGAAGGGTATATTTATATCCAGAACAAAGTTAGCATTTTTTCTAATATTTTTTTTATTTATTTGTTTTGTTTTTTTGAGACATGGTTTTTCTGTGTGGCAGACCTGGCTGTCCTGAAACTCATTTTATAGACCAGACTGGCCTCGATCTCACTGAAATCCCCTTGCCTCTGCCTCCTGAGTGGTGGAATTAAAGGCCTATACAACCACCGCCCGGATTTCAAATATTTTCTATCTGACTTGGTTGGATCCACAGATATTTAATATCTGTGGGGCTGACTGAACTGTGCAGTTCTGAGGACACAGAGAAACAAGAGTGACAGTTTTGCTAAGCCACCCTTGTGCAACGCTGCAGCCTATAGAGGCAGTGGGAGATGGGACTGCAGGGACAGCTCTGACAGGGTGATGGGACTTAGAGCCAGCTGGTGACCAAGCCAAGAAATCAGCCCGAGAGGAACGGGGATGAAGTGTCAAATGAAGGAAATCAAAGCTACAGAACTGGGAGAGTGCTTCAGGCCTCCCACTCATTCTCAGAAGCAAATAAGGAGACACAGGTATCCAAGCCGTGACCTATATCTTGCTCCTTTTTATTTTATTCTTCTCTCTTTCCTCCATTATTATTTTAATAATTCATATATAGGAATATTTTCCCTTTTAAAGTTAGAGTCATCAACTTTGCTCTCTTATGAGTTTATGGTGAAAGTAAAGTGTGAAAGTCTATTCATTTCTAAGTGACCCACACAGCACAGACAGGGAAAACACGAGGAATGTCTCGGCTTCGCCAAAAGCGGCAACTCTACACTTTCCTTGTTACTTTGATCCATTCCGAAATTGAGCCCAGAAAATTTCATTGTGGAAGTTAGACAGGAAAAATTAACATAATGAGAAATAGTTGGATGCTACCATATAGCCTCCTTTCTCTGAGAGCAAAAAAAAAAAAAAAAATGTCTGTAATGCTTTCTACAGTAAGACAATCTACACTGCACCCATCTAAGATGCTGGTGCAATATTTTACACCAAATATATTCTTCTAATTATGCATATTTAGACATGATACAGGGCTTGACAGAGTTAAACAGAAAAGCATGAATCTAAGAAGAATTCTGTAACCATGGCTGAGATAAAGTTGTCATCCTCAACAAGAGTATATGACAAGGGCAGATGTCTGAAGCTCCTTATAACAGATATCCGGGTGTATTCATGAGTTTCCTGTTGCTGTGATAAAACCATGACAAAGGCTACTTAAGAAAGAGAGTTTATTATGGCTTAAGGTTCCAGAGGATTAAGAGTCCATTATGGTGGGGGTAAAATCATGACAATAATTGGTTGGCATGGTGGCAGAAACAGGAAGCTGAGAGATCACATCTTTAACCACAAGCATAAAGCAGATGGCAAACAGAAAGTGGGGTAAAGCTATAACATCCCAAAGTCCACCTCCAGTAACATACTTCCTCCAAAAGAGTTGCACCAAATCCCTAAACAGCACCACCAAACAAGAATCAACTGTTCAGAAGCCTAGTTTCAAACAAGGCAACAAGAGTAAGATGGTACTGGAGGAGAAGAACTAGAAACCAAAAAAGAGACCCTGACCTATGAGTGTTCTTGCTACCAGTTCAACAAGTCAGGATTAGAAGCACAATGAGCCGACTTCTAGAACCTAGAACATACTCTTGTATACCAGTACATACCTAATTGCCTCTGAATTTTTAACACAGTGTATTAACTAATTATCTCATTTTTATACAGTCTGAAAGCCTTAATAATCCGATTTTTTTGAAAATCGAAGTAATCCCATTATCGATTTCTAGGCATGTCATATATAAGTAGTACTGCTTTCCAAAATTTCTAAGCAGGCCAGTCAATCTGTGGAAGTAATTCCACACCTATATGCAAACCATATGCAAACAAATTATTGTAATACACATTTCTGTGGGAAAATATGTCAACATTTCTATCCTAAAACTATGTATAAGATTAATCTAATAATAGATTCAGATATGCATCCTGCTTGAGATGTTAAAAATAAAAAGATCATGCATATCTGTCAAGAAAAAGCAATGATCAGGCATGTAGCAAAAGTGTTCCCATTAGCCCACGTGGAAACTTGGGCCAGACACTAGGATTTCAAGGGAAATAGAAGTTGACAGGGGAGACAGCTCTCAAAGAAACTGTACATGGTCCCAATAGAGAACCTTTTCTCTTGCAAAATTAAAAGGGAAAAAGATATGCAACAAAAATCTAAAGTGTCAGATGTGTTGAATTTCTACATGCCAGAGTGTCCACTCATCAGACTGACTGGACTGGAAAACCTTACAAACTGTAACTTTAGAATCAATACTATTGGACAATTGCTGACCAGAAGCTGGCATCAAAACCTTTCTCTACCTCTTTAGAAACTGTCAAAGTATTAAATCCCACAAAAGGAAGACTTGTATTTGAGCCTGAAAACAGGGTATTTTGTACTTACCCAGATGGAAAAACCATTTCAGCTAAATTCCCCAGAAAAAAAGAAGGAGATGGATGTTATTTGTTTCAAAGGCCCCTTTCATGGCGATTTCTAGAGACTACTTTGTCACCACAGATGTATTGCCCTAAAGGACAGCGTCATGACCACTCAGGAATTAGAGACACAGTGAACCTCTAACTCATGAGGAAAAGCATCAGGCCATCCCAGAAATGTTTCTTATTTTACTGAAACTTCACAAGACTCATTTAGCTGATATGAATCTAGTGTAATTAGTTTGTCTTTCTGGCTTCACTTTTTGATTAGCTTGCCCAACTAGAGAGAACTTTCATAGGGTCATTGCCTTTCTATATGAAGTTTCTGGGCCAACAGACACAGGCAAAGGTTGCATGTGATTGCATATTTTTAGAGATTAAGTAAGAATAAAGGGGAAATTTTTTATCTCTTTGTACTTAGACCTGGTAGGTAAATAAAATAGTTTTTTAAATGTTAACATAAAACAAAGATATAAAATTAGCAGTCACATTTTAATAGTAATATATAATGTAAGATACATGATAATAACTCAGTGAGTTACTGTTACCTTGAATCATTGTATTCCTTATACTGTATGTCAAGGAACTCATCTAGGATATCATGGTGTCTCAATATAGAGACTTGGTGTGATAAAGAGAAGTTATGCAGATCACATGAACTCTGTTGTTGGTTAGCAATACCCATGATGACAAGCAGGGAAGGAACCCTGAGTTATTTAATCACAACCCCACATCAGCCAATGCATCTCTGTTCCCTCTCAGTACAGATCACACTGCTAACATCATGGTGTATTAGGAAACTGATATTAATTTCCAAAAGGAAATGAATACAAAAAATAGCACTTATAATTTCACCAGTGTTACAGCATTTCACAGAGTTTTTCACTGTCCTCTGTTACATAAGATTCTTACATTATAGAGTGGATATACAGCAGGGTTGATGATTTTAAAACTTGATTATATATATTTCCATATCCTAAATCATTGTGCTTGTTGTCTTCATAACTACAAATTATGCTCCAAGTTAACATATTATACTTTAATTCATTCTATCGCACAAATAATTTGCCTACAGTATTTTTCTCTTGAAAAATGTTATGTGGTGTTTGGGGAAATGGCACAGTGGTTAAAAGTATATGTTGTTCTTCAAAAGGATCAGACTTCAGTACCGAGAACCTACACTGGGCAGGTTATGGCCATGTGCAACTCCAGTTCTAGGAGGTCCAACATCCTCTACTGGTCTTCATAGGTATCTGCACTCACATGCACAGATATACATACATACACAAAATTTATTTAAAGTCTTAAAAATCTTCTACATGTATAGTACTTTACTCCTCTTAAATTATTTCCAACGAGTGATCTGAGCCCAAAGCTGTATATTAGAAATGCATATTAATATGAAAGAATATAAGGTACTATATGCTATATGCTCAATACATGTTCACTTTATAGAGATGTGCATGTATGCATTTCTGTGTGGTTATACATTTTGATTTCAGTGTTATATTTTAATTCTTTTCAAATCCTTAAATTTTAAATTTGTTTGAGATTATAGTACTAGAAAAAAATTATCCTTTTAAAAGAACCATTTATGAACCCAGAAGTTATAAATGTTATCTATATAATTAATTATCATCAAAAGCTTAATGCTATGATTGATCAAGAAATTGAAAGCAAATTTCACCTGAAATGTGAGCCAATTTTGAGATTTTTTTTTTAAGAACCAACACACCTCCTTAGATTTCAATAAAACAAAAGGGAGTCTCTAAACAGCTGCCTGTTTCATTGCTCTCTACTTACGATGTGTGATATGTTTCACATTGTACTTACGATGTGTGATATGATTTTACAACACCTAGTAAAGACATGCTGGTTGTTGTTGGATCACAGTAAAGGCCGTGTGAACAGCATGTTCCTCCAAAATGGCTGACTAGAGAGATATTTATATAAGAAAAACTAGAAGAACAAATTTAAATATGCGTTCTTGGGTCAAGTTCAAAGAAATGCAATTAGTTTTAATGTCTATATAAATGAACCTGGAAAATCTAGTAAATGGGTCTGAGATTAGAAACTAGCAACAGATGGCAACACACTTTGCTCAAGGCCAAGTTTCTCATAACCTTGAAATTCTGAAAGGTCTCCAAAGAAGGAAAACAAGATAGGCTTTTAGCCTGGATTGTCCTCAAGACAGATGCAGCTAATGGACTTGTGTCAAAAGAGAGAAAATGAGATCGATGTTTACAGACTTAGGTCCCACAGGGGAAGGACGTTTTGCCATCGGGTCTGTGGAATAAATCTTCAGGCAAAGATTGGCAGATGTGGAATGTGTCCTGGCAGGAAGCACAGGTGATATGGACACAGGGCACATCACTCAGGAGCTTGCCAAGGACAAGAGAGTTATTGACAGATACGATTTCCTCACCACAGATCCCTCACTCCAGACTGTGACAGAGAATGCCAGATGCTACCTGAATCACACTCTCAAAACAAATAGGTTTGACTACAAGACCAAGGCTCAAAATGAGGCTGGGACATCAGTGTGACTGGAAATATTTAATGAGGCTGGGAAGTTGGCTCAGTGGGTGAAAGCACCTTCTACCAAATCTGATGGTTTAAATTCAATCCCAGGATTCCATGTGGATTCTTGATGGAAGAATTGATTTTGCAAGTTGTCATCTGGCCTCCACATATATATCACGGCATAAGTGCATGCCCATATGTATATACAAACACATGTGTATACATAATATATAAACAATAAACTGGGGGCTCTATTGTTTCTTTGTTTTGTTTCTTTTTTATTTTTTTATTTATTTATTAAAGATTTCTGTCTAGTCCTCGCCACTGCCTCCCATCTCCCTCTCCCTCCCCCCGATTAAGTCCCCCTCCCCCGATCAAGTCCCCCTCCTCATCAGCTCAAAGAGAAATCAGGGTTCCCTGTCCTGTGGGAAGTCCGAGGACCACCCACCTCAATCCAGGTCTAGTAAGGTGAGCATCCAAACTAGGCTCCCACAAAGCCAGTATGTGCAATAGGATCAAAAACCCATTGCCATTGTTCTTGAGTTCTCAGTAGTCCTCATTGTCCGTTATGTTCAGCGAGACCGGTTTTATTCCAGGCTTTTTCATACCCAGGCCAGCTGGTCTTGGTGGGTTCCCAATAGAACCTTCCCATTGTCTCAGTGTGTGGGTGCACCCCTCGCGGTCCTGAGTTCCTTGCTCATGCTATCTCTCCATCTGCTCCTGATTTGGACCTTGAGATTTCAGTCCAGTGCTCCATTTTGGGTCTCTGTCTCTGTCTCAGTCTCTTTTCATCGCCTGCTGAAGATTAATATTCAGGAGGAAGCCTATATGTTTTCCTTTGGGTTCTCCTTCTTATTTAGCTTCTCTAGGATCACGAATTATAGGCTCAATGTCCTTTATTTATGGCTAGAAACCAAATATGAGTGAGTACATCCCATGTTCCTCTTTTTGGGTCTGGCTTACCTCACTCAGGATAGTGTC
The DNA here is from genome assembly GCF_014885135.2 of Alexandromys fortis. Classification (NCBI taxonomy): domain Eukaryota; kingdom Metazoa; phylum Chordata; class Mammalia; order Rodentia; family Cricetidae; genus Alexandromys; species Alexandromys fortis. Next base: position 693,226 of record NW_026067950.1, read on the forward strand.
TTCTATTTCCATCCATTTGCCTGCAAATCTCTCAAATTTAGAGAGATTCATGTGCCTCTGTGTTTCAGGTGCTTGGACTAAAGGCCTATGCCCATCATGCCCTATGAAATAAAATGTATTTTAAGTGTATGATGAAGATAGCTTTATTTCCTACAGAAAGTAACACAAATGATAACTCAGAGGTTCTTCTTCTGCTTTTCTGTAGTTTATTTTTCTTAAATACATCCTGTGACTAAAAGTGAAAAATAGAAAGCAAATCATTCTGTTCTGCCAAAGAAGGAAGTCTTCACCCTTGGCTGTCCTTGTTGCTGAACTCCTAGAGGTTCCTCACCAACTCTTACTTCAACTCCGAAGTTGAATAGAACCTTATAAATACCGCCGATGACTTGAAATATCTCATATCACAAAAATCTGTGATTTCCATCTCCTGTTCCAACCATTTACCTGTTTGCATGTCTAAGTATCTATCTATCTATCTATCTATCTATCTATCTATCTATCTATCTATCTATCATCTACCTATCTGTGTGGTATATTATTTTTTAGTTTATAATATACTTATGCTGCCTTTAAAATTCTTCATAAATATGTTTGTCTTCCAGAAGCCTGCGGCATCTTCCCTTTTATATGAAAGAAGAACATAGAAGGCTACTGTTATGGAGACAAGGCAAAGGGAAATAAAGAGCTAACATTCTGTTTCTAAAATTCAAAATAGAACTACAAAGGAAGACACTGAATATACTGAAGTGCCAGGCATTGTCCAAAGGGCAAGGAGCTTCTAACTTTCTCTCATATCCATCAGTTAACCCAACAACAGCCAAGGGTGATGAATTGCATCCCAGTGAGTCATCTAATTGAATTCTTAGGAGAATCAGAATGAGAAAAATGGCATTATACCTGTTCAAACGTTGGAGATTTGTGGAGGAAGAAAGGCCAAGGGTAGAAGGGACTGAGGTAGGACAGGACACAGACCCACAGAAGAGAGGCTAATCGTCCTCTCCGGGACACCATAGGATGTTGCTCAACCAGTCTCATTTTAAATTCATTACTAGATACATAAGAAACATGAGCAGGAAATTAGTATCCACTGAAATTATAAAGAGGCCCTAAAAACTGCAACAAGGTGTCAGCTCCAAGGAGTCAAATGGCTTCCTGGATTCTAAAAGAATATTCTCTTACTCCATTTCCCTTCTCTCAAAAATAGCAACATCAGCTCCTGAGTGGGTAACTGTTGAACATGTAATGTTTTTATCTGAAGCATCTAAAATTCCAAAAGGAGAAACAATACATATTCGAATTCTTTTCTGTGAAAAAACGATGTCCATTTGGGTTGCAGGTGATTCAGGACTTTTCATCTGATCAATGAGCCTAGTGAAATATGAAATATTTTTTATCATCCAAGATTACTGAGTGCACACAAGAATAAAACATGCAGCATAGACTTCTAGGTGAGAATGACATAGCTCTGGTAGCTAAGACAAAGGATACTTCTTTCTCCTGGTTTTGGAGACTGAGAAATCAGTGGATTGGGTTCTGGATTAAAGAACTGTTTCCTAACCAGGCTAGGTGGTGGTGCATGCCTTTAATCCTAGCTCTTGGGAGGGAGACGCAGGTGGATCTTGCTGAGTTTGATGGCCGGCCTGATGTACAGAGTAAGTTCCAGGACAGCCAGAAATATACAGAAAAACACTGTCTTGGAAAAAAAGAAAAAGAAGAAGAGAAGAAGAAGAAGAAGAAGAAGAAGAAGAAGAAGAAGAAGAAGAAGAAGAAGAAGAAGAAGAAGAAGAAGAAGAAGANAAGAAGAAGAGAAGAAGAAGAAGAAGAAGAAGAAGAAGAAGAAGAAGAAGAAGAAGAAGAAGAAGAAGAAGAAGAAGAAGAAGAAGAAGAACAACAACAACAACAACAACAACAACAACAACAACAACAAAGGGGGAGAATTGCTTCCTATCCTGCACATGGCCACCTTTTATGCTCTTTTTACATGGAAAAGAGAGGCATTTCTGCATTCCTCCTCCCTTTTCCTTCCTCCTCTTTTTTCTTTTTCTCCTCCTCCTTTTCTCCACTTCACAATCATGACCTTATCTCATCCGCATCTAATCATCTTTCAAAAGTTTCATCTACCAACACCATCCGGATGGGGTGAGGGCTTCCACACTGGAATCTTGAAAGGACAGAACTCAGCAGTTGCAGAATACTGGCTGAACTGAATGCTGTTCCTTAAGTGGTTCCATCTCTATAACTAAGCTTCTGAGACAAAGTTAAAGTGAAAACATTTTGCCTTTTACTTGTTCTGAAAGCTAGCAATCATCCCACTAAGACTTTGGTCCACTTCTCAATCATTTCTATTTTTTTCAGCATGAGTCAGACAGACTGGAGGCTGTGTTTTCCGTGTGCATCAGTATTGCAGCATCCTCTGAGTTCAGTGACCTCATCCCTAGCAGGACATTAGGGATTTTTCCTCTAGTTTGAGAATTTTTAAAGTTTCACTATGTGCAGCTTTGATGATGGAGCTTAACAGAAGTTAGTTAAAAGCATGCAGCCCTAATATTCACACACTACAGAAATTAACTTCCTTTTCTACAAATTTCTATGATGATTAACTACATTTACAAAAAATTAATTGGTACACTGTCATTCAGGTAGAACTTTCTCTTAAAATGCTTTACAGCTGAGTCAAAGTAACATAGGCTTGGTCAACTTCAGCAGCTTTATAACCTGCATGTCTCTTAAAGACATAGTTAAGTGTCAGGGAAAGCCCTTCCTGGTTCCAAAGTCTGTGACCTCCAAACCCTTCTATTGCCAACATTGCTCCCAACGAGCATGGATAAAATAAGCATTCACTTACTTTAAATAAAAGGAAAGGCATGAACCCTGAGATCTCCATATCCTCTGGGCCACTGAAAGAAGCCAGCTAAATGTGTATATCAAACTAAAAATTATGTTCCCTTTAAAATTACAATAAAAAATTTCAATTTGGGCCAGAAATATGGCTCAGCAGGTAAGAACACTTGCCTTAAAATGTGATGATCATTTTTCAGGACCCACATAGTAAAGAGAACAAACTCCTGCAAGCTGACGTATGCACTCACATGCACCCTGTGACACACATGCCTGCTCCCAAATAAATAAACATTAAAAAAATAAATGTAGGCCATGTTCTGAAATGGGCATGTTCTTGAAACAAAAAAAAAAAAAAAAATCGGGCTGGAGAGATGGCTCAGTGGTTAAGAGCATTGCCTGCTCTTCCAAAGGTCCTGAGTTCAATTCCCAACCATCTGTAAGGAGGTCTGGCGCCCTCTTCTGGCCTTCAGGCATACACACAGAATATTGTATACATAATAAATAATAAAAAGGACTATATTCAAAGATGAAACTGGCTTCTTATAAAAAAAATCCCCATTTGACTCCAGTTTCATTTGATACTGTATATATGTTCCCAGATGTCAGATGAAGGCTGGCATCATAGCCAGAAATTCATGCATTGTTTAAACTGAATATCCTCTAGAAAATATACATGTATTCAGTAAATGAATACCCAAACATCTGTACCCAACCTTCTCTCTGTGTTTTCTTATCACAAGAGAGAACCACTGCTCTCCGCCTCCTGATCATGCTAGGAATTTTATTACCAACACTTGTTTGGTCTTTGCAAGTGTATGCCTGTACGAAAGCAGACCCTCTGTATCAATTTCACACTGAGCACAAACTTAGTTAAAGTTAAACTCTTCACTACTTTCTTATTAGAGAAGTTAATTTTTCTTCTGACTTTAAGAAACTGTGAGACTAGAACCTACATGGCGAGACTGGGTATAATCAAATGATCACCCCATATGCCGTACCTGAAATGGTAAGAATTCCTTACCTAAGGCCAGCATGTGATGACATACCTACACATGGGAAGTACGTGGGGCCTTGGTGATACATATGGATCTGCAGATAAACTTCTCCACATTCCAGAAAAACCTGTGCAATTCCTACAATCACTCAATATTGGAATACAATAGTCTAGACCTCTACACCATTACTGCAGACTCTCCTTCCCTGAAACCCTAATACACACCAAATAGGCTTCTTTTAAGGGAATTGTATTTGGGGGATACAATTCCAGTTCCAATAGCATCTCGGTTTGCACTGCCATCATGTCAACAAAAACAACCATTGTCTCTAATTAGAACTTTTTCTTCTAGATGGCATCAATGTAAGTCTCCAGTGTAACCCATATATTCATATTATCAGTGAAGGCAATGGGGGCAAATCAATTTTATTTTGTGTCACCATCAAGGATGTGTTGTTAACAGTGATCTCTTATATCGCTTCCTATAACTATATCTTTTTTCCAGCACCTTGCCTGATGTGACTTAAAAGCAATCAGACAAAATCATATTAGCTACGAGAACACCTGTCTCTTATGAAATGTCAGATACTCAGCTAGTCCATGCAGCAATGAGAATAATACAGATTATCAAGACCATAGTGAGGAACTACAGGCAATAAACTGCTTCCAACTTTCAAGGGATGGTAAGAAGAAACTATTCAGAATGATGTATTAGGCAGGGTTCTGAGCTAATCATAGATCCAACCAAGTTGACAACTGAGATTAACCATGACAGACCTTGGGAATGTATCTGTTATTCCTTCACATATATTCAGAATGTTTTTCTCATTTAACTGATGCAACTAAGAATAAGTTTTTTAAAAATAACTGATGTTTAATAGGTATAGGACAGTATTTCTTATATAAACTCAAACGAACAAAAATGGGTACTGTTTAAATTTATGTTTATATAATTTGAAATATTAAACATGCATGTACTTACTGAATAAATAAATTACATTCATAAGAATAACAATTACCACTAATGATTCAAATTGCTGTGATTTACAATGCTAAGTATGACATCCAAATAGATTTATAAGCTTTGGTGCCTTAAGAGTTCTGGGTTTAAAATATGATAACTACCTTGCATATTTGCGCATTTGCTAGTTTTACTCTCAGACAGTCTATTCCCCTAGTAACCGACTTTCCTGAATTTTCTCCAATATCTCCACATTTTCAGTCATATTCTACTCTTTCCCTCTGACCGTCTCTTTTAAACATACGTAACAGAAAAGATAGTTTGTATTCTATGTACCCATATAGTTACTGTGTCTACTCCTCTGCAAACCAATCTATCTTCTGGTTCTCATATCCCTGCTCTTAGGGGGATGACCTCTACCATTTCTTGAAGGTCAAGTCAGCTAAAAAATTTTCAGCCATTTGGTAAGCCTAAGAAACTTTAAGGAACTTTTACTTCACATTTACTTTTGAGAGATACTTCACCAAGGATCAGCAGTGATAGCTTGGTGCCAACAAATGCATGTTCTGCAACTCTGACAACCTGAGTTTGATCTCAAGAACATTACATGGAAGGAAAGGACCAATTCCTGAAAGTTATCCTCTGACATCTACATGGGTGTCATGGTACATGAATCCTTACCTTCATTTACAAACATCATAAATACACACACGCACACACGAAGTAATAAAAATGATGATGATGACAAAATAATAATAATTCAACTTAATTTTAAAAGAAAGACACCACTGTTTCATTGAGCATAATCTTCCAGGTTTATGGCACTTGTTTTTATTTATTGTATCTTTGAGTATTTAAAGATGTGCTTTAACTGTCTTCTGATAAAGAAATCTGCTGTTATCCTTATCTGTGTCCTCTGTCTGAGAAACACAATTTTGCTCTGGATAGTGTTAAGACTTTTTCCTTATTACTGATCTCTAGAGATTTGGTTATGGTGTGTATCCATGGAGTTTTCTTCATATTTGCTTTGTTTTTAGATTATTGTGATTTATGTTTGTGAGCATGATGTTTTCATCAAGTTTGAATTGTTTTCAACCATTATTTATTCAGATACTTCATCCACTGTCACGAACTAAACCACTCACTTGTGAAGCTATGAGATTAATTAAAATTGCTTTAATGTTTCTGTTTAAGTGAAATTTTTATAATTAGATTGTTTCTGATATTCTGCTTTCAAACTCACTAATTTTAGTCTTCTGTGATTTAATCTGCTGTTAATTCCTTCATCTTTCTTTTAATTCATGGCAGATGTTTTGGTTTCATATCTAAAAATGTAATTTGGGCCAACTGGCAACATTAGCAACCAAAATGACTGAAATTTTTTAGAAATTAAAGAAAACATGACTCTCTAGTTTAAAAAAAATAACAACAACAACAACACTACTCCTACAAATACTAAGTCCACAGCATGGAAAGTGTGAAGTTAAGAGATTATTGTCTTATGACACTAGATATTGTCTGATTCCTTTCATGTTTTCTTTGGATATTGAAGAAGACAGATTTAATGTGTATGTATTTTTACTTATCTATTTTGCTATAAAAAAGAAAAATAAAGTTCTTAAAAATACTTGAGGCAAATTAGCTAGAACGTTTCTTAGGAAATCCTACAAATTTCTTTGATTATTTGCTTTTGCACTTTAAGAAATATCCATAATGAGTGGTACATAACTGAACAAAAGGCAGGTAATGACAAACACAAATGTGCCATTTCTGGAAAGAATAGAGATTGATGAAGACAATCACAGGGAGGCTCGTCAGCTCTGCAATCCACTTTCCACTCAGAAGGTGTAGCCATGTGAGACGAGGCTACGGAGGACATAGAGCTTCTGATTTATCTCAGTTTTCTTTTGAAAAGAAGGTGATAAGGAAATGGAATGTATGATAAAGTGGACAGTTTATACAAGGACCTTCTCATTTCCTCATTTACCTATTTTTCTAATTTCCCACTTCTTCAAGAAACCACCTGGGTAAAATAATCGCTTGCTATCTTAAGAACATCTGCATCATTACACTTAAAGCAACATGTAAGAGGAATGACTTTGATTTTCAAAACTACATAATAGTAATAAAAAGTGAAGATGTCATCTTTAAAGAAGGAAAATAATAACAGAAAGAAATATGCAAATTAATTCCTTATTTTGACCATCAAGACTTTTCTCCTTGCTAATCTGTATTTTCTCATTATTAAAATAGTTGAGATTGTGAAACTAAGATTTCTTCTGGGTGGGGACATGTAATGAAAAGTATATGCTCTGTGTGAAAGTGAATTTTTTTTATTCTTTTAGCAAATGATTGGCTCCTATGTCATCTTCAAAACTTTGTCTTCTCACCATCTTCAAACAAAGAATCCAGGCTTGAGCTTGTCTCTTGGAATAAGAGAATCTTGTTACATGTGTGACCACCGCCTGAACATTCCCCACTTTGCTCCACACATATTTCTTCTTGCTTAGGTCACTGGCATGGCGAAAGCAAGCAGTGCCGAACATGGCAAACACAGTGTAAATCTGAACCAGCCTGCACTCTGGCTTTTTTATAGTTGTGCTATATTTTCAAAACTGAGAAATAATATCACCAGGTAAACCGAAATACTTGTGTCACACCTCCTATTCCTTCCAAATAGTTGCACCAAATGGGAACCAAATATTTGAACATAAAAGCCCATTCTCATTCAAACCACCACACTCAATATGACGTTATCTATTAACAAAAAGAATTTTCTCTTCTCTCCCCCGTTTTGACATACAATATTCTTTATCTCTTGTTTTCCAAGCTCAGGGTTCCCATGTCCTTCCCTTTAGCTGTCCATTCCACACAATGAGGAATGCAAGCTATTTAGATTTTAATAACCACACGCCTACAAGATAAATTTTGCTGTGTTTCCAATGGGCCATCTATGAGTTGTTGGGAAATTAAGGACCCAAACTTATAAAACAATGTTGTCTCTGTTACAATAAAATTTAGGCACTGGGCAGTAATTAAATCTAGTCTTCCTTGGCATCTGCCAGAAGTGGTTCCAGGAACTTATGTAGACACAAATAACTAAATATTCAAATTTATGCACAACATCTGCATATAACGTATACATATCATTTGATAAACTTATATTCTCTCTATTGCATATACCATGATGCAATACAATAAATACAAGTGATACATAGTGGTTATGCTGTATTGTTCAGAAAACAACAGCAATATTCAGCACAGGTACGCTTTTTCCGGAATTTTTTTGGATCCTCGATTAACTAGATTCACAGAGAGAGAACTGGAAGACACCAAGAGAAGTAATTATTTATGGAAGAAAAGTTAAAGCCCTCAAAGAAAATAGAGCTTTCAAGATGAGCTGAAGGTCACATGATCTCTCTCTTCAGCAGACAGTTGCAGGAGACCAAACACTTCCCACTCTTCTATGGAACTCAGAGTCATGGAATTCAGCCACCCTCAGATTGCTTGTCTGCCTCCAATAATGCTCAGTCCTAACCTAATATATTCCCGTTCTTCTCTAAATAACCTGTGCTAAACATTTAATAAATTCTTTGTGATTTTAACTCAGTGGAGGCTCAAAGAAGTTAAGTGACTTCTAAAAGACACATAGTAAGGAACAAATGAGGTGAAAAGAGAGAGCCTTTGTTTATTTCCTGTTCTGATGCCTTCTCCGGTGCAGTCAGCCTTGACATCTCTCTCCCATTCAAAGGGGCCCCTCAACTTCTTAAAGGAGGGAGAACATACTCAACTCAGCGAATTCTGCGCTATGGTAGGTCAGTATTATGCCATTGTGTCTTCAAATGCTATGTCAACTGTCAGCAGAACAACCTGAAATGCAGGAAAATAATCTCAGGAATCCATGGCAGGCTGAAAAGTGAACGTCCCTAGAGTCTTCACAACAAGACCGAAAGTCTCTCACATCCATCAAAGGGATAAAGCAAACCTCCATGGTGAGTCAGTTCAGTTTTCTGTGGGTGTCCCTCACTCTGCATTTCTCTGAGCTCACATTGCTTTCATCTCAAAAGGGTCACACATATATTAAAACTGGTGTAACTGGATTTTTAGAGTTCTCTTTATTATTTAATATTATAAGAATATAATAATAATTAATCATATTTTAATATAATAATGTTAGTATTATGTTTTAGTATTATAAGAGCAAGAAAATACAGGGTTTCTATTGTGACATTCATAAAAGCCAAAAAATCCATCACTGACAAAATAAGGAAAGGCCGTTCATAGGAACACCCTGTCTATATTTTATTTTGTCATTATTATTTTTACTTTACTTTTATAGACAAGGAGAATTGCAGATTGAATTTTTTTCCCATTGCTGACTCAGGAGGAATTTTCTTATTTGAATACAAATTAATACAAAATGCATTCTCTTGTGGGACTTCAATTATGACTAAGAAAAAAGCATTCTGTCTTGATATACCACATAATTGTGTACTTGTAATTTCTGTTACTGTGAATTCTTTAAACCTAATATCTATAAAGTATTTCTTCTTCAATATTTAAATATTTACATTTACTAACACAGGGCAGAAATAAAAATCAACATTTGATTTTTTAACAAAAAAATATCTAAAAATAAAAAATGAGGCCCCTTTAAAATTATGTCTCTATTTCAGTTCTTCAAAACTCTATGAAAATATTCTTCAAAATATGTAGATTTCATGCTAATATTGTGCTCCAATATAATTTCTCAGTTTGGCTGTCAGAGAATTATATCCACTAATTCTTAAAAGTTACAAAAATTGAATTCATATCTATGAAAATATTTCCAAAAAAGCTTATGGAGATTAAGTTGATTATTCTCACTGTTCTTTTGTATTCCTAACTCAGCATTAAATCCAAGGCTTCATTCCATCCAAGTAGGCAACTGAGAGAACCTTATCCACTAAATCAATATTTTCTTTCTTGAAACAGATGAATTATTTTCAGGTCAAAACAGCTGTTAGAGCTTATGTAACCACTGGTATTGACTGAGAAATTAAGTCTTTAACTCGTGCTTTTCATTTTGTGGAGTAAAAGACTTCAATGTCCAAGACATTTTTCTTAGAAAAATAACTAGTTTTGTGTAACTATTCTTGCACAGCAGATAATGGTAGCTTTGAGGGAACATTAATTAGAAAATACACTTACTGTGTTTTGGTTTTCTGATTTTAGCTGCTTGCTCTTCCCCCATGAACTTAATAACAAATGTACAGCTACCACTTTGCCGTAAGAGAAATGTGAAGTAATATCCCAACTCTTCAATCTCTTTTTTTATTTTCAGCCTATCTTCCCCTAAGAAATTTCCCAATAAAATAATGGATCAGGAAATTTAGGTGGGTAACTATCTCCTTGGAATATTTTGGCATTTGAACTAGAAACTGCTCATAGACGATTACTATGATAGGACTCGGAGCAGTGACACTTATTTTACAGAATGAGCAAAGACTGGGGCAGAGCAAGGTCAGGCCACTCCTCTTATAAAGTCCTTATTCTTCTCTTCCCTTTATAAAGCCGTCATTCTTCTATCAAACCTAAGTATGATTTGGAATAGACGGAAGAGTGAGTTCTATTACAAGATACAGTTTCTTATTTGCCAGGAAATGTGATTCTTGAAAAGACAAAGTACTCTTTTTTCCAGAGAAAATGAGATTTGTAATCTTCTTCCAGCTCTCTATCTTTATCAATTTAAGAGTTAATGGAAAATAGCTGGAGAATTCACCTGTGCAGAGGCTTAAACTCTCCACAGAAAATCCCTGTGATACCCCACTCCCAGAAGAACTAGACTTCACTCTCTCGGGTGTGATCTGAGCCCTTGAATCTCAGGCTAACCTTGGAAGCTAAATTTCTCAAAGGACAATGGCTATCATTTTGCTAGTTCCACAGATCTGAAGCTCCCTCTTGCCAAGATCAGGAAACTAGGTCTGTAAAGCCAACTCATGCTGGTGGAAATGTGACATGAACGTGCAAAAGCCAGCTTGCCAGAAAGCTGTGTGTACCTCTGTTAGGGAAGTTTGCACTTAGGTGTGTGGATAATTGTTACTGGAGCCCAGATTACAAAACTCAATAGCAAGACAAAACACACAAGAAGATAAAATAAGATCACCATTATGTAAGTCCTCCGATAGTCTGGTAAAATATTATGTTAAGGGATTATTCAGCGCACTTCGGGCATGCATACGCAGCTCTCTCTTTGCTGATGGATTTGGTTCCAGTTCGCAGCGCACGCAGAGGACTGCAGAACTTTCGCTATTCTTTCTATGAGTTTAACCCCAAATAAGTAGACTTTTGTTATACTCCATTATGGGCTATTGTGGAACTCTTGGTACTACTACAAGTGACAAAGAGAAAGAAGTGCCAATACTAAGAATAAACAGCATAGACAGTTTGTCCTTCATTCAGTGGACAGAGGTCCTACATGGAAAGTGGGTAGAAAAAACCCATGCTTTTCTGAGATTCCTGGCATATGTTTCCTAGTGTGAGCAAATCACTAGTCTGGGTGACTACAACGAATAATCCAAATAAAGCTCATCTCAAACTCAGAAGCAAAAAATAAATAAATAAATAAATAAATAAATAAATAAAAATCCACTTAAATCAACAACAACAAGCAAGCAAACAAAACCATCAAAGTTGTCTCTGCTCCGTGGAAAGAATACTGATGACTGAGTTAATCTAATAAATTAGCATTAAGTCTCTCCTAGAGACATGACAGGATGATGCTGAACTTCACAAGGTCTGAGCCTCAGTTGGAAGCTATTTTCTACATGAAACATAATGGCCTCTGTTGATTGTTTCTTTATCTGTTTAAATTTACAGATACACAGTATCATTCATTAAATATGACATACCTATATGTGTATGCACTATATTATAGGTAAAAGCACATTTATCATTTGCATGGTTATCATTTCTGTAGTTAGAACACAACACTTACACCCACACTGTCTTCACTGATCCTTTCATAACAAAATATGCATTGTTTTAATAAAATTTTGGTATTCGGATAAATTGAGGACTTTTATGACTTAACTACTTTTTCAGTAATCTTCCCCAGAATGAAATTAAATGCATTTCAGAAATAATCAAACTGAATCTTCCAGGATTTGTCCAAGCTGACAATGGCTACAAACTAAGTGAACTAGCAAGGGAAATGTGCTTTCAGGTCTGCTGAGATCAAGGTCACCACTGCCTCTGTCCTATACTCTCTTCTAACAAACGAACTTTTTGAATACAGCCATAATTTAACAGGGGTATAAACAAGAGAAAACTGTATTCCTGGGGCTAAAGATATGGCAAAGGGGTTGTTTTTGCAGAGGACCCAGTTCAATTCCTAGTTACCATGGTGGCTCACAACCATCTGAAACTCCAGTTCCAGGGTAGTCTAGTTTCCATGGACACCAGGAGCACATATGGTACAAAGACCTATGTGCAAGCAAAACACCCACACACACAATATAAAAATAAATAAATCTTAAAAAAATAAGAACTGCCTCTTAAAAAAAGAAAAGAACAAAGAACTTCCTTCCTCGTATGGACAAAGCAGTCTTGAGACACGCTGCCCAGATGCCAAGGGTCTGAACGAAGGAACCTCTGAGACACTAGATCCTCGATCTTATAGCGCCATGTTGCCATGTGTGGTCACCTTGTCCTTCTCTTGATTCAGAGTGCAGTAGAGGAGATGCACACAGCAGCTCCCTCCACATCATCCTCTGTTGATACACTCACGCCTCTCCCTACCCGTCTTCAGCCAGAGTAGTAGAGGAATACCCAGCAGAATGTGGTTACCTGCTATTGTATTCCCTTTGTACGATCACTGTCCCCTTCGCACAGACAAGGAAACAAAATTTATGACTGAGTTATAATGACAAGTGAGGATACTAAATATTGAAAGCAGCAACTGCACTGAAAAACACAAACCTCAGCCGAGTGATGGTGGCGCACGCCTTTAATCCTAGCACTCAAGAAGCAAAGGCAGAAGAATCTCAGTGAGTTTGAGGCCAGCCTGGTCTACCAAGCAAGCTTAGGAAAGTCAGGGATGTTACACAGAGAAACTCTGTTGAAAAACGAACAAACAAACAAACAAAAAAACCCTACAAACCTCTAGTTTTCTTCAGACCTGTACTAAAATCTTTGTGCTATTCTAGAGAGGTCATAGAAATTGAATCCTGACGATTGCTCTGGAAAAGAAATAGAGGCTCAGCAGTGATAAACAGGACTAAGCCCAGTAGCAGCCGGTGTTGACAGACAACTTCTCCATTGCCATTCAAATGCACAGGGTCATCACCCTACTGTAGACCAGAAAGTCCTCAAAAGTACTCACTTCCTTGATACTGGGACTTATAAATGGATTATCATACATGACGAAAGGAGCTTCAGTGGTTTGGTTAAAGGAATAGGTCTTGAGATGAAATGTTCACCTTGGGTTACTGAAGTGAGTTTGGCCAAATGGTCCTTAAAAGCAGAGAGCTGGCTTATAATAATGAGAAGACCGACAACAGAAGACATTGTGAAATGGCAGCATGAAGGACTAGAGTGCCTCTGATGGTTCTGAGACATTGCCCGGAGTAAGCACAAAGACTGGACTCAAAGTGGACTAGCTGCAGAAAACGAGCATCTCAGTCAGAATCACAGGGAACGAAATTCTCTCAACATCAAATAACCAGGAAGCCGATTATCTACAGCGCCTCCATAATGGGAGAGTCTGTCCATAACTCAGCCCTGGCCAACCCAGACCAGCCCTCTAACCTGCAGAACTATCAGAAAAGCCACCTAGGTTGATAAAACTGTAAGACTTGTGAAATTTATTATAACCTCAAGAGGAAATAGATACAGAAAGAATCTTCCAGGAAAAGAAGGCAAGCAAATGAGGGACAGGGATGCTCTGCGCCTATGACATTGGTACTGGTTATTTACCTCACAAACGTATAAATATATTTTTCTTATTTGTTTTGGGGGAAATTATGTCAAAAAAATAAGGCCTTGTCATAATTTATATTATTTGATTTAGGTACCCTGAGGTTATAAATATGGTCTTCTACGTTTTCAAGAGCATGTAATAAGCAAAGCCAAGGTGTTGAAGTCTCTATGGTAGAACTTCGGAGTGCTATCCACTTCACTTGGCAACGCTAAGAAAATGATCTGAACGACTGGTACTTTCTCTAAGAGAAAACCTTTAGCTTTTATATATCACTTGTGGTAATACAAAGTACATTTACTTAAAACAGATGAGTCTAAAAGAGCACAGTTTCCCAAACACTCATGTAAAGTGAACTCAAGCTCGTACTGGTGACCTCTAATCCAAAATTACAAGTAATGCCAAGACCATGAAGGAACGGCACAAAAGGTAGCAATGTACAAAGTCTGACCACGATGTGCTTCAGTGGAGAGGAAGATTAAAGGCAGTGATTTTAGGTTCTCTATGCCTTTGACTGACTCGACAGAGGGGGGAAAAGGAAGCTAAGTTCAAATGGAGCTAGACAAAGACAAAATAGTGAGTAAAGAACACTGTATAAGGCTTGAAGGGACAAAATGGAGGATAGAAAATTACTAAGAGAGGAAAAACCAAAGAATAAATCCACAAAAATAGGATTGGAAAAAATGATTCACTAGTCTAGAAGAAATCATAACTATGAGGCAGAAAAGCACATCATGTAGCCCTTGGGTTATGAAAATTCAGAAATTATAATAGTCTTACAAAGACATATCACACCCATGGTAGCTATTTAACTGTATAAAAGTCAGAAATAATTGCAAGAAAATCTCATATGCTGAAGATATTCAATTTTAGTTCCATTAATTATATTTGTGTTTGTATATAAAAACGAATGTAGATAAGAATATTAAATAATCTGAATAAATGCATAAATCATGCAACTCAAATAGACTTATATATCAACATGCAAAATATATGGATATCATGCTCGATTCAATTTCTTTATAACCATAAGGATATTATTGCCTCCAAAGACATTAAATTGAGAGAAAATTATTAATTGGTTCACAATTATCAATTCAAACCAATTAATAGTTCAGACAGGATTCTCATCCAGTGCGAGGATTCTTAGTGAATTAAATACAGAGTTGTATCCCTCAAGCAATAATAATTCTACATTTCACGGTATTTCTACATAAAAACACTGTCTGGTTGAGTATCTAGATCCTTTCTTGATTTATTTCATCTGTTGATCACATCCCCATTCACTCGGATCTGCCTCCTTTTTCATTCATGATCTCACTTATCCTAGAGTACCAAACTACCAGAACAGTGCTTAAAAATAGTTTTTAAAACCATCTCAATTCTCTGGACTGCAGGTGCACCCAGTATTTAAATTCTCATTCACTGAGCCTCTATTCTACTCAGTGACCCTGTATACCTTGACACTTCTCATGGACCAAACCACAGCCATTGCTCCTACATCTCAGAATGCAATAGCTCCTAGCTGCTGTTTAGGAGACACAAACTGTGGTAAGGTTTACCGCTCTATTTCAAGTCTTCATCTCTAGCATCTTTTTAGCAGGCCCCCTGCTGCTTGGCCTATGGCACTAAGATCCAGCCCAGCCAGCCCAGTGTCATTCACATTTCCTAGTGCATGCCTTGTGCCTTCCCAAATGCTGGTGCCTGAGTTCTTGGAAAATTCCATATTTTTATTTTTAACTAGCAATTCTCTATCCTTACAGTTTTACATCAATTGTTTCCTCTTTTTAACAAAGGTTTAACCACAGTGTTTAATACCTGGCTCAATAGAATCCCCACTGGAATTAAACCCTACACTGCATTCTGGTAGCCTCTTATCTTATAGCTAAACCACCACGCAACACCAGCTTCCCAACTTCTTCAACCACAGAGAGACTACCAAACACATAGTGATTTGTGTAACCTAAATTGAAGTCAGTAATTGTTTCCAATTATGAACACTACCCCCCCCAAAAAAAAGCCAAATGTCAGGTCACCCACTCATGAGCCACTTGCCCTGGGTTCTGGAAAAATTGAACTTAGTTCCTTTATAAGAGCAACAAGTACTCTTAACCATGAGCTACCTCTCTAGCCCTCTACTTTATTTTTATTATGTCTATGTCAGAGGAGGGGTGGATTTGTCTGTGCCCAAGAGAGTAATACTGAACAAATTATTTTACTTTTTATTTTATCTTACTTGTTTTTTCAAGACAGGGTTTCTCTATGTAGCTCTGGCTATCCTGGAACTCAGTCTGCAGACCATATTGGCACCAAACTCACAAAGATCCACCAATCTATTCGTCCTGGGTGCTGGTACAACTGCCTGGCTAACACTGATTAATTTTAAGTGACACATTTCAAGAGCAACTCTCAAACGTTTTTAGGAAACCAATGTCTTATTTTCGGTGCATCATTGCTGTAAATCGGTTTTATCAGGGATAAGTTAGAAATGCAAGCTAAAGTTTGCTTTCACGCAAAACAAAAACCCAAAAAATAAAAACAAACAAACAAACAAAAATCCATACTGCTGTTCTCCACAAATACAAGTTACCAAAATTAGTTTATCCCACAATAAACCATCACACCCCGGGAACAGTCACTGCCCAGATGTGTATGCTACAGAAAGGAGAGACAAATTCAGGTGCCACTGGAAGAAACATACTTGTGGTAGTGTGGACATTTTCAACCAGCTCCAATTATAATAAGCACAGTTCTTATGATTCACAGTGTAAGAATCCTGACTACAGTTTAGAAGGGCACAGTGTACATAATGCAGATGTTTTGATGCCAGGCCAGAATTGCTATCCTTGCTTGACCTTTTGGGCCTCAAATCAGTAACAGGTCCCAACTACAAGAATAAAATTAAATTGAAAGAAGATTAAATTCATCTCATAGCCACAAATACCCAGTTACCATAAGGTCAGGCCACCTACTTATCTTTCTACCTGTCCTCCCATACATCCATCTGTCCATCCAAGATAATGTTATATACGTCAATACATTAGTCTATATTGAACACTTGCTTCATGTCAGATACCACACAAAATATTTTACACATATTAAATATCACAATTTTATAAGGCTGTTATTGTTAAGATATCCATGGGGCAGGGGGCAGGGAGGCCCCTCAAAGGAGGGCTCTACAGCTGAAAGCAATTGTTCCTCTTGCAGAAGACCTGGGCTGGTCCCCAGCACCCACACGGTGACTTGTAACAGCTAAACGAATGCAGACAGATTGTAACGAATGCAGACAGCTTTAATGGGGAAATAGACTTACAGAACCACCGTTCCAGCCCAGACCAGGAAAGCAGAAGTGAGCACTGTCAGCAAGCTCGCCAGATTTATAGGTATACATTAGCCCGAGGCAAACACGCCCCCTAAGGGGCGGGACTTATCCCTACAATGACTCACAACCATCCATAACTGCAGTTCCGGGGGATTGGACATCTGCCTCTGAGCTCCACAGGAACCAGACACACATGTAACACACATGCATACATACAGGATTAATTTCATATACATAAAATAAAATATTTTTTAAAAAATTTCTATTTTTTAGATGAAGAATGAAGCTTTAGATGTTTACGTAACTGTCTCAGTTCAAATAGCTAGAAGGAGTAAGATTTGAAGTCTGAAATTTTCTGACAGATTCTATACTCTGACTAGTTTGTGGTGTGCAAGAGCAGGATTTGTTTTCTTCAAAATGGAGAGGAAGTACCTGGCAATTACTGTATTTCCACAAAGGACTTACAGGGGTTTATTAAGGAAAATGTCAGATGGATTCATAAAACAAACAAATAACATCATCTTGCTATATTTTCACAGTATTTGTGAAACTGGAAATAGGATGGAGAAGCTAAATCTGAAGCACAGGAGCTGGCAAGGCAGATCCGGGCTCACTCTGAGGATTCCTTCTGGGCCTGGCAAATGTGCTCACAGTGGTGTCAAGGGCAGATACCAAAAAAGGCCCCAAAGGGAAATCTCAGTGGCCACCTGTCAATGTACATCCTTCTGCAAGAATGACAGATGAACACAAGTATTCTACTCAGCTGTAAACAGATACAGAAAGGCACAAAAAACGTGTGGCTTGGTCTCACATTTAGTATCAAGAAGGAAGGAATTCAGTGACTAAGATGTCACAAGTAAACAACCAGTCCCTCCAAGGAAGGAGAAAGGACTCCAAAGCCCACAGCATTGCACAACCAGATTCACAGCAAGGGACCAGCCAAGGCCCTAGCAGGAAAGCTTATGGACGGCCCTCAGCCAGCATGGCCAGTTTCACTACCTAAAGGATATATCTCACCACTTTGTTTTCTAATCAAACAAGAACACTAAAAGCTTTGAAAATTTTGTTCAAAACTCATACCATTGTGAAGGTCTTGCCAGAGACAGTAAATTCGGAGAGACTGGGTGATAGCTGAATTTGGAACGAAAAGGCAGATAAAACATTGCTTTCATTCCAAGGAGCTACCACTAAAAATTCAAGCTTGAAGCTCTTGTAGTTAAAATAACAAGGGTTGAATCAGAGTCTTTACAAGGCTTCACAAACAATCCACTTAGAAGCACCTGTGCCCTTCTGAGTTACCTCTAGGACTATTTTTTCCATCTCACACAACCTAAGAGCTGTCTTGATGGACGCTTGGGCTCAGGTACTAAGGGAAAACACTGTTGTTATAAGTTTGGTTTTGATCTCTTGATGTTATTGTTGGACATCTTAGTTTTAGCAGCCTCGAGAGTAAAATACTTGCTTTGTTTTCCTACTAATCGGCCAAATCCTGGTTGGCACGCATCATGCTGGCTTTTGCTAGAGTTCCTGCGTTGGTCACAGTTGATTAACTGAGGCTCCTAGCCATCCCTAAAAGACACAGCTACATGAAACTGTTAAAGAGTTTAAAGGTTCTGACCCTTTCCAATATCAGAATTTGAATTATAATTTCAAGTGTGTAAGGGAAACAAATTTCACTTCCCTCTTACAAGACAGCACATTTTCACTGCAGCTCAGAATTCCAAGAAGCTAAAACGAAATGTGTCCAAGTAAATATGGGTCATTTTATTCCTTCCAATGCCATGATCTTAGATAGGTACCTCTCTCCCTGAAGAATACCCTAAGAGTAAAAAGGTAATTTCAAGCTCAAAGATGCTGCCTCCTTGATTTTGCGGAAAATAGGGGAAAAAGTGAGGATCATAATCTTCAAATATGATGACTGGCATTCTGATAGAGATCAGGGAGCCCCTCAAGGTAACCCCATTTGTGGGGCTCTGAAGAATCTAGCTCATGATAAGAAGCCACAGGAGAGGCAAGTGAAATTTATAAGGAAGTCAATGAAATATATATATATATATATATACACATACATACATACATGTTTATAATTTCCACTTAAGTGAAGGCCGAAGAGGAGGAGAAATATTGTAATAAATAATGCCAAAATTGCACAGAAGCAAGGTCTTCTCTGATTGCAACAATTTAGCTCAGTACTTGTCTGGAGGCAGGTGCCCCCCCAAGGTACAGAGCACCTGGGCCTTACCTGCGCAGGTTTTCCCGTCGTAGGTCTGGCACACCCAGTCGTGACACTCACACAGCGGTCCGAAATAGGTGCCAGGTTCAGTCACTTGACAGATGCAGACCCCGCATTCGCACCGGCCACGGTCATGGCACAGGGCACCCCCTGGGGGTTGCCCAGGTACACGACATCTACGCTCGGACTCGGCCCTGGACAGCCTGCAGGGGGCGCCGGACAAGCTTCTGCATAAGATAAGAAAGGCCACACAGCCAGGCCATGGTCAGACACAGGACCCGCCCCTTCTTGTCCCAGCTCCCCCCCCCCCATTCTGTGGAGAAGAAACCTCCAGCATCATATTTCTGTGGGCCAAGCATGCCTCTGAAGGGCTGTGTTTTAACCATTATTCGAAACAGCACCTTCCAAGTAGATAGAAACTATGGCCCCCAGCTCCTTGGTGGATTGCCACTTAATCTTAAATGTACATTTTGATTAAATGCAAATTAGTCTGAAGTATGATATTTGGCTGGCTTTTTGTTTTTTTTTTTTCTTTTTAAAAATGCCCCGGTATTATCTAATAGCTAGGTGGAGATTATTTCATGAAAAAGAAGAAACAAATGATGAATATATAGAAAAAGTGGTATGTATCGTGTATAAGATAGGAAGAAATGCTTTTAAATTGTGTTTGAAGCAGACCTTAAATATTCTACTTTTTAAAAGTTGAAATGGAACTCGTTGTCTCTTTCAAAACGCAATACAAGATTTGACAGGGTCGTCAAGCATAATAGAAAGTGCTGTATTAGAAAGTGGAAATAAAGCTGCCTTGCAGGTTATTAGGTGACAGGTGTGCATAAGTGCATCTTTGACTTGAGGTTAGAAAAAAAAACTCCTCCCTTACACATATTTGCAGAGAGAGAGAGAGAGAGAGAGAGAGAGAGAGAGAGAGAGAGAGAGAGATGGTATTTTATTCAATGAGTATTCCTTTCCAAAGGGAAAAAAAACGAAAGAGAAGATATGAAGCAACATCAAGGCTAGATAGAAGGAGAGAAAAGGCGGAACAGGTTGAAAACAGTTTATCCCAGGTCCAACTTAGTAACTGGTCTTGGCTTAGGAAACTCAGTCATCTGCAAGCTTGAGTTCTGCCACGTACAGCACAGCGGGTCTGTCTCAAAGAAAAATAAACCGATCTTACCTCAGAGATGGTGAGAAGCTTTGAGGGGCAACTGACAGTCCAACGAAGAGAAGGGAGGAGACCAGCAACAACCTGGAGCCTGGGGGATGCATGCTGAGCTGAGGGTCTGTGCAGGCAGGAGGGCAGGCCAGCTGCTCTGCCTGCCGCAAGGTGGGGCTTTCACGGGAGGCAACAGGAGGGAGAAGTGTCACCAGCAGATGTCCAGGCAGAAGGACTTGGGACACCCGAACTCGCAGGTTCTGAGCTCCTCCTGGAGACTCACTTGCCTGTGAGGACTTGGGCAGTGGAACGGCTCTGGGCGGGGAGCTAGTGCCAAACTCCTCCAGTGGAGAGTCTAGGCAGGGAAGTAATTAGAAACAGTTGTACAAGCAGATGGGTTATTTTGACATTTTAAAAAAGTGTCCTGTTCACAGATTTGGGGGAAAGAAATTACGTCTTTCTTCAAGTACAGGCCCCAGAAATATTCAAAAAGAGAATATTTGGGGTAGCTGATAGGAAAGGCACTATTAAAATAATTCCTGGATTATAAAAATGAAGGGGAGGCTTTTGGGTGAACACAGCAGGGAATCGCTTTCACCAACTTTGTAAAAGATGCCCAATGGCAGTGTGAGTGGATGCAGGCAAACAAAGCTAGCAAACATAATTCTTTATATTTATTAACCTTTGTTTTTAACCATGGTTATTTTATTCCTTAAGTATCTAAAAAGTGCATTTTTTCTTCCAGTTATTCAAGCCAGTTTCTTATCACAGCCACATTTTTTTCTTGACTTGGACAGTCCAAATTAAGGTTGTTCCAAATCCACCCCATTCTCTTTTATGATTTCAGTGTGCAGAAACAAAATAAAATATCTATTTACAGCGTGGTTTGCACTAACAAGAAAACAATCAGTGGCATTTCTTAGTCACCTACTCGGTGCCAGCCTGTAATATTAGTTCTGATTGTGAGAATGATCACACATTGTTTGCTAATTACATTTCTATCAGGCACCAGTCTCTGTGCCAGATGGAAGAAACATAGGAAGGGCAAAGGAGACATACCCCTTTCTGGGAAAGAAGAGGACAAGGAAGCTGTCAATCAAAACAAAACCACCAATTCCAAACAACCAGGGGTTGCAATGGAAAGTTACTTCCTGATTGGATACAGGAGCCAATCACAACTAAGAGGGCAGGAGTTGAGCTGAAGAGATTAGAGATATAATTTTATTTTATTCCTATTTTAAAAATAAAATAAAAAAGACAAGATCAAAGAAATAAACCAATTTACTAAAACTCACAGGGATTTTACAGTGTGATTTCAGCTTGAAAGACCCTACAGCTAGCATGCTCCCGGGGAACGTCCTGTTTGCTTTAAAAAAAAAAAAAAAAATTCTCCGGATCAGCAGCCAGCCTGCTCTCGTAAGAACATCCCATGTGCTTGGGAGAGCAGGATGTCTATGAGATAGGAAGACTGCAAGGCAGGATATCAATAAGATAGGACATCAACAAAGCAGGTTGACTGCAAAACAGGATATCTATAAGATAGGAACAGGATGACTTTTGCTGACACCCATGCTGAGAGAGGAAACCATTCATGCCCCCCCACCTCATTCCGATAACCACGCTTTTGCTTCTGTAAACTTGCTTTTTGCTCTTCCCTATAAAAAGCCCGCCCTCCAGTCAGCAGGCACGCAAGTCCTCCGAAAGACTTTGCTGCCTGCAGGTACCTGTGTTTACCCAATAAACCTCTTGCGATTTGCATCCCTGTGGTCTCAGCCTGTTCCTTGGCATGGGGAGGTCTCCTCCCGAGAGAAGGACCTCTTCGAGAGTCTTTCAAGCTGAAAACTGTGGGACCCTCAGTTGTTCCCATATGGTCACCCATGTTGTATGATCAGTTGGGGGAGTATGCAGGAAGAAAGGCTTCATTCATCCTATAAAGAGTACTTTATGTATAATAGCTCCTCCTGATATTGATGATCCCTAGAATGGCTCCATAAGCCTTAAGGTTAGGCATAGGCTCCTACAGGCTAGAATTTCCCCTGACATCTAGGATATACAAGCGGAGAAGGGGGCAACACTTCCCAACACGGCCTGCTGGATCAAGAAGGAATAGAGATGCCCTTTAATCCCTTTTCTGCTTCTCCCTCTGGTTGCATCTGCACCAAGAGGAGCTTTGCATATTTGTCTGCAAAGAGCTGACTTTTGTCAGTCCTTACATCCACCAGAACAGACCTAGAATAGGTATACACTACAGGGAGTGGGACTGGAGGCTTTCTGAGGGGAGAATTTTGAGATATTGGTACCAGAGTGTGACACGCAGGTTGGCAGGTTTCCTGGATACCTGCTCCTCCTGTAGAGAGGGGTTAGTTTGAAATAGAGGCTCATGTGAGTTCAGTGATTGAGAGACAGAATGGGAATCTGGGTACAAAGTTTGGTCCATAGACTAGTAGCATCAGCACCACTGGGAACTTACCTGTAATGTGTTGGGAGCTGTGAACCCCAGATCCTGAGTTTCTTGTAAACTACTTGTTTTCCCCTGATCTGAGTGCCTACAGCTGCTCTGAGCACGAGACCTTCAGGAGTTCCTGATGGCAGGAGAGTGGTTTCTGTTGCATTTGGCTGGGGCGTGGCTATCCCTATATAAGCGGCCCCTGGACACAATAAGTGGTCATTCTTGGGGCATTCTGACTTCAAGGATGACCTGTGGCTCTGTCTGTGTGTCTGTCTGTCTTTGTGTGTTTCAATATCCAGTCCCTTGCCCGGTTCACGAACTCTATGGTGGCGGATAGAGCGCAGACAGGCGTCGTGCGTTGCAGAAACGCGCCTCTTTAGGCTTCTTCATCAAACCTACTGAAGCACAGAGTATGTTTCACGGGTATTCCCAAGAAATCTACTTTATCAAAATGAGTAGAGAATCCTTGCAATGCTGAGGCTAAGGGTGTCTGGATACAGGAGTGGCCTTCACACTCCTAGTACAAGTTTTACGATTACATAGCTTCCCATTACAATTGAGACATGTGGATAGGCTTTCCAGCAAACATCATAGAACCTCTGTGATGAAGGGAAGTGGAAAAACATAGAATATAAGCTTCTGTCCCAAAGCCTGAGGAGGAAATTGCAGTGAAAACATGAAGCATTAATGTTAACCATTTATTTACCTCTTCTGCATTTCTTTTTCCTAAGGGGAAAAAGACATGTTATAGAATGGAGAACTGATGTTTGAACATTTTGAATATTTATTTATGGTGTTTTGAGGCTATAGTTTTCTCACTCTCATTTGGTGTAAAATGCAATTGTGTGTGTGAGTGTGTGAGAGAGAAAAAGAGAATTATTAGAAATATAAATTTTCAAACTCTTCTCCCAGATCAATGGAATCATTAAGCATATTTAAAAGATATCCCAAGAAATTTACTTGTACCTAATAATGAGAATACAAATAATTGAACCTAGAGCCTTAAGCATACTATACAGAAATTCTGCCACCGGGCTACATCTGCAGCCCTCTTGTTTTGAGATAGGGTCTCACTGAATTGTCCTAGCTGAGTACATTTTACGACCCTGACCTGCCTTAAATATGTGGTGCTTCTGTCTTCGCCCCCAAGTTCCTGGAATAAAGGCTTGCATCATTGGACCCAACCAGTGTTTCAGAGTGTACAGCTGTGTAGTATAATATGTACGAAGTGACTGAGAAGATTTGGAATTATGGACCATTGCATTACAGGACTTCAGAAATTGTATTACCTCTATGTTGAAAAGCTCTTTTGTGGTTGACCAAGGGACTTGATAAAACGTCTTAGAACCATAAATTCTCTGTCAAAATACAACAGTAAGTTCAAGTTGGCTTTCGCTTTCTTTTTCCTGCTCAAGTAGTAAATGCCACTTCCTTGTCCCCTTTCCTTTGTACAAATGTTCTATGTTCCTGATTTTTACACATGAAGAAAGACCCTGAGTCAGGTAGAGGAGAAAGCCATAAAGAGGATCAGTAAACTCGCATATGTGGAACTGTATTCAAAGAGGTTTAAAATATCTCAGTCCTTGATTTATGTGCTTAAATCTTTGGACCACAAAACCATAGAATTTAGGGATTTAATAAATTTCTTCAGACTGCTTGCTTAAAAATTAAACTTGCTATATTCCGTTAGAAAATAATAGTATTTGATTTTCCGCTGGACCAATGATCTATCTGGTATCAGATTTTTGTACATCTTAATAGTGTCAGGTATGGATCTGATCTCATGAAGGGGTTCTAAAATCTACACATATATGCCCTACCAAACTAAAAACCAAGGTGAAATTAGCATCTTAAACATACCCATAATCCCCAGTGAAATAGAAACAATGATTAAAAAATCTCCCAACCAAAAATAAAATAAAATCCAAGGAATACTTTTTTCAGCACAGAATTCTGCCAGACATGGAAAACAGAATTAACACTGATGTTCCTCAGATTGTTCTACAAAACACAAACTGAAGGAACAGTGCCAAAATCTTTTCAGGACGCCAGTTTTATCCTGTTACCAAAGACACATATATAGAGAGAGAAAGAAGAAAAAAAGAAAGAGAGAGAGAGAGAAAGAGAGAGGAGAAAGGAGGGGAGGAAGGAATGAAGGAAGGAAATTAGCAATATTTCTCTTTAAGACAAATAGGATCTTGACTTACACAGCAGAAAATAATTTCATCATGAGTCAAGTTAAAATAAAATTCAAGTTTATTAAGAAAAGGATGGCAGTGTACCGCTAAGGCATAGATTTTGACTTCTTAAGAAAGAAAAAGGTGTTTAGCTGTAAGGTAGGAGCATAAGCATTGTGTGGGTGGGTGTGTCCTACGTGTGTGTTCCTTATTTCTGTATGTGGGTGTGTTTTGTGGCTTTGTGATATTTCACAAAGAACACAGTCTAAATCTAATTTTAAAAGATTGAGTAAAAAAATGTTTTGATGCTTTCTTTCAGCAAGAGATAATAGTGAGATGTACAGGTTCACATGAGAATGCGATAGAAACAGGTACAGCAAGGTCAAAGGGTCCTTATGACACATAGGTCCCAAGGAAATCCAGGCATGTATTTTGACATAAAGTTTCACTCATAGTTCCATTTGTAAAATTTTTCTCAGAAAAGGAGATACAGATAGTCCCTTCGCAGGCTACTTCCAAACTCCTGACTCAGCTGGTGCGAATGTTACATCACATCCAAGGAAATAGTCTTCTCTTGTCTTTCTCAGACACCTTTAATTCCCCCTCCTTCTATCTATTTCAGGACAAAGAACTTTAATATAACCCTGACAGCAGTGTGTTATTTGACTTTTATAAACTATTTTAAAACCATGAACTGGGTCCACTAAGTACTGCCAATATGTGCTTGGGAATAGGGCCACACACCTGATTACAGATACACCCAGTTTGGTTTTTTGTTTTGTTTTGTTTTTAATCTTTTTTTTTTATTGGTTTTTCGAGACAGGGTTTCTCTATAGCTTTGGAGCCTGTTCTGGAACTATCTCTTGTAGACCAGGCTGGCCTCGAACTCAGAGAGATCTGCCTGCCTCTGCCTTCCGAGTGCTGGGATTAAAGGTGTGCGCCACCACCACCTGGCTTGTTTTTAATCTTAAAGTGACAAACACAAATCTATTTGGTCATTTAGAAGATTTCTGGATGAAGTCAGCAGCAGCAAGTGACTCAAACATGAGGAAAGAGAAAGCTAGGCCCCATTCACATGAAAAATGCCTCAGACCTGAGATGACATTAATTGCAGCCTTGGCATTCCAGCAAGCACTAAAGATTAGTCATGAACTCACCAGCAAAAGTAAGACTTTCCTTATTGTCTGTGTTGCTTTTCTCTTCCTCCTCCTCTGTCTCTGACTATATTCACACCAACCTGAGACTTGAAGAAAAGGTTCCCTCTGAATCACAGTCAGTAGCTCTGGGCCACCCCTCCTTTTGATAAATCTGTAGTGACCCAGTGAAGATGGAAAAAACCCACAGCCTCCAGACCCCACATACATCAAAGCTGGTGAAACAGGTAGGCTGGCTGCTTGTACGTTTTTTTTTTTGTTCAGGATCATCCCTCCAAGTTAACCTCTCTTCTGAAAAGCCATGCATAGCAATCCCGCCAATTAGAAACAGCAGCGAGTATTCTTATGCTAATAAAGCACAGCCAAGTCATGAAGCAGTGAAAGGTGCATTGATTTACACATGAACCTGCTGCACAGGCTGGAGTGACTCATCCCAGGAGTGACTAAAGTACTTTCCAGCTGCTGACCATAATTACCAATACAGTTCTGCACCAATCAAGATATAACATGCTTTGATTAAGCCTATCCTTGAAAACGTGGGATCTTGCAGTCTAATTCAGTTCTAGGAACTGCCCTGTGACTTCCCTTCAAAATCTGAGTCTGTGTGTTTCTATGGCCTTTCCCTGGACCTCTTCTTCCCTCTCTTCCCCCCTTTCTCCAACCTTCTGCCTCTCCTTCCTCCTGCTCTTGCATTTCCTCAAGAATTTCCTTTAACTCCTTGCTTTCCAAGTCCTATAAAACGTTGTAGAGAGAGCCTTTGCTAGCCACAGTTAAAACCCTGAGCTTAGCCTCGCATCTTTTATTGTATTTAGTTTCTTAAAAGTGCTTGCCTAAGATCTAACATCATTATTTGTTTTTCTTTATCTACTTCAAAAATGTAGTCCGCCACCCTCTATTTGAATGCAAATTTCATGAGATTTGAGGATTTGTTTTCTTTCTTATCTTTTGCTGAAATCCCAGGATCTTGATTAGAGAATCGCAAAAAAAGATTTGCTCAGAGAATAAGTTCCAAATGTTTAATGTACATTTATAAAAATCATCAGTTTGAACTAAAGCATAGTTAGTGGAAGAAAGGCACGCATATACACACACACACACACACACAACATGAATTCAGGCAACTATAATTGTTAAAAAATCAGTAAGAAAATTCTACTGTGAGAACATCAGAAAGACCATTTCAAGTTTAATTGTGTGTGTGTCTAACTTTTTTTCTTTTTCCACCTTTTATTCTTATCTCACACATTGCATACTGGTGTCAGCGTTCCCAGTCCTCCCCACCACCTCCCCTCTCCCCCAGATCCATCCCTCCTCTATTTCTCTTCCAAAAAGGGAGGGGAAGACCAGGTCTACTAGGGATATCAACCGAACATGGCACAACATGCTACAATAAGACTAGGCACGAGCTCTCATATCAAGGCTGGATGAGAAAATCTTGTAGGAGGCAAAGGAAAGAGTCGAGGAAATTCTCAACCCCACTGTTAGGAGTCCCACAAGAACATCAAGCCGCACAACTGTAACATAGACGCAGAGGACCTAGCTCAGACCCACACAGGGTCTCTGATTGTTGCTTCACTCTCTGTGATCCCCACAATCAAGTTAAAATTTTAATAGCACTGGTTGAAATTTCTGTCTGTACATGTGCGCACAAAGAATCATTCCCATCACTTAAAGCTCAAAACTGATCAAAGAATTTTGATTTTACTCTAAAAGTCTCCTTGGATAACATTTTAACTGAAGGCACTTTTCAAATTATCGAGTAGTGGACTGTACACAGAGGGATACTGAAAGGCTAAATATTCCCAGGCAGCAATAAAAATAAGCTTGCAGTTCCAAGAAAAGTAGAACCTTGTACTGGTCCAGAGCTGTGGAATTAAAAAAAAAAAAGGTGTGTGGTTAATATCTTTTCCAGATGTGAGCCCAAGACCGGAGGGCATTTTTCCATCCCACATGGGAAAAACACCTGGAAATATCAGTAGTCTCTGGGACAAGAAATATTCTTTTACTCTTGTGAGTACTTTTACAGTTCTACTCTATGCTAAAAGGAGTTTTTAGGGGAAAATAATCTAGAAGTCATTTTCTCTAATTTCATAAGACAAAAGGAGTCTATTACTTAAATATGATTTTTATCTCTAATAATGGATTTTTATTTCTTGGCTGACTGATAAAACTTGGTCAACCAGGATCAGGCAGAGTAGACAGGGGACTGTTTACCCAGTGATGGCAGCTAGTTCATGATATTTACCTGATAGGCTATGACCTTGCCAAGTCTCCTTCGCTCTCTGGATCTCAACTTTCACAAAAGCAGGATGAAAGGAGTCTTAGTTCACTCTAATGCTAAGCTCCTGTGATTACAATGTGTGGCTAAAAGGGGCACAGATAATATGAGTAATGGAAACATATTAGAGGCTTAAATGCTAGAAGTAGTATTTAGTCTACTGGCTGTAGGTATCATATAGAGCCCTTTTATAAGTTCCCAGAAGTGAAACAGTTATCCATTCATGTCTATTTTTCTTTAAACTCTGAGCCAAGGTTTTCCACACTATGGAGCCTCATCCACTAAAGCTACACTCAGTCAGGAACTGCAGTCCTCAGCTCCCTGCACTTTGTAGCTCTTCTGGGAGTTTTTATACAGTGCGTACCACACACTGCCATGGTTGACACTTTCCATTCATGGTTATTTCCAAATATTTTCCATTATTCCTCTAGTTATCAATAAGATTCACTCTATGCAAAATCAGGCTATGAGACAGTGTAAAGATGGGTTATACTGTGGAGCAGAAGTTAGGCTTGCCGTGCGTCATTGCTACTCAGTATGAGACATCACTCAATGTTAGGAATATTACACATCTGTAAGAGTCTACTTCAAAACCAAACATTCCTAAATAAAATACATGTGCTATAAACTAAAAAACAAAAAATGCCAGTTCAGAGGAATTTTCTACATTTGTATGGAAATGTGTTTGGCTAGACAACATTGCCATAGACACTGTCTCACCACAAAGAAGATTGCTAGCAAAACTTCACACCGGTTTTCATTTACTGTAGCAAGATTATATCTTCTTCTTTCTCCTTCTGCTTCTCTAAGATGGGCAATGCCACAAATCATATTCACCTTTCAAGATTTGGTTGAAATGCTCAGATGATGTGTTCCTTTTTCCAAATCCACATCAACACAGTCATTGTTTCCCCTTACCTTCCCTCTGCATTCACTTGATCTGCTAAGCAAGGGCATTTTGATAAAACCTAGCAACTTGTCCAAGGCTTACACAACTCCATAACATAAATTATAATCTATAAATTGTTGGGAGAAGGGTCACTTGTTCATCCTGTCCTCCCAGCCATGAAATAATCATTCAGAAACCATATTATTTAAATCACTGCTTGGCCCATTAGCTCTAGTTTCTTATTGACTAACTCTTACATATTAATTTAACCCTTCTCCATTAATCTGTGTATCACCACGTAGCCATGGCTTACTGGCAAAGCTTTGGCATGTCTGACTCTGACCACGGCGCCATGGCATCTCTCTGACTCTGCCCTTCTTCCTCCCAGCGTTCAGTTTAGTCTTCCCTGCCTGGCTCTGTTCTTCCCTACCAGGCCAAGCCAGTTTCTTTATTCATTAACCAATAAAAGTAACACATAGACAGAAGGACCTCCCACACCAATAAATCCCCTACAAGTCATCCCGAACATATTCTCTAAGAATTGTGTGTCATCTGAAATTACAGAACTGGTTATCATCTTTACCTCTGTCATTCCTCTGCTTCTGTGTTTGTCTTTCTTGGAAATGTAACTTTTAACATTAATTTCAAAGATGAACAGAAATATTTATCTCTGAGTCTGATTCTGAGGATGCTAAACTATGAGGGCATATCAAATAAGAAAACCATTACCTGTTTCCAAAAATGTAGTTATAAAGATTCACTGAATCAAGTGCTTTGCAAAAGCAAACAAAAACCAAATCATGCATGTGATTTTTACTTTGTTATAGGGCATCATAAAAATTTACAGATTTAACACCTTATGAATACTTTTATTTAAGAAAGACAACAATAGTTCTGGCTAATTCAGAATATTTTCTGGAAGTCAATCCAGTGTTCTCTTGAGGCTTTTGCCAACCTTCTAATGTGAGAATGTTTTAAAGGCTAACGAAGACATTCTTATTCAACATTGTCTTCCATTTCATTTTCACACTAAAATTGGAATCCTTAGTCTCCTGGTGGTTTAGTAATTAGACATTATCATAGCTGTGTTTTGAAACTGAGTTTTTGTCTGGAAATGGAAAATTTTCAGTTCCCAATATAGAAATATTTGCTTGTCTCACTAAAAATGTCTATTGCCTCAAAAGGATGCAATGCTCTTACAAAGTGTTTAAACCTTAAAATCTTAAACCATTGAAGTTGTAAACTAATCGATGTTTGCTTCATTTCTTAAATAAATACTGATTGAATAGTTTCCTAAATAAAAAGAATAAGGTACAACAATATAGATGTATATGATTATAAGATTAGGTTAGTACAAGGGCTTCAAAATCTGATAAAAATATATATTCATAAACAATTGTAGAAACAATACTGAATGAGGAAGCCAAATTTTCCCATACAACAATGTTAATGTGAAATAATATCTGAGGTGAATTTAGGTTCAATAACCTCTGTAAGTTTCTTCTCAGCTATTTGTATTCTTCAATAATTTGTTTTACCTAAGTTTATGCTTGGTTCTATTTATAATCCAACTCTGTATAACAAAACCAGTTGTGCATATTACCATTCAGATTACTAGAGTTAAAGAACTGTGTAAACACACCACACACACACACACACACACACACACACACATCACACAACATATTTCTTGAGGAATTCACAAAGAGCCTGAACAGTTCTTCAAATATTCTGCTTGCATTTCCCCTTTTATGACACACTTCATCTTTTTTATCATACAGACAATATCCTATCTATCATCAAATCCTGCCAGATACTTTACATAGAATTCAAATTCTGAGCACACTTCACTATTTCAATTGCTGTCACTCCAATCCACATCAACCTTTTCTCTTGCCAGGACTGCAAGAGGCAGTAAGTGAGGCTTCCTTGGTTCTGTCCTTATGTGTGCACAGTGGCCAACACCTTGGTCAGAGTAATCACTAAAACAGAAGTCATTTCACCCTGCTGCTGAGAACCTTCTCATCTCAGTAACCCAGACGCTCTCCTATGACCTGCATGCGCCTGTTTATCTGCTTCATCTCGTTCCCTTCTCTCTTTGCTCACTCTCCTTTCCAGTCCCATTGAGCTCTCTGTTCTTCCTTAAGGTACCATGTGTAATTCACCTAAATCCCTGGACATGCAAAATTCTTACCATCCAGCATATTCTTCTGCCACATGGTATTTTAAAAGAATATAAAGCATATAAAATTATTTTATATAGTGCACCAGACTTTTTATTTAATTTAGGTTAACATGAACTTCTAAAACTCATTTGCAGCACTGGACTCATGGTGAGTGTGCATCCCACTGTTAGTAATTGGAAACCTAAAAACAGGTCATATAATACTAATACACAACACACTAACCCTCCATGATGAGAAATTTAAGGTTATTTCAGAACTCACTAGTGGCATTTTGAAGCCATGAGTTTTCCTTCGTTTTTGCTCTATAATCCTCATGATGTTGGCTGTAGTTTTGTCCTATGTCAAATACAAACTGTGACATCCCAGTTTACAATTCTTGTTAGACAGAAAGCTGCCCATGCCTTTGTCTAGGCAACTACTGAACATGAGAATGGGATTAGTTGTAACATGGAGGGCTAGGCCTGCCAGTTGTTGGGTGTTTTTGTTTTGCCCGGTACCCCCAGCTGTTTAGTCCCAGAGAAAATCACACATAGGTCTCCATAAATTATTAGGTGATTGGCCCATTAGCTCTAGCCTCTCACTGGCTAACTCTCACATCTCAATTAACCCATTTTTCTGATCTATGTTAGCCATGTGGCTCAGTACCTTTTTTCAGTGGGGCAAATCACATCCTGCTGCTTAGGTGGTCTGGGCAGAAGTGGGAGGAATCAGCTTCCTCCTTCCCAGAATTCTCCTGTTCTCATTACATCATTTCTACTTCCTCTCTGGTTTTCCCACCTATATCTCCTGTCTGGCCAATGAGCGTTTATTTAAAACGTGATTGACAGAATATAAACAGTTCTCCCGCACCAATTAGTCAATAGCCAACTAGAGTGTGTGGCCAGCCCTCAAGTTGCGTATATGACCAAGACAAGAGAGAACATGCATAATGGAAAAGTAGACATTATGGCATTTGCTAGTAGAGAAATTTGGATAAGTCTAATGCTAAGGTGTACAGTTTTTTATTTTGACATCAATTTACTTTTCTGCCACATATAAATGTATCTCTGAAGTTTGGTTATATTCAATAGCAATCAAACTTATTTGCTAGGTGTTGCCATTTAATAATCTTAATCTAGGTTTTGAAGTTACAAAAATGAGCGATACTGTTCTTATCAGCTCATTTCTGATAACCTTTCTAGGTTAGAGAACTGAATTCTTACAGCTAATTCTTCTGTGGAAAAGTTCATTAAAACTCCCTTTCTGATACTCCTCAGTTGAATTAATTTATAACAGGCAAGAAGATGGTAACATGGTTTCTGCCAATCATCCCACTTCCCAGGTATATAGAGATCTCTGGAAAACTAATGTGGGATACTTTTTACCTGAATTCTACCTAGTTAGGAACATAGAGTTGTTCTTTTATGCATCACATTAAGCTTACCAAAATAATGACATCTCTAAAGGCATTAATATTTAGAGAATTAAATGTAAATATAATCAATGAAATTTCAAAATTACAGCTACATACAAGGGAGTCTTGCAAAACCAGGTGATTTTTTCCTATGCATAATGATAATGAACATTTATTTGGACATAAATAATAGAAATGCTCATAAAACCAATATTATTCAATCTATTTAAAAATCTTAAGAATGGCATATGCATGAAATGCACGAAAACTATTTCAGAAAAAAAATCACATAAATTTAGTGCAAACCATTAGATTAGACATCAGTGAAAAAGCCTGTGTCATACTCCTGGATAAAAAAGACAAAATATCACAAAGATGTCAGCTGCTCACACAGTAACACCAAAGCTTAATGGAATGCCACTCAAAATCTTCATGTGCTACATTTTTGGACAACATAAAATGGTTCTAAAATTAATTTTCAAGAAATAGAAAAGGGTGTTAATAATTGAAGTTGGCAGATGGACTTTTTCTTTCAACTATTTGGCATGTTTTATAAGGAAAATAGTTAAAATAGGATGGGTTTTATCCAAGATTTTATCCAAGAGTAGACATTTCTATCACACCAAAGAAATGATAGCACCAAATGACAACTTCCATTCAAATTTCAATCCATTCTAGTGTAAAGCTGAACATTTTGTCAACTATTTTTTAAAAAAAGAGAAAATGACATTTAATCATTTCAAAAATCTAAAATCAGTTCAGTGGATTCTTCATTTGATACCTAACTAAATTCTATATCAAGGCAGATCTAAATTTATAAAGATGGCTAATGTAAGAAAATTCACAAGAATGAGACTGATAGGATTCATTTGCCTCCCTCCCCACCTTTGAGATAAGGTCTGCTAAATAGCCTCGGGTGACTTCTATCTTGTTATTCTCCTGCCTCAACCTCAGTTTCCCAGTACAGGGATCATAGATGTATGTCACCAGGCCTAACTTCACTTCACTTAGATTCATCACTAACAACAGAATACTGGAAAAATATTCATAAAATTTATGA
The DNA here is from genome assembly GCF_014885135.2 of Alexandromys fortis. Lineage (NCBI taxonomy): Eukaryota > Metazoa > Chordata > Mammalia > Rodentia > Cricetidae > Alexandromys > Alexandromys fortis. The sequence continues at coordinate 727,275 of NW_026067950.1, forward strand.
AAAAAATCATTAATGATCTCTTAAGATTTTGGAATTTTGGAAATGGTTCCATTATAAGAACCTGCAAGTGTTATAATCATTAAATACAATCTGATATTCATCATATTCAACTCATTAAAGCCATCATATACTATAACAGCATGCATCTCATCTAGCTTTACAAATCAGTAAATGAATGCTACTATCCAACAAAATTGTACAAATTGTAGCAAGAGAAAAGTCTTAGGCCATGTAGTAAGAACTATCAACATATAGAGCTTAAGAACATATGACTGCTAAGTGAGCCAAGAAAAAAAAAAAAAAAAAAAACAAGGCGACATGACTCATGACATCCCATCATTTGGTTTAGAAACCTGTAGACAAAAACCCATTGCCATTGTTCTTGAGTTGTGGGAGCCTAGGTAGTTTGGATGCTCACTTTACTAGGCCTGGATGGAGGTGGGTGGTCCTTGGACTTCCCACATGGCAGGGAAAGTTGATTGCTCTTTGGGCTAACAAGGGAGGGGGACTTGACTGGGGGAGGGGGAGGGAAATGGGAGGCGGTGGCGGGGAAGAATCAGAAATCTTTAACAAATAAATAAAAATTAAAAAATAATAATAATAAAAAGAAACCTGTAGACAGCGATGGGATGGGGCAGAAGCATCTGTACACTACTAGTGAGTACACACTCTTTTATTCTAGGAAGCAGCCTACACCCATGCCCCCATGTCTGACAGTGTACACTGTGTACACTGTGTTCTCTCTGCATAAGGCTCCTGACTGATGGATTCATGGCTGGCTGACATTAAGGCCTGACTCTATTCATCTTCAAAAGCATCCCTGAGGAGTACTGAGTCATAATTCTATAAAAAGAATGCTGTTTTATTCACATAAAATTTAAACTAGGCGTGGTTCCATCCAAATATATATCAAATATTCTTTTGCTCCAATATGTGATTTATGGGGACTTTTTCCACATTATCCCAGAGACACAAAGTTTCAAGGATGCTTATATCAGCAGCAGCTTTTACACTGATACCCAAATCAGTGGAAATGACAATTTTCTATCTGTGTGTTCATTGGAGGTTGACCGTAGAAACCTATGAGATATCCAACTAGATCACAGATTTCTTCTGACCTGCTCAAGAGAAGATTTTGCTGAGTAAGCAATGCTTTTGTCAATATCATAGCCATATCCATCATTTAGCTCCATAACAGTAGCACCATCATATTTATAATCTTATTTATTAAAAATATAAATATTGAGTACAGTAGTAACAGGCTCCATCTGGAGACGGGATTCAACAGTGAACTAAGAAGAGAGAAACCCCTGATTTCAAGTATATTTTATACTTAAAAAAACAAAGTAGTGAGGGTAAATAAGAATGGCCTGTAGAATAAGGCCATTCATTCCATTTATTTCTTTTTCCTTATGTGTGAGGGGAAATACTTCTATTCTTGTTGGGGTGACTATTTTCAGGCTAAACTTTTTACAGAAGCACTTATATGCCAGGCTCAAAGTCCAGCGAAACATTCAACGTCAGGTATACTTCTATCGTCACTAAAAAAAAAGTTCATATGATTCACTTTTACTAAAGCAGACATGTACATTTTTATAACTGGTCTTTTGTTAGGGCATGACCTAATACCACAGACATCCTTTATTCATCTAAAAAATAATTTTGAGTGTCAATTATTTGTTAAGTTCTTTTCCAGGTGCTATCAAGAGAGGAAATAGTAAAATAGACAAAAACTCTCCCCTCATGTACAGGTACCCTGTATAGACAATAAGCAGATAAATGAACAAAATATGGAGAATGTTAGAGTAATCTTACCTGAATGACTTAGGAATGATTTCAAAATCAAATGGAAATAGGAAATATTTGGTCAGGGCAATGAAAATTTAGACAGAATACATTGGAAAGGTGATGGTACAAGTAACATCAAAGTGTGAATAATCATAAAAATTTTCTGAAAGAAGGACATGCTAGCAGAAGAAAAGAGAAGGGCCTAGGATATAAGGATGTATGATAGTTCAAAAAGTAGGAAAGAGACAATGTGGAAGTGGAAAGACTTAGAAGAAGGGTGCAAGGGGAGAATGTGTCCTAGAGGTAATGGAGGTCACACCATGTAGGATGCAGGAAGTGAGACCTAGACCCCCAAGAATGATGGGACACTGTTACTGTGTTTTAAGAACAGGCATGGCTTTGTTAAATGTGTTGATTGCATTTGTTCTGGTGAATTGCAGTAACAGAATGTAAGTCATAGGGCAGTAACAATAGAGACACCAGTTGAGACCTGGAAGTAACCACAGCAAGAGCTGAATGAGTGTGAGAGGAAGCAGTAAGCCCTAACCACATTATATATATATATATATATATATATATATATATATATATATACATATATCACAAAACATATTAGACATTTAAAATGTGATATTATTTAATTAACGCACAGAGGCCCATGTCTTCTACCACGTTGGTACTGATGTTAACAGTTTACTTATTGTATTGAATATTCATCCACCTCAAGTTTCCTTCATCCCTCCATCAATCAAGTTTATAATGAATCTCAACATAAACTGCTGACATCTGTGCCTGTCTTCCCAAATAGTTCAGCATGCATATCAACTATATCTCAATATATTTATAGTCTATTTCATATATTGTTTGAATAAAGTAAGTTATACGTCATTTCAATATCCAATGTAGTACCTTATTGACATTTTTTTCATGCCCTCTCTTAGTCAATTTATCCTATACCAAAGTAAAATATTATTCTAAATTTTTCAACACTATTTTTTTTAATTTTAAAAATATAGTACCAGTGTTTTTGGATAAGGCTTTTCAGCATCTTGGAAAGATTCAGAAATGTTGCATATGCCAATAATTCATTGTTTTAAGTGCATCTCCAAAGTGTTAGATGAGACTAACTCAATTAGCAGAGAATTCTTATTCTTCAAGTATATTTGGTTTAACTAGTTGACATATGTGAAGCTGTTCATTGTCTTCTAAAACCAAAACTGAGAGTTGAAATTTAGATTAGTCATCACTTATAAAAATATACCTCAGGTTTTACAGCATTAATTTTTCTTGTGTCTTAACAAAGAGCACACAGCATTTGCTAAACCATAACTTTAGTTTGTCACCCTGTTGATCATTATCTTCGTTTCATCAGTTATTTTATTTCCAGTATCCTTTTTAGTTTTGCATGTGTATGTATGTGCTATGTGTGTGTTTGTATATGAGTCTATACACAAATGTGAAGGTGCATGTGGACATATATATGTATGTATCTCAGAGTTCCAAGGTTCGCTTTGAAAGTATCTTCATTAATCAATTTCTACCTTTATGTATTAAAGTAAGGTCTTTCCCCTTAAACCCAGAGCTAGGTCTAACCAGCCAACTTTTCCCAGAAACCCTTTATGTCTGTTTCCTGAGCACAGGTACTGCATGAACTTTGGGAATCTAAACTCGAGTTCTCATATTTGAGCAGCAAGTGCTTTGTTCTTGAAACCACTCACTAACCTCTCCAATGTTCTTTTTATTAAAAGCAGATGGAGAGGAAGAAACAGATATGCTATTGAAAATAGCACCAAGCTTAGAACCTCTTGAGAGCAATCATCATGTCCCATTTTCCAGTGAGGCTCCCCAGTCTCAGTGCCTGCAGGGTCTCATATGAAAGGGCTCCTTCTTGTTTGACCTTCACTAACTTTTCACTTTAAAGGATAAAGAATTGTTTGATAAACATTTAACTGCAAATACTTGCAAATTATAAGGATTTAAGACTGTATTCAGAAGTTTACTTCAATATTAGGACTTGACTGTGCCAAGGCTTACCCCATTCTCTAGGACTGGGTGTTCTTGGACTACATTTCAGGGAATCAGAAAAAAAACAAAATGGAGTCAAGATGTGCCAATTTCAGGTTCTGTGATGAAAATTCTAAGGTCTACAAAGAAGAGCTAAGACACAGACAAGATGAAAAGTGATACATAATGAACAGGTTATTCTAAAACTTATTTTATAGTGTCTCCAAATTGACTTATTTTCCCTGAACACAACACTTTGCTTCAGATGAATTTGTGTACTTCACTATACCTGATAATTACTTGTAATCAACCAATCAGAGGATTTTACCTTTAAGATAAAATGCTTAATATCATGTTCTGATCCAGATAAATACTTGCTGATCATTGTGAAGAAAACTTTTCATAAGATTGTTTTCTCTAGTTGTCTATTTTCTCTTCCTTGGAACCAAAGTTTAATATGAAACTAATATCTTTTAACAATATATCAGTCATTTGGGGTTTAGCCAGCATAAGCTTGCTAAGATGGATACAAAGATACACAGAGCACATAGTGCTTCATTACCAGGAGAATAAAAGGAGACTGAATGCAGCACAATTGACTATGAAATTCTATTTACTCCTCTTTTCTTGTAAAAAGCTTAATTCTTAACTAAAAAAATTAATTATCTCAATATCACTGAGGAGTAAATACGTTTTAATTTTGTTCCATAATGTACAAATCATGGATTTTGATTTTAAACATATTCTGTGTCACTAATATAAAAGGAATTTTAACATCTAAATATATTGTGATTGGCCAGATCCATAAGAATATCAATACACATATTGCTTAGAATGAAAGAATCAATTGAGGATATTGGAGACATGTGGTTTGCTGTTTCTGGTGATAATATGGCTATAACAGCTATTCTCAGTTGTCTTGACTATATCTGCCATGAATCATAATCCAGAAAAGGAGAGCACACTTGGGATTTGGATCTTTAGGCAAGACAGCATGCCTTTGTTCCAGATCTTGAAGCTGGAAGGCACACCTTTAATCTGGGCCACACCTTCTGCTGGAAGCCCATATAAGGACAAAGAAGAAGGAAGGATGGTTTGTTCTTCTCCTGCTTGCCCTTGCCTTATCAGCACATCCATTCCTTCATTGGCATTGAAGTTTACTTATATGGGATTTTTAGCACATACAGAAGACCAGCTGGGACACTCAACCTCATGGGACTGAACAGCTACTAGATTCTTGGACATTCCATTCACAACAAAACATTGACTCAGGCTGTAAGTCATTCCAATAAACTTATATGTGTGTGTGTGTGTGTGTGTACATAGAGAGAGACATATATATGTAGAGAGAGACAGAGAGAGACAGAGAGACAGAAAGAAATTCATTCTATAATTTCTGTGACTCTAATTAGAACTTTGACATTAACAATTAGAACTTAACAATTTGACATTAACAATTAACAATTAGAACTTTGTATTAACAATGGCATAGATTTTGTTTTGTTTCTGCTGAAGCATTTTTTTAAAAGGCCTTTTTATTGACCCATAAAATGTTTACACATCCATTGATGTGGGATTCCTCTCTGTATGCTGTGATTGCCACTGAATAATAAAGAAACTGCTTTGAGCCTATAGCAGAGCAAGGCAGAACAGAACTAGGTGGAGAAAGCTAAACTGAATGCTGGGAGAAAGAAGGCGGAGTCAGGGAGATGCCATGTAGTCCAGATGGAGACAGATGCCAGAACTTTCCCTGGTAAGCCATAGCCACATGGCGATACACAGATTAATAGAGACGGGCTAGTTTAGGATATAAGAATTAGCTAGAAATACACTTAAGCTATTGGCCAAACAGTACTGCAAATAATATGGTTTCTGCATGATTATTTCAGAAGTTTGGGTGGCTGGGAAAGAAACAAGAAATCTCTCTACAACAATCCATGAGTATAACACAGTATTTCAATACATGAATACATCTATACATATTGTATGGTTCAAATCACGATAATATTACCATCTCCTTACCACTATAATATACTTGAGTTGTATCTTCTGATTATTCACAAATATATGATATATAAAGGATTAGTGTTATTTATTGCATATATGTATTATATATAACATTTTATATATACATATATGTGTATCTGTATGTAGGTTTGTATAATATACACTAGATTCATGTCTTAGTTGGAGTTTCTACTGTTTCAATGACATGCCATGACCAAAAACCAAGTTGGGGAGTAAAGAGTTTTTTTGGCTTATACTTCAGCATTGCTGTTTGTCACTAAAGGAAGTCAGCACAGTAGCTCAAACAAGGCAGGATCCCAAATGCAGGAGCTGATGGAGAAGCCATGAAGGGGAGCTGCTTACTGGCTTGTTTCCCTTGACTTGCTCAGTCCACCTTCTTACAGAACCCAGGACCAGCAGCCCAGGAATGGCACCACCCTCCATGATCTGGGTCCTCCTCCATTGATCACTAAATGAGAAAATGTCTTACTGCTGGATCTCAAGGAGGGAATTCCTCAGCTGAGACTCCTTCCTCTGATGACTCTAGCTTGTGTTAAATTGACACACAAAACCACCCAGCAAAACTTAGTAAGTTTTAATTAGAATAAATTCTTCGTAAAAGTCTCAAATAGCTCACAAGATAGTAAGCAAATATAGAACAAGAAAAAACTGAGAGATACAGGCACCTATGGAAGGCATCTGTCAAACCCAAGTGACCGTAACTGTGATTTTAGAGCTTGGGAGAGGAGAGCAGAGGTGCTGCCATGGTCTTCCATTGGACTCAACAATCTGTGAAGTCAGAGGCTATAGAGAAATCTGTCCAGGAGTTGAACAAGGAGACCATGCTACTAGGAGTTTATATTCTGAGTCATCACTGACAAAGACTTCTAGACAAAACTCTCCCAGAAAATCAGAACAAAATGGAAACCATTAATTAGTCTGACTTGAACTATAAACTTTTACTAACTTTGGATGCTGCACCCTTGTGGGGACCCAAAAATGTGAGCCTCTTCCACCTTGTCTGAAGATCAGAGATTTGAGTTTATTTTTGCTCTTTCAAAGTTGTTGACAAAAGGTGTGGCTACAAAACAAGAGATCCTGACCTAGGGAATGGCTATTTGGTGTTTTGGACAATAAGATGGCCCATAGAGTTGGGATCTCTCCACCCTGACCAAAGGTCAGAGAATTTGAGGATACTTCTACTCCTTCTTTTAAAATAGGAGGTGGCTGCATACAGGATACTTGGTCTAGGGTGTATTTGCCCAAGACAATAAATGTTTTGCACAGAAAATAATGGCTTGATGTTTTGTATCGTGGCATAAAAGTTTATGGAAAATAAATGCAGGTGAACTCAGAACTGAGAACTGGAAATTCAGTATTCATTGAGTTGCCCTCCTGGTACTATCCTATGTCTCCGTTTCTTATCTCTCCAACCTAACATTTCTAATCCTCTGCTCCAACCCTGGAAAGTACTCACCTGCTGTGACTGAACCATGGCAGAAATCACCCCCCAAAACATGGCTCCCAACACGCCTTATTTAGAAAAATCATTTTCATCTTAAGTCTCCAAAAAGTTTGTGAAGAATGTTTTTAGAGATTCCCTAATAAAAGAAGAAAAAACAGTACAAGAAAGACAAAAGACACCTTTTGTAAAAATATACAAGAGGGAATAAAAGACAACAAAATCTTCAGATAGTGGAAATACCAAATGTTAAGTTTCTCAAGCAGGGACAAAAGGCTGAGGTACCCATTTAACATATCAAAGCTAGACCTGACTGCTAAGTTTTCCCAGCATCCCCCCAAATCCCCATCTGTTACAGAGTGTGACTTGAATACTTTTAGACCCAAGGTTGTTATTATTCATATTGAGATGGGGCCTGAGGCTGGTGCCATAAGGGGCAATCTGAGGCCTCGGTAGGTCCCCTAGGCAGGAGGGAGACAGACAGATATATGCCATGCAGAGAGAGCTGGGATGTAGTAGGTCATGGAGTAGGAAGGGAAGGGGAGGAGGAGAGAATGGGAGAGAAAGGAGAAAGGCAGAAATTGCCTCTCCAGAAGAAGGGCAGACAGAGTGAGAAGGGGGGCGGGGCTGGAGAGGAGGTAGGAGATCATCCTGCTTGCCTCAGCAGAAGGGGGGAGGAAAGATTATCTCTGTTTTATAATAAAAAGGCGGGAAGTTAAGCACAACAGGTTAAAGGAATTGGGGCAGCAGATTCTCAAGACTGCTTCCTTTTTATTTGTGGACATCATCTTTAGGAGGAACCTGAGAAAACTGGGTGCTGGTCACATCCTGGGGTAGCTGGTCTCTTTGCTCCTGTTCAGTGTTTGTGGTATGAAAATGTTTGGTGTCTCTTAGACCTGTTTAAGGTGGATCTTCAATTCAGCTTCCTGGAACTTACAAGAAATTTTTGAGCTTATGAAAATATAAGTTTTAAACATCAGCAGAATGACTTTGACAGATATTTTTTACATTATGAAAAGTATCTTTAAGACTATGAAAGGGAGCATAGGAGTGAAATTTGATAGCATTCACTTGTCCTCACACTTTTATAACTTGCAGGTACACACCTTAATAACTTGTATTTGTATTTTATTGAAATTTATTTGGTGAGGTTGTCCTTTAAAACTGACAAAACCTCTCAGCTATCAAACTACATCAGCGATCATTGAGAAGAATAAAATTTTACTTGAGTTACTGATTAAAAAGCAACAGAGAACTTACTTGGTTGGCACCTAGAGCTACTCCTCAGGATCCTCCATGGTCACTAGGGTCATGTTTTTCTTTTGTTGTTTAGCGCAGGGCCTGTCAGGCTCCAGAAGATCCTGTGGGCTAAGAAATCTGTAGGAAGACAAGCCTACCTTGACCTTAGCAACTAGGCTGTTGTTTTCAGCAATTCTGTCCACTGTCTGGAGATCTTCAGTTTAGATGAAAGGCAGTTTTCCCCAGTGGTCAGTGCTTGGCAGTTGAAGTGAATTGTAGCTGCATGTTGTTGTGTGCCCATTTGTCTGTGCCTTCTTTGGAGGAAATAGAGTGCTGTTGCTAGGAGCCAACCTGTCACTTTTTGTTATGAAAAGTCTTTTAATAATGAAGCATTTAAATATCATATTCCCCAGATCTCTGAGCAGTTTAGGGCTATTTACCAGGGATAGATGAGTTATAACTGCAGTATAGAATCTGCCTGGAGAGCTGGGTTCAAGCTTGACTGTACTGGTTCTCAAATTAACAGGTAAGATTTACACTGTAAAAGGCAAAGAAGAAAAAAAAAAACCTTGCAATAGAAGGTTAATTGTAGAACTGACAATAGTAGAGAACAGCTTAATATATTTTAAAGCAGGGTTGGGTTAAATGTATAGTACTTTTGTAAGAGACTTAAAAGAACATACCAATTTAAAACATGAGACTTCCTACTTTGTAGTCTGGAATGAGATACAATGATCAGACAAGTATAACATTTAATGGTAAACATAGGTACAAAATAAAATAAACCTAAGAAAAGGAAGAAGGGAGAGAGGGGGACCAGGTAAAGCACCCAGGAGTATAATGGTCTGTCCTGTCCCTTTAAGAGAGAAGCCCTGCCCACTTCCTCCCCCATCCACCAAGCCAAGTTGAGACCTTCTTCCTTCCCCTCTCTCCACATGGCCGGCTTCAGCCTGGCCATGACCACTCTATGCTCTCCCACATGTCTAAACTTTCTCCTCCTTCATATCTAGGAGCAGTCATGCTTTTATCTTTCCTTTTTATTTTTGTTTTCATTCAACAAATATATTATAAATTAACATTTCCTAGGTTTATTTATTGGTAACATCCAGTAACTGATGGAAGCAGATGCGGTGATCCACAGCCAAGCACTGGACTGAGTTTCTGGAGCTTGGGTGAAGAGAGGGAGGAGGGATCATGATATGAGCAAGGGGGAACAAGCCCATGATTGGGAAAACCACCAAGACAGCTGACCCAAGCTAGTGGAACTTAAGGACTCTGGCTGAGAGCTGGGGATCCTCCATGGGACCAAACTAAGTCCTCTGAATTGGTGTGACAGTTATGTGGCTTTATCTGTTTGGGAAGGGGAGCTGGGGATCCTCCATGGGACTAAACTAAGTCCTCTGAATTGGTGTGACAGTTATGTGGCTTTATCTGTTTGGGAAGGGGAGCTGGGGATCCTTCATGGGACCAAACTAAGTCCTCTGAATTGGTGTGACAGTTATGTGGCTTTATCTGTTTGGGAAGGGGAACTGGTAGTGGGAACAGGACTTATCCTGGGTACATGAAATGACTTTTTGGAGCCCATTCCCTATGGTGGGATACCTTGCTCAGCCTTGATACACAGGGGGAAGGCCTTGGTCCTGCCTCAACTTGGTATAGCAGACTTTGTTGACTCTCCAAGGGAAGTCTTACCTCTTCTGAAGAGTGGATCGGGGGAGCTGGAGATAGGAGAAGGAGAGGAGGGGAAACTGGTGCTAGAATGACATTTTTAAAAAGAAAATTAAATAAAAAAGAACAAAAAAATGTTTTAGAACATTCCCATGAAGGAAAATTATAACATGAGTTGTGTTCCAAAACTTTGAAATATTTTACTTATAAGTAGATGATTTGTTATTGTTTGGATATGTGAGCCCATGCAAAGGTAAGAACTTATTCATGGTCTCCATCTAGAACACTAAGGACAAAGGAAGACTGTGGTTCTAGTTTCATTTCTGTTGCTGTAATAAAATACCTTAAGCAAATAAATTTGGGGAAGAAAGATTATAGCTTACAGTTCATCACTGCAAGAAAGCCAAAGAAGCAACAACTTGAGACACTTGGTCACATCACAACTTTAGTAAAAGGCGGAGAGAAATGAATGCACTCCTGCCTCCTGCGTGCTGCAGCTGCTTATGCTTAGCTAGCTTTTTCCATTCTTCCACAGTTCCTGGCCTGGCCCATGAACTGGAGGCACCTTCATTCCGAGTGGGTCATTAAGTAACAGTCAGAGCAATCTCCCACAGATATGTCCACAGGCTAACCTAATACAGCTATTCCCTATTAAGTTTCTCTTTGCATGTGATTTTAAGATGTTGATGGTTAAAAACAACCAGCACAACCACCAACCATAAATTTCCCTCAATAGAAACTTTTCATACTGTTTCCCTAAAGATTCAAGATAGACCTTGCTAATTACTGGAACTACACAAATCAGCAATATATCTGTCCCCTTGTTCCAGCTGTTATGAGTCCTGCTGAACATTGTGTTGGCTTTCCTAAGCCCCGCCCACTCCTCATTAAGACATATTTTCTGCCTAGACTAACTTCTGTATCCAAGAAACCATGACAGTTAGTTGGCAAACAAAAGCCTCTTCCCTCTTTATATTTTTATGTGGGTATATTTAACCTTTATTTTCTCACCCCAAGAGACTTTAATAGGAAAATCATCTGATAAATAATCATGGGAATGTAGATCTTCAAATCATATCACATAAATAAGTATGTACTGATTTAGATCAATTCAAAAAGGAACCTTTAAAAGACCCTTGAGCAATTATATAAGCATAAAGTATCTATAAATCAAATCTAATTGAACAGTACTCGACTAGAATTCTCCTCTAGTAGGATTGGGTGGTTATATTTCCAAGGCTTACACAGGATTCCCGAGGATTCCTCTTTTATCATGGTTATTGTTTTATTGGCAATTCAGTATGAGTAGATAAAGGGTATAATAGCTATTGATGGATATGAACAGTGAGAACACACGAGGTAGTAAGAAACAAGTGTCCCATTTTCATCAGATTCCTCCTATCTTGTGTTTCCTAAGCACTGATTGGGGTATGAGGACAACTACCTGTAAGCCATAAGTTCCAGTATTAGTTGCACATTGCCCTGGTTTCTGCTGCACTGTGCAGACCCCTGCAGCTACTCGGCCTCCTCTTCCATTTCATACTATACTACAGATTTAACTCATCTTTCACACATACTAACTTTCTTTTCAGGCCCAGGAGTTGAAGCAAGAAGAAGCAAATGGAGATGACATGCTATGAAAAGGGGACACAGGGTGTCCCCAGATGCTTATTAATCCACCGATTACAGGTTACAGATGTGTCCTGACCAGATAGCCCAGCATTGTACAATAAACTGAAAATCTCATGGTATTCAAGCCTTGGAAATTGATGTTAGTTTGTCAAAAACATGTAGCAAGACAGAAAAAATAATCTGTGGATTATATTAATTCATAGAACAGCAATTCTGGAGGAAGCATTTGTTCATGTTTTCCTGTTTTGACTGAAAGGAAATTGGAGGAATAACGAGCAGGTAGAGAGAGTCAGTATGGTATTTTGAATATAAGCATTCTCTTTTGTTTCTTTAAAGGTCTCGTCGTATATACAGTGAATCCCTAGATTCTAGAATGGCTGTATTGAGCTTTTCCACACATTCCCAGATCACAAGGACTTTCCTTGAATGCCGTGGACTCTTCAAGACTCTGAACCACCCGTGGTACTTAGAGTGACTCTCAAGCAGGAACCAGATTTGTCAGTTGAGATATGTCAGTTACAAACAGGGAAGGCTCTACAGGACCTGTGTGATGTAATATTGCTGGGATAGGTGAAAACCACCGCTGAAACATGACATTCAATATTTATAAAAATCTTGGTGTGAAAATGTCTCATGATTATATTTTTCTGTGATAATTCTAATTTATAATAATAAACTCAGGAGTGATATGGCATTTTGTTTTTTAACACAAGCAATAAAGTAGTATGTAGTTAAAATAAAATGTAAACAGAGAGATGATGAAATGAACCAGTAAAATATTTAAAGTAAATTAGCTATGGATTTACCAGTATTGAAATTATTTTTCATTATTTTATTCTTGCTAGGCACTCAGCCATAGCAATCATGCAGGAGTTTCCGGCCTGTGATTTCACTATCACAAGACAGTCGGGATGGAGAAAGATGAAGCTTCTTCTAAAAGGAAGATTAACTGACAAACAAACAACTGCTTATCACAAAATACTGTATCCCTAGCAACGAAAGGAAAATTACACACACATTTTAAACATGCATTTTTTTGGCCTTGTTTACTTCAATTTCCACCTTTTCAAACAAACCAATCTTCACAATTCTTTTAGACTATTTGTGTTTTTACCAGTATTGAAGTTATTTTTATTATGAAAATGTCCTAGTCCTTTGCATAAAATACAGATTTTTATATAGTTGGTTCTGAAATCTGAAATTTTAAGGAACAAAAGGCCCTCACATTTCTATATATTATAGAGCACTAATGATTAACATTTCCCTGTAAACAAACATAAACAAAACCCCAACGAACAACAACAAAAACAAAACAAAACAAGCCAAAAGTCCACAAACAGTCTAAAAGGGCTGTGAAGATTGGTTTGTTTGTAAAGGTGGCAATTTAAGTAAACAAGGCCAAAATAAATGCATGTTTAGAATGTGTGTATAATTTTACTTTCGTTGCTAGGGATACAGTATTTTGTGATAAGCAGTTGTTTGTCAGTTAATTTTCCTTTTAGAAGAAGCTTCATCTTTCCCCAGCCGACTGTCTTGTGTGTGTGATAGTGAAATCACAGGCCGGAAACTCCTGCATGAATGCTATGGCTGACTGCCTAGCAAGACGAAAACATTTAAGCAAACCTTTAGAAGAGAGTGCAATGAAAGGTGTCCGCTGGGCATGCACAGGGTGCTTGAGATGCAAGGTGACCCTACATCTATTCTACTGGGGTCCCTAAGAGGCCCCAAACTCCAGCTACCCTGGAACCACAAATGGGGTTTGGGGTTAAACATGTATGAACAGACTTTAGCCTCAATCTACATGACAGAATATTTAAAAGACCGAAAACTTTAATAGTGTATTTATTATTTAGCAATTTCATACTCAGATGTGGTCCTGGTTAGTACCCTTAAGACACTACTTAATAAATTAGGATGACAGAAGCACACGCCGGGCTTGCAGGCCTAGAAGTAGGAGCCCCCACAGCAGCCCAAGATTGCCCAGCTGTTGCTGAGAGACTGGCTCTGGCAGAGAGAGGGAAGCCACCTGCAAATCCGGACCCTGGCACTGGCAACCAGCTGCGGCGCCGCCTTGAGCATCCTCTGTAGCTCGCGCAGCAAAGCCAACTGCAAAAGGCAAGCTAATAAACGCAAGGCCAGGACCCCCGCAGCTCTCCCCAGCCCCGAGCCTTTGCCGCGGACGCTAGTGCAGGGCTAGCAAGGAGCTGACTGAGCCGCCGTAGGTAAGGGGCAGCGTACCCGCCCGCCCAGACCTGCGCGACCCGAAAGGATGCCACCCGCCGCCGCCGCCGCCACCGCCGCTGCCGCCCCAACCCCAGCACCGTGACCGCTCCGCGCGCCGCGGTTACAGGTTGGTCACCGCCGCTGGCCCCGGAGGCTGCGGCGCGGCGGGCACAGAGTCCTGATCAGAAGGCCTGGAGCGCCCGGTTCGACCTTCGCTGGGGTCCGGCCTGGGAAGGGGCTGGGGATAGGAAAGGCCGCCCACAACTCAGCCTGGGGAGCGCAGGGAAGGGACCCTGGGAGCAACTATGTGCCCTCCGGCTTGGGCTTGGGGCAACCTGGCCCGGGGCCGGCCTTGGGAAGCTATGGGCGTCTGGATGGGGCCTGCCCAGCCTTGGGCATCCAGCAGGTGCTGGAGGTGGGGGAAGCAGGTGCCTGGGGGTGGGGCTGATGCGCCTCAAGACCACCACTGTGCTGTCCTTGTCTGCCTCTGGCCTTCACCAGGGTCATCGCCCAACCCGGAGGGTCTCAGGGGTACCTCTGCGCCATCAGCTTTTGGGGAGGCCTTCCTGGCCTTGTCCCAATTCTATGATCCTGCAGACTGCTGTTTGTCAAATTGTCCTCGGTTGGCCTGGTTGAGCAGCTATCATTGGGGTGGCCCACCAGCAAGGAAAGTCTTGTCTTGCTAAAGCAACTCCATTTTGTCTTTGAATCTTTAAGAGCCCAGCTTGGAGGGCCTGGCTGGAATTAGGAAGTGGGTCCAGAACCCTGACCCGGGGCTGGCTATTTCTCTAACTTAAGTTCTTTTGAGACAACATAATGCTTCTGAATCTGGTTTCTCATAGAAAAATAAATGTTTTAACTTTGAGCCCAAATTTCCAAAGAAGTATTGTGAAGGATGTGTGAATATTCTCTCTCTCTCTCTCTCTCTCTCTCTCTCTCTCTCTCTCTCTCTCTCTCTCTCTCTCCCCACCTTAGGAAGCTTTCAATTTCTGGACCCAATTTCCCTGGGTGGAAAATGGGAAGTAAGGCCTCTTGTGACTTTTGTTTCTATAGTTTTTGGTTTCTCACATGGGATCAAAAAATAACAGGTGTCTGTTTCTGTTCTTGTTTTTAAACTTATGATTCCTCATTTCATAGCTTTTGGGGTGACTTTGTGTTACCTGGGAGAGGAGCAGGTACTGTGGCAGTTTCTAAGCAGCAGGAATGACTTTTTACATCCAGGTTGTCCAACAACCCAAACAAGAATCAGGGCTTCTCAAATCTCCACAACTTCTGAAATTTATTTCTGAATTGTTTGGTGTCCATTCTGTGCCAATCTATGTTGAACGTTTCAGTCTCCTCTGATATAATTTTGACTCGAACCTTGATAAAGCTACATGAAGAAAAGAGGAAAACTCGGGCTTTGCCGAATAGCTAAAATGTGTGAAGGGTCACTGGAGATAGGAATTAGAGGGGTAGCTTGTCTGAACAGGATGCTGCCGTTGGAAAGGATGGTGTTAGAAGTCGTACAAAAACAAAACCATGACTTCTGAAATGGTAACAGCAGTTATAGCTTTGGTGTGACTTGAAAGGAGATTCAATAGGAAACCTGCATTTAAAAGAAGAAAATTTACTCATAATAGCATCGTTGCTCACAGTACCATAAGCTGATGGCTATGAAGTGTTTTGCTTTTCCTTTGTGGATGGCAGTGTGTTCCAGTTTCTTTATTCCTCTTACCTGCATGAACTGCAACTGTGTGTGTCTGTCTGTACACATGTCTGTCTGTACCTGTGGAAGAACGTATTTATTTCATCATTCACCAATGGTGCTAAGATAATTTTAGATTTAGGTGCTTGAATTGGAAACTAGTCACATGTAGATCTCGAGTTGTGAGGAAAAGCTTACCTCTCAGCCACAATATCATACGTAGGTCAGATACAGAGATAGGATGTGTGTGTTCTTTGAGGGAAAGAGATGGGCCTGGTCCCTAAGAATCTGTCAGGAAAATGCCCTTGCAGGACATCACACAGTGGGAGGCACTGCATTCTAGTCTTGGCCTAGAAACTATGCTCTTGAGCTTCAAGATATTGCAAATTATCCTTATACCCTAACGGTAACAGACAGGTGTTTTAGAATTGAATGCCTGGCTTATGTGTGTCAAAGACTCTCTGGAGAAGCTTTGTGCCTTCAGAATTTTTTTTTCTGTACAGACATTTAATTTTTTTTTTCAATATTTGTTATCTTCCAAAATATTTCTTATAATTTTTGAAATTATAATTACTTCATATCTCCCTTCCTTTTCCTGCCTCCAACTCTTCCTATATACTCCACCTTGCTATCTTTAACATTCATGGCCTGTTTTTTCATCACTTGTTTATATACATATATACATATAATGTATGCTCACATATATATTTCTAACTACAACCTACTCAGTCTGTGTAATGTTACTTGTGTGTATGTTTTCAGGTCTGACCATTTGGTATTGGATAATCAATTGGTGTGCTCTTTCCTATGAGACTATTTCTCTGGCTCTCAAAATTCCTTAGTTGCCTGTAGTTCTTTGTATAGAGCTGAAGCCTTGCACTTTCCCCTGTCTACATTAGCATGTCAGTTTCTACTGTCTTTGTTCAGTTTATGTTTATGCAATATGTTGGTGAAAGTAGTAGGTATCTTATTTTAAATAATCAAAGGGGGTAGAGAAGCTAAAGCATGAGGAATTGAGATACGCATTTTTTAACAAGCTGATACAAATGATTGCAATGTCCTCATTCTTAGTAGTCTTGTTAAATTCAGAACATTACATAGCTGTGGTCGTGATGCTAATCAGTCTTTATGCCATTTGTTTTATGGGCTATTTATTACAAACGTTTGAAGTGTTTCCGTATAGTTTGCTTACTTTAGTAGTTTGTAAGACTATATTGCACTGCCCCCCAAACATAACTTTCCTTGCTAAACTGTTGTGTCCATCATTGGATGCTTGTTGCCTCTGTTTTCATTACTGTCAGATAATATCCTAATAGGTCATCATGATACATTAGTCGATTTCTACCTTTAGCTTTTTCTGAAAAATTGTTAACAGTTATGTTCCTTAGAAAGCACACGGGTATTATGAATATGTGCATATTTATCTAAACACAAATGTAAAACTTAACTTTCTTGAAAAAAAGGTTTACTCTGTAGTGATATATACATGCTGCTTGTGGAGGCCAGAGGGTATTAGATCCCCTAACCTGGAGTTAGAAGAGATCATGAGTCACCCCATGGATGTTAGGAACTGAACCCAGATCCACTGCAAGAACAGTTAGCACTTTTTAACTGCTGAGTCATCATTTCAAATCCCATAAAAATATATTCAGATTATATTCCATGCTTTAGAAGTAAACCTGAAATTTTTAAAGCATGTGCAAGTGACCTTCCCTCTTAATGAAAAAAGAAAAGCTAATAACTTGACCTCATGATTTTTATGCAATTTAAAGACTTGTAAGAAATTCTTCTGAAAGCCAAGCAATAAAATTGAACATCTATAGTAAAACCAAAATTGAAAAACACTACAAAAATTGAAAGATGAAAAAAGTAAATAAATGGTATTAATTTTAGGAACCAAAACATCTTGTTTTGAGTCCATAGAGATGTTGCAATTTACAGCTTTCTCTAGGAGGCTTGCTCAAATACTAAGAAAGAGAAATTCCAGAATGACCTCCTAGCGTTAGCATGGTTTAGTTAACACTGGGGACGAAGCAGTTTCCCCAGCAGGTGCCAGGGAAAGTGGAGCTAACCCCAGAGGAATATGCTCATTTGTCAGGGACTGAACCAGGAGTCCAGAGGGAGAGCAGGTGCAGGACTCCAGGGAGGTACCAAAGGAGGATTAGAAATACAAAAGGCCCAGACCCTGTAGCCAAAGGATTCATTTATGGGGAGATCAAGGGGGAAAATTATATCCAATTATGCAACGGAAAGAGATGAAAGGAAGACTTTGTCTGTAGAGAGGATGGCATGTCTGGAATACGGCCAACAGAGACATACACACATGCTCTTCATGACCACGAAAACAGCACAAATGGAACACAGCCATGTTTTACAGTGAAATAAGATCATTTCCCCCCTTTTAAATTACAAAGTATCCAAATACACAGATCAAAATACGCTGTCATGTGCCAGGAAAGATAAATAAAGAAGAGCCAACATCTACATATAGCCTGGTGAATTAGATGTGAAAAGGAAAAGGGAAATAACTCATTAGCGGTCTAACCAAGTGGTTGATTTCTTTTAGTTACATGTGTACAAATGGACAATTCAGATTGAATTGGTAGTCTCTCGCATAAATTATCAATAAACAGTAAAATGACATCCTTAAAATGAGTTAATTCAGAAAAATACCACAAAGACAATTCTATAGTCTCAGAATGAAAAACAAAAACATGCAAAGCTACTAAAAACAGTGAGGTTGACGTATGCAAATATCAGAAAAACAGTTAAATAAAGAGAAAAAATGACTTTAAGGCCCTCATAGTTGATACCTTCAATAAAGTTCTGAGTAAAAACAGACTGCTTGCATGTATAATCTTAGTATTATATAATGCAAGGCTAAAAGTATTATCACAATGACTGAGAGAAGCTCTGGCTTGGAGATTTAGTATCTTCTCAGAGTTCTGTGCCCTAAAAGGACATTAGGAACGAACACTCCAGCTTTAAGAATGAAAGAGAATTGAAATGTGAGAATTACACAGAGAAAGAGGAGATAAAAACTGAAAGTGAAAACATGGATGAGTTCATTGTAAGTACAAAAGCTCTATGTCAGACAGATAAGACTGCTGTTTTAGTCTTTCGGAAACATTACTACTTCTGCTGCATATATTTATTGTGTGTAGTGGTAAGTTTCTTAGGGACAGCTTCTAGTCGATTGTATTCTCTGACCATCCTCCCCTGCACACACCCTTTCTACTCCTCCCTTCCCCAATCTGGCATCCTTCCTTCTCTTTGTCTATCTTTTGCTTTCATGCCACATGTATGCATATGAATATATTACGTACATATATAGTTTTATCTATTGATAAGCAATCTGGAGTCCACATATGAGAAAAATGTGATATTGATCTATGGATCTAGTTTAGTTTGCATAATATGATGATCTTCAGTTGCACCCAATCCAACAATTACTTCTCAATTGTTATTATGAAACCCACATACGATTAATTTTGAACATCATTTCTTGAGTATAAGAAATATTTTTCATAAAATAATTTCTTGATACTTTTTATTTAAAAATCTTACTATTATATATATGTACACACACATATATATATATTGAATAATAAAATCCCAGAAATATGAATTGAGATTCAACCTGAAGATCAGAAAAGCAAAACAGCCAGCCACTGGCTCTTACCTCAACCTTAGTCCAAAATGGCAATCCTGCCTGAGGAATCTCAGAATGAGACTGTGTCTATGAGCCATCTCTTTCCATTTTATATTCCTCTCTAGGGCTGGGATTAAAAATTTGCACAACTGGGATTAAAGGCATGTACCACCTGGTTTCTATGGCAAATTAGTGTGGCTACTGGGATTAAAGGTGTGTGTCACCACCACCTGGGCTATAAGTGATTAGTGTGATTGTTTTGCTTTCTGATCTTCAGGCAAGCTTTATTGATTAAAATACAAATGAAATATCACTACAGATCGTGGTTTCCCCTCCATAACTCTTCTGAAGAGATCTTCCCCACCTCTCCACTGGCCAAATTCATGCCCTTTCCCTCTCTAGGAACAAATACTTTATAAAAGTACAAGTTATAGAACACCTAAGATTAAATTATAACACCTATAAATTAAGTGTTAAATTACAGCACCTAAAATACAAATTTGTATTAGATGATAAGTCTTAGACAGCCAGTAAACATTAGTTACTAGATTTTATTGAAGTTTAAAAACTAGAAATTATAAAACTTGAGTAGTTAGGAACCTTCTAAGTATGAAACTTGGAAATGTATTTAATCTTTCCATGTACTTAAAGTACAAATATTAAAACATATGTTATAAATAAGAAGCTAGAGAATAACAGATCTTGCTGATTTTGGAAGAAATTTCCTTGAATCATCATTTTCCCTCAGTTCAATATGTGGATATAGATATTTAATAAAAGAAAAATAATGTCATCTAGTAACCCGTAAAACAACTTTCCATTTAAAATATTTCTTTCATGTAAAATATTTTTATTCTCTGAGAATTTCATGCACTGTATTTTGAGCGCATCCACTCCCATGACTCCCTAACAATGCCCAGGTCCACTCCCACTGCTCTACTCAACTTCCTCTTCTTTAAAAAATAACCCAGTCAAATCTGAGCTGATAAAGAAAAAGAAGTGTCTTTCTTTGAAGGTGGAGCTTAGATGAGTTCGGCTGCTTCTGTGTGGTCACCCAACTTGGGTGGCCTGACATCCTGTTGGAACTGGAGAAGACAGCAGCAGTCTGTTTCCACAGGGCTACGTCTAGTTAGCGAAGGTCAGGTCACATTAAGAACATGTACTTCCAAGAGAAAAAGTGCATTTGGAAGAGGAAGAAAAGGAGCAAGAGAGATGGAAGAGAGAGAGAGAGAGAGACAGAGACACACACAGAGAGAGAAAGAAATAAAGGGGAAGGAAGGAGATAAGGAGAGAAAAATATCATAGAACCAAAATAAAAAAAATACTTTCATACAAAACTAGACTACAAACTAGTTTGCCTCAGGATTTTGACGAATACATTGAAGATAAGAACTCCATGAGCCAGGTGGTAGTGGCACAGGCCTTTAATCCCAGCACTTGAAAGGCAGAGGGAGGTAAATCTATGTGAGTTTGAGACCAGCCTTCTCTACAAGAGCTAGTTTCAGGACAGGCTCCAAAGCTACAGGGAAACCCTGTCTCGAAAAACCAAAGTGTTTGTGGGGGAGGGGGCAGGGGGGACTTCTTTGAAGAGCAGAAACTAGAGCAATGTCTCAACAAAAGTTTATTCTCAGCTTTCAAATGAAAAGAAGGAGNGGGAGGGAGGGAGGGAGGGAGGGAGGGGGGAAAGAAGAAAAAAAGAAAGGCAGGAAGGATTCTATAATGTCCAAGCTTGTTTCGCTTCAAAATATTAAACAGGAGTTTATGAACCATTTCTCCTGAGAAACAGTTCACTGTAAAGAGATATGAGCAGCCCTGAGAGCATTAATCCAGTTCCCCTTCAGGTTACTTTGGACAAATAGATTGCAGAGAATCCTCCAGAATTTTTAATGTGTCATCATCCTCTCTTGTGTAGCAAAAATTCTAATTGGTCTGATCAATAAAACCTGGAGTCAGATATTGGGGTAAATGCTGAAAGATCAGAGAAGAAGAGCAGCCAGCCACTATAGAGACTTTTTACCTTTACTGAATACTCAGACAGAGAGGGGCAAGTCCTCTCTCCACAAATCCTCAGACTGCATGCTCTGTGCTTTTGTCTCCTCCCACCTTATATTCCTCTGTCTGCCCAGCCATATCTCTTCCCATCTCCACCTCCCTAGTGCTGCGATTAAAGGTGTATGACTTTCAAGTGCGTGTGTGAGCCTCCAAGCCCGGCTCTGTTTCTCTTTGGTCAATCTAGTGTAGCCCAGGATGGCCTTGAACTCACAGAGATCCCTCTGTCTCTGCCTCCAGAGTGCTGGGATTAAAGGTGTGTGCCACCACTGCCTGGCCTCTATTTGACCTAGTAGCTTAGCTCCGCACTCTGATCATAAGGCAAGTTGTATTTGTTACAGCAAAAACAAAATATTACCACGCTCTTGGAGTTTCCAGAGGAGCCTGTTACCTCTGGAGATAGCCCAACACTTATTTAGCAGATACTTCTATGTAAGACAACCTTTTTTTTGAATGAACAGCTCCAAATTAGTAATTTATTATTATGATTATTATTATATTTTATTAAATAAGAATTTCAAACAATGCATTTTTATCATATTCATTCCCAATTGTTTCTATTCCACACCTTTCTTAATTAGAAAACCTTGTGCCTCATTTTTTTAAACCTATCAATTCCACTTAGTAACTTCTAATTGATGTTTTCTATTTAGTCGTCCCTCGAAGATGAATTCTAGAATTCCTCTAGTAAGTTCTGCTTCCTTGTATTTTCCCTAAAGTTTGAACAATAAGCAGGAACAAAATCATTTAGTCACATTTCTTCATCTGATCACCCCATATTAAAGAACATCAGAGCAGAGGGCATTGCAGGGTGAAATATAGTGGCTGTGGCTTGGCTGTGGATTTGGGATCTGACTATTGGGTTTCTCTCAATAAATTTAATTTCAGTGTCTGAGTACAACATTTGCAGACAGACACACATTCCTCATACCTCACGTCATAAGAATTAGTTTTCCAGTCCACATACTCATAGTGTGCTCAGTCAAGAATTTTATGAGAAAAAAAAGCTCACTCTAGAAAATGAAGAAATCTGCCACCTCAAGAAGTGAAATTATCAGAAGGAATAATGCTTTTCCCATATCTTTTAAATTTAGAGAAAATGCGATTGAAATACACTAGAACATTTCTAGGATTTATTTAAATGAAAAATCATGTGATAAGTGGGTAATGATTTCATAAACAAAAAGTGGCAGTTTGAATAATTTGATAAGAAATTTGACCTTTCTTTTAAGAAAAGTAATAGATATAAAAAATAAATCAGTGGTAAAAAACTATAAAGTAAATAAAATTGTAAAAAATGGATTTACTATTAGGAGATGAGCTATATCTGTGCAGTTTCACAGATAATAATGGGTTGGAATTTACAGCCCCAAATTTGTTAAAAAATATCTTCATTTTACTGTTTGTTGAAAATAATTGATTTTTAATTTAGTAGTTCTATGAGTTACATTGCTTTGGTTCACACACTAGGTCAACCTTATAATTAAGGCTGTGTATATGTCTCTCTCTCTCTCTCTCTCTCTCTCTCTCTCTCTCTCTCTCTCTGTGTGAGTGTGTGTGTGGGGGGGTGTTTTTAGGTTTCTCTGTTTGCATGTGGGTTCATTTGTGGTTATGAAACTATTTACCTATAGTTAAACATACTGGCTGGCAAATAAAATTAGGTTTCATGTCAACTTTGTCCCTTCCTTAAACCATTTTGAGTATTCATAAAATAGAATCAGTAATCAAGCAGTCACTAAATAATTATATTACTGTTTTTGAGTTTTGGGAAATGCTGTGAGCTGTGTACTAGGTTGTGAGGGCTCTAAATGTGATATCTGGAGAAAACATGCTAGACTCAGTCATTGTACCTTGGCAGGCCATGCAAAGGTCTGGTCTAGGAGAGGTAGATGAGTGTTGGCCATTGGACACACCTGGTAGAGCAGAAAGAGATGAGATCAGAGGCTCTAGGAAGCCTCTGATTGCCTTGAGGGTGGAAGGAAAGCCAAATGGGCAGAGAAAGTGAAGCCTATGAAGGGCGAATGGATGCTAGATAACTATTGTGGAATATTCCTTTACACTGTGTGAAGGTGTGTCACTGTGACTGGTCTAATAAAGATTTGAATGACCAATAGCTAAGCAGGAGATATAGGTGGGCTTCTGGGGACAGAACTCTAGGAAGAAGAAAGGGGGAGTCGTCAGTCAGATGCAGAGGTAACAAACACACAGGAGGAGAGGTAAAAGACACAAATCACATATCAATATATACTCACAGATCACAGTCCTCTGCTCCAACAGGGAACAATGAAATCCCACAGCAGGAAGAGAGGGCAACCCTGCTTACTTTGGCATTTATAGTATAAGAAGTCACTCCTAAGTGGGAGAGTAACTTAAAGGCTACTGGCTGTAGGAATTCTTACAGCAGGGTTAGGCAGTGAATTTTCTAGGCACTTGCTTCACAAGTTTTCTCTCACCTGAGAGTATAGAGCCATTCTGAGAATCTGCTTTCGCTCTCCTGCCCAGGGGTCTTGGGGTAGAGCTAGCAGTAAGCTGTAGAATAGTGAAAGAAGTACGGGGGGGGGGGGGAGCAGGGTGAGCACACAGTGGGAGACTTTCTTTCAGTTAATCAGCTGCTCTGCCTTTAAATCAACTGTGCTATCTAGTGCATCGGGAACATGTAGCAATCAAGTATTCTGGGATGAAGAAGACTATTTTTTTCCAATGCTAAATCCATACCATTCACCAATGCTTGGAGCTCTGCTTTTGCTTATTTTCTTGTCAATATAATTATGTAGCAAGAATAAAGGAACAGCGTTTGTGAGCAATGATGACTGTTCTCCCAAAAGCATTAAGGTTAGCTTTGGAGTTAGCAGCTAGAGGGGTATTATTAAACATTTATTCCCTAAAATTTTCTGCTCAAACTGTAGCAGAGCTACAGAAAAATTCACTAACAGCATAGTTAAGTGGTATGTGCGGGAATAAGCTAGGCAAACATTTCACTTGGACTCAGGAGGACTGCAGAATTTGTGTGTATCTGTAAAATAAAAGTGTGGTCCAACTAACAAAGATAAAAAAAAAATTAGTGACTGCCATTTTCTTTAGGCATTCTTCTATAAAATAGGCACTATGAATTTACCAAACTGTTGTTTGTTTAAACCTTTCCTTTTAATTAGTAAATCTTGGCTGGGCATTGGTGGCCCACACTTTTAATCCCAACACTCAGGAGGCAGAGACAGGCATATCTCCGTGAGTTAGAGGACAGTCTAGTCTATAGAGTGAGTTCCAGGGCAGGGTCCAAAAGCTACAGAGAAACCCTGTCTCAATAAAAAAAAAGAAAGAAAGAAAGAAAGAAAGAAAGAAAGAAAGAAAGAAAGAAAGAAAGAAAGAAAGAAGAAAAAGAAGAAAAAGGAAATCTTTCAGTTATAACAGGTCACACATAAACCTTAAGAAAATGTTTTTGAGTTAAATAAGGTAATTAGGATAAGGGATCATAGCAGGCAAAGAGGTGGATAAAAGACTTGAAGTAGCTGGGAAAGATTGGAGGATGAGAAATAATGGCACCTTTGGCCAGTTAGAGTGAGCATGTGAGGGCAAGGACAAAAGAAAATGCAGGGGTAACAGAACTCATAGTTCTCCATGAAATATGAATTTAAATGAAGCAGGTGATCTCTAAACTCCAAGTGTCTTTATTGTTCTCTGCTATGCATGCAGCATAGGCTGTAATTCCTGGCACAGAGTGAATACAGAAAATTTGCAGTTGAATGGAGAGCGAATAAGTGAATGAAGGAATAACAGAAACAAGATAAGCCAAAATCCTGTGAGCCCTAACAGTGTTCCGATCACAAGTTTTAGTTCAGACAACTAAGGAATGCTAAAAGTGAGAGAAATTATCTTCTCTGGGGAAGATTAATGCTGTGGGATAATACCTTGTACCCTGTAAACATTTGTCACTTGTATTGATTTAATAAAATGCTGATTGGCCAGTAGCCAGGCAGGAATTATAGGCGGGGCAACCAGACTAGGAGAATTCTGGTAAGAGAAAAGAGTCAGTCACCAGCCAGACAGAGAGGAAACAAGATGAGAGTGCCTCACTGAGTAGGGTACCAAGTCATGTGTCTAAATATAGATAAGAATTATGAGTTAATTTAAGTTGTAAGAGCAAGTTAATAATAAGTCTGAGCTAATAGGTCAGCCAATTTATAATTAATGTAAGCCTCTGTGTGTTTTGTTTGGGGTTGAAGGCTGTGAGACCGAGAAGGACAGAAACTTCCATCTACAGAATATACCAGTTGGTTAGCCAACACCAAATTGTCAGCCCTGAAACCATACATACAAGTAACATGATATAGGCTGAACAGGTTATATTTAGGAATATATATATATACATATACACATATAACAACAATTAATTAATAAAGATGCTATGAATTTGAAAGAGAGCAAAGGATGGCATATGAGTAGGTTTGCAGGGAGGAAAGGGAAGAAGAAAATTATATTATAATCTTAAAGGAGTAATAAAAATAAAACATAAAAAGAATAATTCATGAAAATGGGCAATCTTTCCATTTATTGCTGTTGTCTTCAATTTTTTTTTTTACCAATGTTTACTGTTTCACTGTAGAGGTTATAAATCTTAGTGACTAAATTATCCCACATTTTATTGTAGTTATTGGAAAAGAAATTATTTTGACTGATTGCTGTATACATACAGCAAAGCTACTTAATTTCTTGTTGATTTATTTTGCATCCTGTAACTTTAGAATTCATTTAATAAATGACCTCTAATGAGCTTTTGTGTCATCATTAGAATTTTCTGTATAGGGCATCATATCAACTGCAAACAGCAACCATGTACATTTCTCCCTTCTGGTTTGGATGCATTTTCTTTCTTTCTTTGCCCAGCACTCCCAATACTTTGCTTAATGTCGGTTTGGTGAGTGGGCATGCTTGTCTCCTTCCAGAGAAAGCGTTAAGCTTTTACTCATGCAGCATGATGTTAGGTGTGGGTTTGTCACATGGGAACTTCTTTATGTAAAGTACATTTCTTCCATACCTAATTTTAGAGCTTTCACCATGAAAGGGAGTTAATTACTGTTAACTATTTTACATCTATTATAATGATCTGATCCTGGGGATTTTATTTTCTTAGATAAAGGAGAAGACATAATAAAATGCCTATCCAGGGGATTGGACTGTAGCTCAGTGGTAGAGCCTTTGCCAAATCTGTGAGAGAGACAATGTGGGTGTGATTCTTGGCACCACAGACAAACAAAATAAATAAATAAACAAATAGAAGGAATCTCAGATTTGAGACACCATCACTTGAAGGGAAATTAGTGACAGTAATTAAATGAATGAAGATTTTGCAGATACACAGAATAAAGAAATAAGAAAAGACAATACTATGGCTGGAGAGATAGCTCAGCAGTTAGGAGCACTGGCTTCTCTTCCAGAGGACCCAGGTTTAAAGGGGCTACAAACATTAGTATCTCTAGTCCCAGAAAATCTAACACTGTCTTCTGTCTTCTAGGGGCTCCTGGTATGCAAGTGCAATATACAATACGTGCAGGTAAAACATACATACAAATTAAATTAAAATAAGCAAATATCTAAAAAATATGGCATCATTGAGGTGTAACATGGATCTGTGTGGTCCTTCTAGCTACATGCTGTTAGGACCTGGAGCATTTAGGGTGGTAGGATTTGGAGCATAAGCAGCAAGAGTGAAACAGAGATATTCCACCACTGTCAGTCCTATCAAGTTGAACTATGTTGTTGTCCTGTATCTGAAAAACAGCATAGGCACATGACATAATGGTAGTGGGACACTAGCTGAGGGCAATGGACACTGAAAGCATTAAGTGTGGCAATATGGATAGGCAGAGGAAGATAGTCTTTTAAACCATGATTCAGAAGACAGATCTCAAGTTCCATGTCCAACAGCTCCAAGAAGGAAAAATGAACCACAATGTTGCACACACCTCAATGTTAAAAACAAAAATGAATAATTTCATTTTAATTTTGGCAAGAGGGTAGAAATCAAATAAGAAAAGTATATGCCTATTACTTCCATGGATTACCTGGGCTTTGACTATTTAATGAAAACAAGGAAGCAGAATATGTTTTGTTTCTGAGTTTCTGTTAGCTATTTCTGAATAAAAGATTTATCAAGCAGTATTTTGTAACTATGCAGCCTCTCCTAATATTGAACTATCTAAATATCAACTTCTAATAAGTGTGAAAAAGCTTTTGAAAGCCATATTTTTCAAACCTAGTGCACTGCCTTGTCAAGGACACTTCTGAAAACAAAAAGGATATATTGCCTTATTGGTGCATAATACTGATAAGGAAAAATACACAGAAGCATTTTCATCAAAATAGAAAGCTCACCTAGGATACTCAAATATCCACACTGGTCTTTCTTTATCAGGGGAATAATAGTCTTCTGTGCTCTGTGATGTTGACTGAATATGAACAAAGGTGTCAAGACATACCTAATGCAAAGGAAAACTGCTATGACCAACTTCCCTAAATTAATCTGAGATTCATTGTACATTTATGACATGAATCTATTTTATTGCTTGAATATTTTTCCTTTTATTGAAAATAGATTTTTTTTTCACATAACATGCCGTGATCATGGTTTCCCCTCTCTCTACTCCTTCCAGTTCCTCTCCACCTTCACCCACCCCCCCCCAAATTCATATCTATCCTTTTCTGTCTCTCATTAGAAAACAAACAGGCAACTAAGGTATAATAATAACACAAATTATTTAAAAGGAAAAGCCCTGACACAGCATTATGAGACAAGGAACCTCCAAATATACCATTGAGTTTGTTCTCTGTTGTCCGTCTACTACTGGGCATGCAGCCTACCTTTAATAGTAATTTCTTTCCCAAGGAGATTCCCTGGGAAGAAATAAACTTTTATTTACAAATGGTTATCAATTGGAGATTTCTTCTGAGTGAGGGATGAGGCATATGTCTACTTCTCTTTTCAGCTCTAGAACTCCATCTGGTACGGTCCTGTGCTGGCTCTGTGTATGCTGTCTTAGTCTCTATGAGTTTATATATGCACAGACCATGATAACTTATTACTTGAATATTTTATATACTGCTCAATATTACTAAAGGAGTTAAACTTCCAGTCATTCTGGACCTGCTCGATAAGATTTAATGTATGTGTAGATTCTTTGGAGTTTAGACAGATCCTTTAATGGGCACTGTCAGACTTGGTAACATGTTGAAGGGAACATCAGTGTGAGTGACAGACAGCTGGTGTCATTCAATTATAGTCTAACTGTTTTGATGGATCAAATATAGCCAACTGGATACTTAAAAAGTAAATTATGTATATTTCTGTAGATAAATCAGTCTAAAGTCACTTTTTCTTCAGGTAGCATATTGGTAATAAAAGGTAAATGGAATTCACATGTCCATCAATCTCTCCTGTCTCTGTGGAAAAGTGATAAGGGCTGGGTTTCTAAAATTCTTTGTGTACTCTTTGAATACCATTGTGGATGGATCGACTCTCTTCCTCTTTTGTCTTTTTAACGGACTTCAAAAATATTTTGTAACATTCTCCAGATAAGTAGAAGCCTGTCATTTAAGAAATGTCTCAAATTAGGGCTACCAGATGTGTCCCCCAACCCCACAGTTAATCAGAGAACAAGTATCATTTGAATATTGTGCATACATTTACATTGACTGTCAAGAGTGTTATTTATAAACAGGTTGGGGAGCGGTACCCCAAGGGGCAGTGGCAATGGTGGATCACTCCAAGGCCTCTGCAGTCTCTCTTGGCAGGTGGAAAACCATGGCAGGTGAGAGACAGACAGATATGCCATGCAAAGAGAGTTTGGGTATAGAGTTTATTTAGTGGGTTATGGAGGGGAAGGGAAGGGAAGTAGCGGGAGGGGAGAATCAGAGAAAAGGGGTGGAGAGAGGCAGTAGTTACCTCTTCAGAAGAAGTACAGAAAGAGAGAGAGAGCAGGCTGGAGAGGAGGCAGGAGATCTGCTTGCCTTTGGCAGAAGAGGGGATTGGGAATGGGTGGGGGTTAAAGGGACAGGGTACCCAGGTGACAGACCAGGCCAGCAGATTATAACAGCTCCATCTTCTTCTTATAATAAAAAGGTGGGAAGTTAGGCATAGCAGGTTGAGGGAATTGGGATGGCAGATTATTTGTGGGCATTTATCCTCACACCTTCAAAACTTGCAGGTACACATTTTAATAACTGGTATTTGTATATTTTAAAATATCTTTTATTTAGAACACATATAGAAGTTATACTGAAATTTGTTTATAAAGATATTGTCCTTTTAAATTGACAAAACCTCTCAGTTGTCAAACTGCATCAGAGATCTTTGAGAAGGATAAATTTTACTTAAGGAGTTATTGATTAAAAAATGACAGAGAACTTACTCAGTTGACCACCCAGAGCCACTCCTCAGGGTCCTCCATGTTCACTGAGGGCAAGGGCGTCAGGACTGTATTTGTATTCTGTTGTTAGAAGCAGGGTTTGCCAGACTCCAGAAGATCCTGTGTGTGAGTAAATCTGTAGGAAGATAAGCCTTCCTTGACCTGAGCAGCTAGGCTGTCAATTTCAATGATTCTGTCCATTGTCTGGAGATCTTCAGTTTCGATGAAAGGCAGTTTTTCCCAGTGGTTAGCACTTTCACTTGATGAAGCAAACTGCAGGAAGATGTTGCTTTGCA
This sequence comes from Alexandromys fortis, assembly GCF_014885135.2. Taxonomy (NCBI): domain Eukaryota; kingdom Metazoa; phylum Chordata; class Mammalia; order Rodentia; family Cricetidae; genus Alexandromys; species Alexandromys fortis. The sequence goes on from NW_026067950.1 coordinate 757,381, forward strand.
CCACCTGTCTTCTGTCTTCTTTGGAGAGAATAGAGCGCTGTTGCTAGGAGCCAACCTGTCTCTTTTTGTTATGAAAAGTCTTTTAATAATTAAACATTTAAACGCCATATTTCCCAGATCTCTGAGCAGTTGAGGGCTGTTTATCAGATATAGGTAAGGGGCCCTGAGGCCGAGAAAGGGCAGTCATGGGAGAGGCACTAGGTCCAAAGGGAGCAGTCTTACCAATTGTCCCAGCAGACTGACAGAAAGTTGGGAAGTGGGCTGGTAGAAGGTACAGGTTTAGGATTTTTGCCCACAGCACAGCAGTGGTAGAAACAGGGGTCCATGAATGGAAAAGAGACAGATTCTGCAGCTGTGGTGGGAGGCAACATGGTGATGGGGGTTGGGTGATGTCAGGACAGAGTGCCTCTTAACACCGCCAAGCCAGGAACTGGAGCTAAACCCATGAGGTGGAGCAGGGCCCATCAGTGACGGGACAGTAGGCTGTATTTCCAACTAACAATCACTGGCAGAATATAAGCTGATAATAGACAACTATGTAGCTTGATATCTGAGGTCGGGTGGGCACAGTCTCCATGAGTAAGGTGAGAAGATCCAGAGAGAGAGAACTCTAGCATCCTGCAAGTTCAGCATGGACCACAGCTCAAGCTAAACTTTGGATCGTTACTCAAAGTCCACGGGCTGTGAGAATGGGTGGGCACAAACCAAACTTCTACATCATCATGTATAGTCAGAGGCCCGAGCGAGGTGCTTTAAGCCCAATGGGCAAGTGGCTGACCAGCACTGGGCTATTTTTACATAGAGAAACCTCTGCTGAGCAATTGCATACTCATGGAGGCATGGCCAGATATGCGGGAGGGACCTACTATTTGATGTTGGGTGTAGAATTCCAGAGAGTTTAAGTTGGAAGAGATCATATAGAAGAAGAGTTAGAATATTACAGTACCCCTAGCAGTCTTCAGCTACAAGGGATAGCCTGCTGAGTTCACAGCACCGATGTTATTTATAAACAGGTGGTGGGGGACCAGTATTACGAGGGGCAGTGGTCCCACAAGGGGCAGCGGCAGGTCACCCAAGGCTTCAACAAGTCCCCTTGGTGGGTGGGAGACCACAGTCAGTGAGAGACAGTCAGATATGCCATGCAGAGAGAGTTTGGGTGTAGGGTTTATTTAGTGGGTTATGGAGGAGAAAGGGAAGAGGGAAGAGGGAAAGGGGAAATATAGGGGGGGATGTGGGGGGAGAGAGGCAGTAGTTACCTCTTCAGAAGAGGGAAGAAAGAGAGAGAGCAGGCCTTAGAGGGGGCGGGAGATCTGCTTGCCTTGTAGGAAGAGGGGATTGGGAGTGGGCTAGGCTTTTCTCTTAAAGGGACAGGGTACCCAGGTTGTCAACAGACCAGGCAAACAGATTATAACAAATAGTCCCTAACTCCAATTATATAAAATTAATTAGTGAAACCTACAACAAAGCCAATATTTAAATTCTGTGTTCAAAGTAACAACAGTTTGGAAATACATTGCACACTCTAAAGATAAGTAGTTTGATTTTCTCTGGGACTAGGAAGATTAGGGAAAGTCAGCTACTCAGATGGATTGAAGCTCATATGGCAAAAAGCACACAGAAGTGGACACCGAGATACAGAAAATCATACTCAAAGTTTCTGAACTGTATTTTATTTTCTTTCCCAGTGAAAATTGCAAGTGCATATAGTTACACTCCTTACAAACACATTTTTGTTCCTCTTCTATCTAAGGGAAGCTAAATGTTACTCACTGTCATCCTTGATGAGTCTTCGAGCACCAAGGGCAGCTTGGATCACCAGGGAGGAGAGGGGGTGAGTGGGTTTTCCTGGTATTCAAATGGCTACATTTTCCTAACTCGCAAGTCCCATTACTGTCTCCTTGCCTGAAGAGTGCTGTCCTTTGTCATCTGCCTCATTTGTCCTCCTAAGCATGCTAAGCACACCCAGGGCCAGCTCTCAACACTTGTGGCTTTGTAATCATGAACTTGTTTCCAATCTCATTTGCTTAGACAGCGTTAGTCAAGTTGTCACCTATCTCAAGCCTGGATTTTTTTTTTTCATACTCAAACCATAAGGCATTTCTTTGGTAAACTCTATGACTCCAGTACTTGAAAGACAGAGGCAACAGGATCAGGATCATTGATTCTTTGAGGACAACCTTGTTTACATAGTAAGTTCTAAATAAGCAGGGCTGTGTACTAAGACGTAATCTTTAACAAAAACTTAAAAAGCAGCAACTAAGAAACAAACAGAAAGGGGTTTTTCCCGGCAAGTCAATTTCAAGGGTAAATAAAATGTCACCACTAACTGCACTAAGCAATCCTTGTCCAAAACTCATCACACGTATTTTTCTCTTTAAGACTCAATCCCATCTGATCTATCTTCCTTGTTTAAATCTAGAGTGTGTTCACATCTCACTGTGCGTTGAATACAATGTGCTGGTTATACTGTATACAATTTTACAAAGAACTGAAAACACAGAAGCAGGTGGCCACAACTTCAAATCAGCCAGATCTACATGAGTTCAAGGCAAGCCAGATCTATAGAGTGAGACCCTGTCTGGAAAACCACAGACAGACAAACAAGGCTTGGTATAGTGTTAATCAAACAGGGCATGTAACTTTGGACTGAAGGGTGGTCAGGGAACTGTGTGCTGACAATGCTTGAATCATGCTGCAATTGCTTGTCATTTGATTTATAGTAGGCCCTTCTTCAATGGCTGCTAACTTGAGAAAGTAGCAGTGATGTCCACAGGGAGGTGACATACATAATAGGATGTAGATAGTGTGCAATTGTGGAAACAGGTGGCAAACTAGCATCTCATCTTCTAGTGCAGTTGTTAAAGAGCATGGGGACTTTAGACTTTAGATGGCCACTGATTAAAAAATGAAAACAGCTTCCAACTGCGGAATTTCCTCCCTATTGTCTGTGGCCTTCACCCTTCCTGAGAAGGACAAAATGGAGAAACCATATTGGGATTATGGTTGGAACAGGACAAGCATGTAAATGGCATTAAAATGATAGAAGAAATCTCTGTTCTCATGGCCATGATAGTAGCTTCACAAAGCAAAGAAATTTCTAGTAATTTGTGTTTTCTATGAGACAAGTAATTTTGTTCCAACTCTTTTACACTAGTTGTCTCTAAACAGTTCTTGAAATTCTTAAGATAATTTTTTTTTTCGAGACAGGGTTTCTCCGTAGCTTTTGGTTCCTGTCCTGGAACTAGCTTTGTAGACCAGGCTAGCCTAGAACTCACAGAGATCCGCCTGCCTCTGCCTCCCGAGTGATGGGATTAAAGGCGTATGCCACGACCGCCCGGCTTAAGATAATTTTTTAGACTAGAAAGAGAAAATAGGATTTTATCAATATCAATTTTATCTCATTATTTTTCTGTGTCTATATATGTGCATCTTTATATATAACACCGTAGAGCACATGTGTGATTTATCAGAGCATAACTCATGCATGAAAGACTCAATGTTCTTGATGGGAAAGGAGGTAGGTTAAGTGGCTAATAAAGCTTTCCGTTTTCCTTTCCCCAGACTTTGGTCTTGTACTTGACTCCCAAAACTAACTTCAGCATGCTCAAAAGGAAGCAAAGCTCCAGGGTCGAAGCCCAGCCAGTTACTGACTTTGGTCCTGATGAATCTCTGTCAGACAACGCTGACATACTCTGGATTAATAAACCAGTAAGTTATTTCATTAATAAATTTAAAACTTATGTACCTTTAGCTTTGAACTATGGTTGAGCTGCAGTGGAAAGTGAATGTGTCTTGGAGTCTGGTGGTTGAGTTGAGAATGATTCAAATTGAAAGGATGAGGTGTTGCTATGTGTTTCTCACATAGGAAGATACAGTGTAAGACATCTGTAATCTGCCTTCTGGTCCCCTTCCTGCTCTGCATACACTGTCCTCAAATTACACAGGGTAGAGATAATTCCACCCCCAGTCTGACCCAAGATGAACTACTATTCTTACCCACATCTTTCTGTATCATGTTCAATAGTAATTTACTTAGGTGGAGAAAGTTGCAAAATACGGTCCATTTCTGAATAGTCTTTACTTTGATTCAAACATGTGCCTAGTATCTCACAAGTTCATGCATGTTGAACATGAGGGGAAGACCTATCATGCCATGCATCACTGCATATTATAGGGTATAACGGTTGGGGCTGAACCAGGAAGCTCACTCTTAAATCTGGGGAATTCAGCTCCATACAGTAGAGTAGGAGTGACTTCCTTCTTAAACTTGTAGTTGTAAGTGCTGAAGCGGAACAAATTGACAATGAAACAAACTGACCTGGGGGTCTCACAGTGCTTGCTGTACCCCTATGGAGGACAAAGATAGGCAGGCTGATTTCCTCCTGAGCTTCACTAGCCTGCCCCTGGAAGACTTCCACAGCCCGCTCACCAGTCTTTGTATGTTGCACTCTCTGGTGACATCATCCTTCTGCTTTATGATTATTGAAACATCCCTGGAACTCCCACTGTAAACTAAAATGTGTTGGCATTTCATCAACAGTTCTGTGTGAGCAGGCTCTCTTCTGGCTAGTGACCACCCCTTTCCCGTGTCTTTACATCACCCACTGGAACCCTCTGCTATCCTATACTGTCTAGTTATCAGTACTGATATCTTTTACTCATACGCTCTGGCCTTCAGGGTTCCATTTCATTTCTTTTGATAAGGTAAAACCTCCTTATTCATTAGGGCCATCTAGATTTTACATCCTCCTCATTTGCCACTTCCTCAAACAGAGAGAATGAACTTCTCTTCACTTATCCAATTTTAGATTTCTCTATGAATATAAGTGAACATGTATACACACATACAGATATTTGTTCCTCTGTTCTTTACCCACTATTGACCAGAGTGAAAATATTTGAACAAAACTTGCATCTGTAATGACCATGTATGTATTTTTCCTTTTTGTTCTTTCAGAAAGAGATCAGTACAACACCATTTTACATAACTTTAAGTATTTTGAATCATTCTAAAATGATTTAAAATATACCAGAGAATATATGTAAGCTGTACATAAACTTTATCCATTGGTGGAAAATTCCCAGGTCCCCTCATAGTTGAACATCTACTATCAGAACAGATATTGAGGAGAAACTGCATATGTCATGTATAATATCTTGCTTACTCTACTATAAATTGGTTATGTATTGATTATGCTCTTTGTATGTTCCCAAAGACCAGCATTTCTAGAGGCATAGTTGGTCTTCTATTCATATTTGGAGAACTAAACTGACTAGAAAATAAACTACTCACTAACATTCTTTTCATGTCTAGTTCATCAAAAAACCATCTAAAACTTTGAAAGATGGAATTATGGTTATAACCCCAGAGTCACTCACTGAAATTACTAATGATTAATTATAACTCTTCAAGCTCAAAGGCAATTTGTTGTAAAATAGCACACGCTTCAAATCACCTAGTAATTAGGTTATTTATTGGAGTAGTCTAGATAGGGTTGAATTTACATTCTGACATTTATTGAAGGGTTTTTCAAACTTCGTGTTTGAAAACTTCAGTACATCAACCCTTAAAATACATTGAAATATATGTGTCTTTTGTGATACAGAATTGCTGGCATTGTGTTTTTATGTAAATATTGTTATACTTGGGCAAATACTAAACTCTACTCATCATTGTACAAGTATCTGAGTTTTCCCAAAGTTCTGTCGGACATTATTCATTTTCAGTTTAAGGTTTGCTGGTTTATGGAGCTGCATGATCCATTACTAAACTATACCCCTAAGAAGGAGTATAAAATTAGCAAATTAACATAATCACACACACACAGATACACGCATATGTATATCCAAGATGATAGTCAATAAATAATACTTGTTATGTTTGAAAATTGTGCATTGAGTAATTTAGTAGAAATATTAATTCCATGAGGTTAACATGTAGATACGATTAACCCTTTTTTTTCATCCTAGGCATTACTTTTATAATGAAAGTGTGTATGTGAGTACATTAAATATAAACCCATTTGTTTTTATATATTTCTTCTTAGTTTAGGGTTATTTTTAGAGTTAATTAAAATCTTTAGACAGTATATCAATGTGTGTCTGGAACTGCATAAAATTTAACTTTAAAAGAGATTGTAGGCTAACTATGTTCAAAATGTTTTCTCTGCAAAAAGAGATACCCTTACTCATTATCTTTTTTTCTACAATAAGTTTAGAAATTATTTTTAACTGTTTTGAAATGTGTGTGTGTGTGTGTGTGCACGCGCGCGCGCACAGGTGGGTGTGTGGCGAGTAGAGGTCAGAAGACAGCTTTTAGAAGTTTATTATAACCTTTAACAATAGGTGCCAGGGACTGAACTCAAATCGCCAGGCTTGTAAGGCAAAAGGGATCTCACCGGCCCAGAAGTGTCTTTTATGTAGGGAGATACTGTGTGATATATATTTTTAAAAACCTGTGTATAGAAGTGTTCTATATCAATCCATTTTAAAAATCATTTATGTTCTACTATGGAAGACCACTGTTTAAGATGCTAGAGAAGTTACAGTAAGTAGAACATGGCTGCTAATTCTAGGTGCTTCCTGGTGCCAAAGAAAGAAAAGTCACAGCCAGGTTCATTGAGAGTAAGTTGCTATATTACATAGAGAACAGAGAAGAAGAACTTCCCACAGAGTGGTCTAATGACCTTCAGATTAACGTTGGGTTTAGCGTCTATTAATGTATAACCACAGGATGTTTATTAATCTTTTCAGAACCATGGTATGCTCATGTGGAAAATAGGCAGTATAACACGTGTGAAGATATTGAGTGTGCTATATGAACTCAGTAGATGTTCCCTTCTCCCTCCCCTCTGCACTAGTGGCCTATTTTAACCTAAGTGTGTGTTCCAAATACTATGCTTTCTAAGACGAGCCAAAGGCCCCAGTTTCGTGTCCTAAAGCAGCGTTGGCCTTTGTTGCAGTGGGTGCACTCTTTGCTCCGCATCTGCGCCATCGTCAGTGTCATCTCCGTGTGCATGAACACACCCATGACCTTCGAGCACTATCCTCCTCTGCAGTACGTGACCTTCACCTTGGACACTCTACTGATGTTTCTCTATACTGCAGAGATGATAGCAAAAATGCACATCCGGGGTATTGTCAAGGTGAGTATTTCCTTGTCAATTAAGTTACAAACTAAAAACACTGAATATTTTAATCAGCTCAATAATATTCTTGTATGAATATCCAAGTACAACACATCTTTATATTATTGTGATTGAAATTTTTTAGGAGCATAATTCTAAAAACTGGTAGAAACATGCCACATAAATTTAATTGCATTTTATAAGGTACAAAGCCTTAGGGTATCTTTAAAGAAGCTATTTGCTTTAAGTATGTGCTTCATGAGTGTAGGATTGGGTGTATTGTGCCACACACAGATAAAGCCATGGACTATCATGGCTACGGACCCTCAAGGGGGGCATTTTAATATTTGTTGATGTACTGAACACAAGATAAATGTCACTTGATAAAATCAGAGCATGATGACATTTAGCTGGATTTCATAAACCTAGGTGGTTTGAAGATATAAAAGGATAAAAAGAGGAAATGAGAGATAAAGGATTCTGGGAACTGGAAATAAAAAGAATATGTGTATCTATCTGATTGATACCCTTGGGAAATAAAAATAAATTAAACTTTTAATAAAAGTTAAAAAAAAAAGAAAAGAGGGACAAGTTTTGATACAAGATCCTGGTCCTGTAGCACTAGCCTGTTCAGAGATATGGAAAGATGTTGCCCCAGGAGTAGCCTACATTGTTCCATCTAGAGAGAGTAGTACAGTGTGGACTTTAAGGCTTGACAAATGACATTGACTCAGTTTGTCTCTTATGTCTTGGGGGAAGTTCTGAGGCATGTAAGACCCCATTCAAGAAGTGGGAAGCCTCAATATAATGATTCTTGACACAGAATCAGCTGTCACTTTCTTTGCTTCTCTTTATCTATTATGCATTGTGGTGTGTCTTTCTAATGTGTTGTTATGAATCACAACCTACATAAAAATCAACAATTGAAAATCATTTTAAAGAAAATCTAAGCTATTTAACTCATGCCAGAAATAACTCCCTATGCATTACTGATAATGTTTTCACTTGCTTTCCAAAAACACCATCATTGTATAAGGTGAAATTAACAGTAACTCCTCAGGTAGGTTAACTGCCAGTTGATGTTCATACTCACCTGATTGTTATAAATACCTTCAAGTTGGTTTCTTGGATTCAGGACTCACACAGGTTCATATATTGTATTTGATTTAACTATTTACCAAACTCAAAAATATTTTTCTGATTTCAATCTATAAGAAAATGGCAAATTAAAAATGAAAACCAGATAAGTATATTTCTACTTTTAATTAGGAATAATTAGAGTAGATGCACATGTAGTGTCAACTTTAATTATTCTGCATTGCTAATATTATCTTGAAGTAGTCAGAACATCACAGCTCATTAAAACTTGTGATTAAATGCTAGCTGAAGTTTCTGTTAAATCTGTGATCTGATTGTCCTGAACCAAAGTTTAAGTATTTTTCATTTTCCTGATCCTTGGCGTTCATTATTCTTTAAAAAATGGTGGGTGTCCCAAGCAGGGCCTGTTCCCCGAGGACTAGCAGCAGGTCCCACCACCAGAGGTCCCGGAGGGTCCTAGTGGGTGGGAGACCACTGCAGGTGACATACAGGTACCATGCAGAGAGCATTTGGGCATAGAGTTTATTTAGTGGGTTATAGAGGGAAAAGGAAAAGGAAGGGGGAAGGAGGAGAGAGAGACAGACAGGCAGTAGCTACCTCTTCCTGAGAGAGAGAGAGAGAGAGAGAGAGAGAGAGAGAGAGAGAGAGAGAGAGAGAGAGAGAGAGAGAGAGCGAGCTTAAGGGGACAGGGTAACCAGTTGACAGGACAGATCATAATACTTGGTCATTAGAGTGTAGAGCTAAGTGAGTGATGTCAGCTGCTGATTTTATGACCTGAAATCCGAACCATATCTTCATCATTTGGTACCACACACTTCTTCAGTATGCATATCAGAGCAAGTTGGATTTGACATTCCACTCTTGATTGTAAAATGAAAGTTTTAATATTCACTGTTAGTAAAATGTTACCGGCCACAGTAAATTTGTTACTAATTTAAATTTTATTGTTTTGTAGTTTTATGTTTGTGTATTGTCTTGTTTTTATAGTTGCATGACAAAGACTTTTTAGGGATAAAACATCAAAATAAAAATGTATCTTTCCACAGAGATGTCTTGAAAAATCCCATATTTCTCAAGTAAATTGCTTTGCTGTCTTCAATTAAATATGTGAACGTTTTAAAAACATTAATTAAATAGCTGTCTGCTAACAACTTTCTATTTAATCCGCTTGCCAGCAGTATGCCACTGTTTTTCAGTTCTCCTGTCTCTTCACTCACAACAACTTGCAAAAGGATGCTGGCTTTGTTCATTTATAGGGCTGAAGTTTGTGTTTATCTACACATGTAAAGTGATGTCATGAATATGTTTCATTTTTTTATCATTTATTTTATTTTTGAGATTATACTGTTGTGGTGTGAATGTTGGGTTCACCCAGGTTCTTGGAAATAAAACTCAGAGGTACCTTAAGAATGAATTTAGCTTTTCTTGGCTGCAGGGTGGATCCATCCCTAAGGGCTGAACACTTTCCCTTTGTCCAGAGCTTCTTTTATTGTTCTCCAATTTACACCTTAGCCAATTGATTTCCATATTTTCAAAATAACCTGATTAACTTCCAAAGGAACAATGCCAAGTGCAAATTCTCAATAAAGGGGGTACTTTACTCTGGTTTTTCTGGGGTTCCCCCAACCAAGTTTGACATAGGCTTTGTATCCTTTGGAAACTCTCAGACAAGATTCACATAGGGCGACAAGAGAAAAGAAGGGTGTCTGCTGAACCAAAGATGGATTAGGGCTGGTGCTCTAGGTGCTAGCACTCTGGAGCCCGACTGCTGGAGCCCAGCAGGAGCACTCCCCATTGTACTTACTATGGTCAGTGAAGAGGAGTGAGGGGTTTTCATCCATGTATAACAGGATCTAATTTGTGCCTGAGAAGGTTTTTGATTGCCTCTCCCCAGAACTACTCCTACTGAATAAATCTCTAAAGGAATACCCAATTAATTGAAGTTATGTATATTTGAGGTGTTAAAGACCATCCTTTAATCCCAGCACTTGGGAGGCAGAGACAAGCAAATCTCTGTGAATTTGAGGACAGAGAGGTCTACAGAGTGAGTTCCAGGACAGCCAGGGCTATGGAGAAAAAAAGCTTGTCTCAAAAAGCAAAAATAAATAAATAAATAAATAAATAAATAAACATCTACTAAACACTGTTGGAGTAAATAATTAGCAATGCTAAGACATACTAACACAAGGGCCCCAGGATGCTAGGATAATTATGAAGCTGCCAGTATGTATCATTTGTGATTGCAACATTTTATCTCTCTAAATGCAGGTGGTGTCTCTCTTCCTTAATTATTTACAAGGCACTTTAAGATAGTTTCTTACACTGGATAATTGATTGGCAGCCTTCAATTGTTTACCTTTTACAACTGACAGACAGGTCTTGAATAACTCATAACCTTCTTGACAAGCGTGACAATTTCTGCCCAGAGCCCAGATTTCTTTGCCCTCCATTTTTTTTGACACTTTGTTATTCCAGAGGGAAATTCTCATTTCAAATCCCATTTTATTGAAATATACATTCTAATCTCAGGATAGAGGCCCTATTAATAATGAAAGCAATGCATCTTCATTTTCTTTGACCACATCCTCCCAATTAATGTCACCGTATCTTTTCTTTGCAAAGACAGGAAATTTTCTCCTTCAATGCTACCGCCTGGTTATCTTTCCTGCTAACAGCAATTCTCATCCATGTATAACAGGATCAAGCAGTTATAAAGGCTTCATGTTGCCTATTGTATGCTCTAGGCCTTAGCTGCCTAGGACCTGATGTTGTTAGTTGCCCTCTGTTACTACAAGTTGGGTGTGTGCGGCTAATGTTATCATCCAGGCAAACATCCAGGCAAATGCAAACCTGACCCCGCCCCTTGGGGACCTGGCAGAGGCAGAGTGGCCACCTCTGCATGCACTTAGTCAGTACCCTGGCCAGCCAGGGTCCTATGGCTGCTACATCACTAAGGTAGTCAGTCTGTATGCAGGTGTAAAGGTCCCTTTAAGAGACAAGCCCCGCCTACTCCCACTCTCCTCTTCTTCTTCTTCTTCTTCTTCTTCTTCTTCTTCTTCTTCTTCTTCTTCTTCTTCTTCTTCTTCTTCTTCTTCTTCTTCTTCCTCTTCTTCTTCTTCTTCTTCCTCTTCCTCTTCCTCTTCCTCCTCCTCCTCCTCCTCCTCCTTCTCTCTCTCTCTCTCTCTCTCTCTCCCTTCTCTCTCTCTTCCCTCCCTTCCCCAATAAACTTCCTTCCCATGTAAGCTGTCTGATGGCATGTTTGTCCCCCGCCCCACCGCAACGGGTTCCGCAGTCCAACCTAACACTGCCACCGCATATCATTACAAATAGAACAAATACTTTCCTTTTAGAGTCCTGAACTCAGAGTTCTATAAATTCCCATTTTATAAATTATTTGCTTTAAATTTTGCCATTTTATAGTGCTAAAAAATACCGTTTGAAGTTGTTTCATTGTGATACGAAAGTTATGAATAGTTTGTACTGAATTAACCTTTGACCATTCCCATCACAGAATTAAAAATTATTAATTCATTTACCTGACAATCTATATGGAATTTATTTTCAGGGTGATAGCTCGTATGTGAAGGATCGCTGGTGTGTTTTTGATGGATTCATGGTCTTTTGCCTCTGGGTTTCCCTTGTGCTACAGGTAACTAAATATATTTAAATCACAAAGAGATTCTTTGGAAAGTGGGCATTATTTTCCACTCCAAAATTTACCTAGAAACATTGAAGAATACATTTCAAATGTGGTTATGTAATTTCCTATATGTCTATTTTACATGATCATGGATAGAAAATGAATTGCAGCATTTAAATTATTGTTAATTGCAAATGTGAGTTCTTCGAAGAAATTAAAATCAATATTAAAGGTAGTTTTTCCTCATGAAACAACTATAAACATATTGTCAATGAAAAAAATAAAAGATTTGGAGTGAGATACCTAATTTTTAAAATCAAAAGTTAAATTTAGGAAATTTTAAGTTCTGGACTAAATCCTCATTAAAATTATTTTAAACTATTAATATTGAAATAGATATTGCACAACACCAAATACATTACAAAGATTCCCTATTCTATTGTTTCCTAGCTATTCAAAGACACTATAAGTGAGAATAACTCAAAAGTTGGCATTTTATTTTATGATAAAAAACGATGGCTTGGAGAACCAGAACATGGAGATTAGGGGACTTACATTAGTTGATGTGTTTGTTTCTCTTAAGGTAGCTATAATGTCGAGTGTGATCTTTGGTCGAATACAATGAGGGTACAGGCGAAACTCAAAGAGCACTCTTGTGTTGCCTATACATTCCACTGCAATGATCAATGCTAAGGCGAAGTCTAAGTCTGTGTGTCTCTTCACCTGTAGGTATTTGAAATAGCTGACATAGTTGATCAGATGTCACCGTGGGGCATGCTGAGAATCCCACGACCACTCATTATGATCCGGGCTTTCAGGATTTATTTCCGATTTGAACTGCCGAGGACAAGAATTACAAATATTTTAAAGTAAGCACAACTTGGTGCATACATTAAGGGGAACATTTATGGAAAATTTGGAGGGTGTTTTTAATCTATTCGAGCTAACTTTTCTCTTTTCCCTAGGCGATCAGGAGAACAAATTTGGAGTGTTTCGATTTTCCTCCTTTTCTTCCTACTTCTGTATGGGATTTTAGGAGTTCAAATGTTTGGAACATTTACCTACCACTGTGTTGTGAATGACACAAAACCGGGGTAAGTTTCTTTGTCACACTTTAGGTGTAGGTGACTAAGGACGCTTCTGAATTTATTTTGTGTGTGTGAAATTGTCAAATGCTTTAAAATCAGTGTTTTTGGTAATTTGTGTTCTTTATTCTTTGGCAACTTAGCATTATTTTTGTCCAAATTTGAGGCAAAAGTTGACAACAAGCCAGATCAAAAAGTATAACCTGCTGGGAAAGAATATTAAACAAAGACAACCTTCCTAAGAATAGCCACATGGGGAGTGTGCTTACAAAACTTTGGAAGATATCCACGATATTAGATTGTTAGGAAAAATGCAAACCTTATTCTTATAATTAATATCAGTGGTCATCCATTCCTGAAAAGAGTTTCCTGGCTGATTTCAGCAACATTTCTACATAAATGAAAGCTACCTGTTGCATCCACGTGTTATAAGACTGGTGATTAAGATACAGTGAGAGTGACGTAGCTACTGATGGTATAGGTAGAGTCTGATCTCGTGCGTAGCAACCATTACCAAGACTAGGAGGAGAAAGCAGAGCTGACTGGCAGCCTCTGGGTATATAAGACCAGTGGCATGCCTTTGGTGTTGTCTGGGCATCAGACTTAGGGATTCCAAGTTCACAGATGTTCAATAGTTGCAACTACACAACGTAGGGCAGAACGCACTGAGGGGGAAATTGATTTTGTATTTTCTATTCATATCTCTGAGCGGGGATTGATCTGTTTACAAACAATAAACTCACAAATTGTATTTAAGAAAAATCTCAATTGGGATCATAGAATCTGAATTTACAGCATTTTGTTAAACTTTAATGGAAACTCATTTATGTCTGCATAAAAATCCATTTGCAAAACAGTTAAGGTTTTAGAAAATTGCAGTTTTTATAATATTTGTGATGTTTTTGTATTTGAAGGGTATTCTTCATAAAAGGTATGCGTTTGTATAAGTGAAAATAAGTTGAACAACAGTTAAATGAATCTATGTGAATTTATGTATTTATGTGATTATACTATATAAATAATGATAAAATTGGTTCAATTTCAGTGTTTTGTCTGAGCGTATGTAAACTGCTCAGGTCATGCCTCTGTGACATGTATATAGACTGTCTTCTGAAAGCATACGCAGGGTTTTCAAAAATTAAAACGGACACAGTAATTTACACAAACTTCAGTGTGTTTTCACTGGTCAAACATCAGAAACCTCTTAGCAAATATGCTTATGATTTTACCGTTATCTTTTATTTACCCGTGTGCGTGGGGGGCCTATGCCTATGCCATGGCATGCCTAAAGTATTAGAGGACAGCCTGGGGTGTCAGTTCCAATCAGTCCTCTCCTTTCATAACATGGATTCTAGGTACGGAAGTCGGGTGATCTGGTGTGGTACTAGGTGTTTGTACCCTCTGGGCCATCTTGCCAGCCCTATTTTACCTTTATTTAGTATACATGCATATCACAAGGACTTACAAGTTTGTCCTGGGTTCATAGGCGGGTGTGTGCACACCACACCTTCTGTGAGTGTGAGCGGTGACAAAGGGGGCTCATTTCTACCACCTAATATAACTTCATAAGAATTTCACATTAGTTTGTTTGTTATTGAGACAGGGTGTAATGATCTATATGAACATGAAATTTATTATAAAACTGATTACTTTAAAATTGATTTTAAAAATGATAAAAACTAAGTCCTAATTTTCTCTCCATTTTTATTTCTCCAAAATAGCCACAAAGGGTAATTTTTATAATTAAACTTTGGCTTTATGAGTACATTATTTTCTCCACTATCACAATTCTATTAATTTTTATTTAATCATTTTATTGAGTCTTTGTTGACATGTAAAAGCTTGTATGTAATTACATATGCGTATAAATAGTATGTATAAATAAATTATGCTTATGGAGGCTCATTATTACATCTCTGCTCAAGAGAGATGAGTTTTTAGGAAATATTGTCTTTACGGAAAATGAGAAATATTTCTTCCTACGTTATTTTCTAAATACTTTTATCATTGTTTGATTTATTAATATTTTGAAATATTTTTTGAATATTTATTTATTCCTGCCAGCTGCCCCTCTAAAGCCATAACCTCCCAGCTTCCCATAGTCTGTTCATTTATAACCCATAGAGCCAAACTAGTGTGGCCCATACAGTAAGATGAATACTCATAATTAATAAATGAGATTAATAAACACGTTCCTTTCTTCTTTAGAAAATTCATAAATGGAACTCTCTGTGTCTTAATTTTTTTTTTGTAGTGGTGTTGGCAGTGATGCGGAGACTTTCACATTATGACTTAATTATAACTAACGTGTTAATATTTGTTTTTTTTTCTGTAGGGTGTGCCAAATTTTGTTTTCCAAAGAACATACTTATTTTTGTAGCTTGTTAACACTAGTCTAATGTTTATAAAATACTTCCTGGTTGTCCTTCTAGTAGTTGTTGAAATCGGACATGTCTCAGTCCTGATGTTAGTGATTTATATTTTCATTTCCTTTAGGCCCCTCTTTCTAGTTTTTTTTTAAGATTTATTTATTTATTATGTATACAACATTCTTTCCATGTATGTTTGTATGCTAGAAGAGGGCACCAGATCTCATTATAGATGGTTGTGAGCCACCATATAGTTGCTGGGAATTGAACTCAGGACCTTTGGAGGAGCAGGCAATGCTCTTAACCACTGAGCCATCTCTCCAGCCCCCCCCCCCCCTTTCTAGTTTTATGCATCTTTTCCTGCACACATGGAAGAAGCTACAGAGTTTCTTCAATGTTCTCTGCTGTTAATTTACTTTCCCGGTTCTTTTGTTCTCTTATTATTACTGCTTCTTGCCACAGTTGGTTTTCTAGAGCTTTATTTCTCTTGTTTCTTCAGATGAAACATGTCACTGACTTTTAATAATTTCTCTTTTTAAATACAAAGTCTTAAAGACATATCCTTCCTTAGGAGTACCCCTCTAAGTACATTTTCAAAATTTGATATTTTGTATTTGAATCATTGTTTAATATAATTTTTTTATTTTTCTTGTCATGAAAGTTGTGTAGAAGTGTTTTTGAATGAGAGAATTTTCAAAAGCAATACTTTATGTTGCTATGTAATTTTATTCTATTATGATTAGATAATAATCCCTGCAAGAGTTTCATTAAGGATCATTCTGAGCAGTGGTATATGGTCTAAATCATCACTGCATGAGAATTAGAAAATTCTCAATTATTGCCTGTAATTTTATCAATGCTTTGGTCTGGTTAACTGGTGATGTTCCAGGATTTTTCCTTACTTTTTCCCTGACAGTTTTTTTTTTTATCAAACTATGAAATAACATTACTATGTTTTCTTAACATGACAGGAATTTCCTTTCTTTCCTTTTATATCTGTCAGTTTTTTTCTTTTTCTAGCTGTAAACTAGAGTAAATGAATGAACACAAAGTGTCCTTGTCTTTTTGATGAACTGACCTTTCTATATTCATAAATTTCTAGCAGTTTCTGGGTCAATTTTTGAGGCAGAGTATGCAGTGAATCAAAAAACGACTTTCAGTTTCCTTTCACAATAGCAACTAGATTTTGAAATCTAAAATAGTCTATTTTTGTTTAGCCAGCTTTTGTCTAATTAACAATTGATATTTTCCTGTAGCTATTTAAAATTAGCTGTGCGTCAATTCTTTCTTAGACTGTCAATGAAAGGAAGCAAATGTCAACCCCACCTGAGCCACTAAACTGTAAGGCCCGATTGGTAAGGATAAGATTAAGCTCATTGAGAGGAGCTAAAATTAAGAAGGAATATGGAAATAAGTGAGTTTGTCACAATTGGCCAGAGACCCTAATGGGCAGCTTGAATCCCACTGTTTTATACACACACACACACACACACACACACACACACACACACACTTATATGAGGAATAAACCAAGCAGTAGACATGAAATGTATTTTGTTCCTCATAGCAGTATGAACTGGAACTCCTATACACTGTTTGTGGGATAGAAAGGCTGAGTCTGGTGCCACCTTTTCGTATGTGAATTTTAAGTCTGCAGATGGATCTTTTCCTATGGTCTCCATCGTGTTCTATGGATTCACTGACTATCTCCTGGTGCTGAACTTTAAGTCCTAGGTACACTGCGACTTTGCACACGAGGTCTTTCAGACTGGGGGCTCTGGCTTCCACCTCATGTGGGTCCTGTTCACATCTCCATGCTAGCCACTCTCCTGCTGTCCTACCATGTGATCCTTCCGCACTTATGCTTGTTGTTGGGGAATGAACTTTTCTTTCTTATGTGTTGTTATTTTCAGTTTTTAAACAACTTTTTTTATTTATTTATAATGCACTGGAAAGTATCAAACTTTTTATTTTTACTATTTTTTATTTTACTAATAAAGATTACAGTATTTGGATATTTATTTATTTAGCGTTCTTTAAAGTTTTCAGTCATGTACATAATGGGTTTTAGTCATTTTCATCCTCTATGACTCTTCTTTATAAAGCTTTTATTCAACACTTAGTTGTTTAAAATGGATGGAGTTGACTTCAATGTGGATATCTTGCCAGTGGTACCGAGAGTTCTGTCTCCTTTTTTTCCTCTTTATTACTTCTTCTACAATTTTCTCTTTCTTCTTTCTTTCTTACTTCATCCCTGTCTTATTTTCTCATTATTTTTCACGGTCAATAAGGCAATGCTTAACCAAGGTTTAATTGGATAGATTATGTCTTTTAGTCTTCTCCTTACCCATAATTCTAGGATTCTAGCAAAGAATTAATACTCATTAATTGTTTACATAAGGCATGGTAGATAGAATATTTTAATTAGTCAGATAATGGAAATGTATCCCAAACTGACAAGAAAGTGAACATAAGCAAATAAAGAAAAGTAAATCACCAAACACGAGAGAGAAAAATGGCCAAATAGAAAATCTATTTTTAAAGCAGGGAACATCAATGAATTTTTAAGCATGTAGGGCAGGGAAATTGAAGAGAGTCGGGAATAGGAGAGTTGGTTATGTGGGTGAGGGAAGAAACAAACACAGGAAAGAAAATTTGTAGTTATTATTTTTTCTCCAAAATTAGACTGATGGGTATATCTAGACTATTATTATTATTAGATTATTCTATAGGTGTATAAGAAAGTACTGAAAAATATCATGTGGGTGAGAGATAATAGCTATCAGAGTTAGGGACAGAGATAACAGCTAAGAAAGAACTTTTGCAAATGGGGATGGTCTAGCTTGAGCATTATTTTATTAATTATTCCTTTTACTTTTGAGATTATAATATAATTACACCTTTTCCCCCTCCAAACCCTTCAGTAGACCCCTCCTTCCTCTCTTTCAAATTCATGACCTCTATTTTTTATTAATTATTGTTACATTCATATACATATATGCATACATAATTATAAATACATAAGTACAGTCCAGATTTGACATTTGTCAATTAGGTATTGTTCTGGAAAACCAAACTGTAACATAAATACACAAAGACGAAGCCGGGCATTGGTGGCGCACGCCTTTAATCCCAGCACTCGGGAGGAAGAGGCAGGCGGATCTCTGAGAGTTCGAGACCAGCCTGGTCTACAGAGCTAGTTCCAGGACAGGCCACAGAGAAACCCTGTCTCGAAAAACAAAACTATATATATATATATATATACAGACACACACATACACACACACACACACAAGCACTCATATATGCCCCCACACATGTGGGCATGCATATACACAAGTATACATACAGAAACAGTATTTACTCATTTTATCTAATAAAACATATCTTAGTCAAGCAAGAGCTATGATTATGCTTGAGGTATAAGTGTTGCTAAGGGCTATGAGGATCTCTAGCTTCATATTCATTATTTTTCCACATTTTTTCTGAATTTAGACTAACTTTTACATACTGTCTTCTTGATAACGGGGCAGCTTTCTAACAGAAGGCTATGTGTCTTAGGTCTTTCCACTGAGCTATGAAATGTATCTTGTTTGATCGTGAGGCAAAAAGGATAAAGAGTGAGGTAATTAGTTGCATGCACCTTTACTTCTAAATGACATGCATTTCTTTAAAGCATATAGAAGGACCCCTTAGCCACGTCCTCAGCAGCATTACCAGTCAAGGCTGAGATTCTTTGATAATGAACTGCAATCTAAGGCAATTACGGAAAGAGTAATGAGATTTGACTAAGCAAAACAGATCATTTCCTAAAGAAAGTTGAAAAGGGCAATGGCCTGTGGCAGAAACAGGTGCTGCAAAGTGCCAAATACAACGGCAGACATCTGCCGCAAGCTGAAGAGGAACCTGCAAAGACGGAGCAGCAGGTAAAGTAGAAAAGATGAACACTTACCTGACACCTTATTATCACCCCTGAGAAAGGGAAAAAATGTATTCATGGCTTCGTATAAAATAATGAAATCTTATTCCCAGGAGTGAGGTGATTAGAATAGCTTTAGAGCAAGCAATCGTACGTGTAAAATATATAAAACTTTTCATACAGAGGGCAGAATTCAACCAAGAGTTTAGGTGCTTATTTGTGCTGGTTGGTTCATTTAGTGGAGGAGGTAAGGTGCCATGCTCTGCAGATAGCTAGAGCAATTCTCCCTTAAATCTACTGTTTCAGGGAAATTACTAATGACTTCTTATATTATTCTAAGAAGTTTCTGGAAGGATCACTCTTCCTTGGGGCAGCTTATAGAACCTGGCAGTGTTGTATACATTATCATTATACAAAAAAAATGTGCTAGAAAAAAAAATGTGAAGTTGGATTTGAGGAAGTTTGATATTTCTGGTCCATATAGAATTTAGGTAAACTAAAGAACAAAATTAAATTACTTATAAATTCCATTTACAAAGCATGACTTCTTTTAACACACAGAATGCTTCATGTCACGAGCTTGCATGGTATCCTTGTGCAGAGGCCATGTTAATCTTCCTGAATCATTCCAGATTTAGTACGTGTGCTACTGAAGCAAGCACAAAAGATAATTTTTAATGGACAGAAAGGAAAAATAGAAAAATAATAAAGCTAGAGACTCATTTTCACAGGCTTTGTATCTTTATCACAACTCACCCTGCAAATAGTTCTCAAAGCAAAAGCAGAAGAGCGGCTGTTTGGCTAGGTCACGAAGGGCAGGCTGCCTTGTAGCTGAAAGGCAGGGGTACATTGCCAGATTGATGGTCTGCTTGGGGACTGCATCCTAATGCTTTACTTCTGCTTTGATTTGTTCATGGCTTCTTCTTATGTGATCATGACTCAACTACAGCCTCCTTGCTCCCATCACGCACCCTGTCTTTTCTAAATCAGCACAGTAGCCAACAGTGCGGTAGAAAGCAAACATGGGGAATGGCAGAGTTGTTTAGGACATCAGCTGTGCCAAGGTATAAGATGACTAATAAATACTTTTAAGTAATATGTTGTAGTTTATATATCATAGTAAAAACACTCAAGGAAACACTCTACTTTTACTGTAGCTTTCCTTACTAGGCTATTTACGAATGAAGAAAGGAACTGAAAAATTCATGTCAAACCTTCAGTTTAACAGGAAAGAACAGTTTCCTACAAAATGTGACACACCTGCTTATTTATTAAGAAGAGATGATGTCACTATTATTTCCTACTCATATAACTTATCGTGCTTTGCAATCTCACTAAGTCTAGACAGCTCCATTAAAAGTTTCCAAACATCACAATCAATAAATAATTTATCTCTGCAAACAAGAATCTTGCTGTCCAGGGTGGGATTAGTTCTCTAAAGCTTCCACCATGAGAATGAGTCAGGCCAGTTCAGAGAGAGTTTTTAAATTAATCCCCAGAAAGTAGATGTGAACAGGAAGCCAGATGATTCTCTGAAATGAACTGGGAAGTCAGATAACTATTCTAGGTAGGCCCATGTAAATGACAGAGACCACCTTCATTTTCAGGGCTCAGCTGTCAGCAAAACAGAAATATCCCTTTTTTCCTACCCCTAAGAAGAAGACAAATATGATGTGATGTATCAGAATACATATTCACAATTGGGTTTGGTGCAGAAGTGTGTATATGTGCGTACGTATGCATGTATGCATGTGGATGTACACATGTATATAGTTCTTTCACATCAACTTAGTATAATTATGTTCTGCTTTTTTTTATTTTTTTTAGAACCCACAAGATAAATATAAAAGAAGCCTTACTGATACAAAAAAATAACAAAAAACCCCTAAGCTGTAGTATTCTTTGTTGCTTATGAATTCACTGTATTAGAATTTCCTTTGCGTCTTTAATGTCTCAGGAATTTTCAGCTTCTGAAATACATGCAGTTTGGCCTCTGTGAATGTCTTAGAAAGCAAGTTTGATTTGAGAAACTAAGAAGTTAACACTAGGGCTGGAGAGATAAGCTCAGCTGTTAAGAGCACTGGCTGCTCTTCCATAGTTCAATTCCTAGCACCGGTGTTGCAGCTCATACCCATCTGCAACTCCAGATCCAGGAAATCTGATACCACATCTTCGGACCTCTGAAGGCAATAGGCACACACTTGGTGCACAAATACACATGAAAGCCAAACATCTGTGCACATAAACTAATGAAATTAAATTAAATTAAAGCAGTTAACATTTTCCTGTTTATTTCTAGGTCTTAAGGGAGTCAAAGTGCTATCAACAGAAATCAAATAGTTATCAGTAAGAGCTCATCATAGCTGTATGTTTTGAAAACCTAGTAAGTAAATTTTGTGACAGCCCGATATGCAGAACAGTAGGTTTTCACCTTCTGGGCCTTTTTTTTTTTTTTTTATCAATTAGAGAGAAGTTACAATCAGTTATTGGTGCACCAGTTCCACTGTCCCAGCTTGAGGAAAGTATGTTTCTTTCTCTCTTCTTCATTTGCTAAATCTCTGTGTATGTGATTGAACATGACTTGGAATGGTAGCAACTGCTTGAGTACGAGAAATTATATTTAAATAGCTTCTTGAGTTGAGAAAGCACAGAAGAACAACAGTTGTCAGTGAAGAGTTGATAAGTTTCCTCCTCTACTGCTTCCCTCTACTTCCCCTCTCTCTCTGCTGTGCACATAGTGTCTTTCAATTCCCATACCCCAGAACATCTCTTGCTAGGACTACTGCCTATTGATACCTTCATGAAAGTCACATCAAGGTTTTTCCATTACCCACCATGCCCTGCCTCATTCTAATATGTAGGATTTCTAAGTTGGGCTTGAGAACCTCCTCGAGAATGCCATGGCTAATGAAAGCAGCTGTATGCTGCCCTATGGCCCCTCCTTTCCTATCCTACAATTCACAGTGAGCAGCAAAGTCCTTAAGAGTGGAATAACTTCCTAGATACTCCATTCCCTCATAAGCAGTGTGGTACAGGAGGAGACATTCAACAAAAGGCCCTGCTAAGAACCAAAGATGAACAATTTCTAAAGGGGGCAAGAATAAAACTGAGCTCATTGGTTACAGTGAAGACAGAAGGTCAACATAAAAATTATAATTAGCAGTGGTAGTTGTTTGACATCCTTGGAGAAAGATGACATTGAAAGTCAGAAAGAGAAAAATTTGAACAGATTGCTGAATGGATAACTAATGGAACTTGCCTGCTTGACACGGAGCCTAATGATTTGAATTCCATCCATATGCTTTACATGGTGTCAGGAGTGAATTGACTGTCTCTCCCCTGCATATGCACACCATGGCAAGTGCATATTCCTCCAACCAAAGACAATGAGTAATGTAAATATGTAAAGCCTTCAACTCTGCATTTGGCTTTGGGGCGTCTTGCACATTTGAGGTTGTTAAATAATACCTGTGACACCTGTGGCAGTTAGGTTTTATTGTTGAATCAATACAGTCACCTAGGAAGAGAAAATTCCAATAAGGATTTATTTAGATGAGGTTAGCCTGTAGGGATGTCTGTGGAGGATTATCTTGAGTGTTGACTAATCGAACTTACTTTAGGCAGCACCATTCGGTAGATAAGGGGCTCTAGAATACAAAAGAATGAAAGAAACTAGGTAGGTAAGCAGGCATCAAAAATGCATTTGTTGTCTCTCTGCTCTTTAATGTAGATGTGATGTGACTAGCTGATTCGAGTTCTTGCAAGAACTTCTCCTTGGGATAGACTATAACCTAGTTTTTAACCAAATACACCCCAAGTTGCTTTTTGTCGGGGTGTTTCATCACAGCAATTGAAATGAAACCACAACAGGGCACCTGGTTTCATTCTGACTCTGCATAGCCCTATCTTCTTTTAAGTGGAAGTGGGCCAAAGCCATCCTACTTTTAAAATAATTGTAAAGTTTCTCATTTTACAGAGAGGAATCCTAGGCTAAAAAGTTTAGTGTCACTGCTCAAAGTGGTTGAGTCAGCTAGCCACTGAGGGGAAATGATAATTCTTGGTTTTTAACACACAGCTTAATGTTCTGTGCTGCTAAGATTAATGTTTGAGTTAAAAACATAGAACTCAAAAGTTCTGATGTATTATTCGTTGTTGCTGTTTTAAGCAATTTTAGCAATAGTCTCAGAAAAAAAATTCTTAGATCTTAAATTCCTACCTAATGTTATTTGTAAATAGGATATTCTGTTAAGCATCCAGGGAAGAAACGAAAAGAAAGGCATATGCCTGGAGGATAATTAAAGCCTTTGGAAAAACAATTAAATACTCAGAGGGATTCCAGTTCTTGTTTTGAAACATGGACCCTATTAAATCCGGGAATTTAAAACACTAAAAATCCATGCCAATGTGTAGGTATAGCAATGAAATAAAGTAAACACAAACACAAAGGCGCTTAAATTCTTTAAATTAAAGAATTTATTTATGTAGTTATTGTGTATAGTGGTTGAAAGACACATTCATATATTCAGAAAATAAATATGCAACATAATGTATTTCTAACTTGGTAATTAAAATGCTTTGACTTCAGGTTGCCCTATAGATTGGTTAGAAATATACAGAGATAGGTAAATGACCCCATGGTCAAGACCTTCACATAAAATGGCAGAGTTTATACCTAGCCTCTTATACATCTTGAATAATCAACATGTTACTTATGTGTAATTATAAATATATATATAAATATATATATATAATATATAAAAATATATAAAAATGCTCTGCAAAGGAGGTGAATTGGATGTGCCATTCCTGAAATTGGGCAGCTAGTGAAAAGGTATGTGAGCAACAGTTATCATCTGCTGTTGCCGTATGTCAAATGACTGACAATGATGGTTATTGACAACTAAACCAGCGCCCATTTTATATCCTGAATAATATAACTGAGCCCATATATTTTCACCCTCATTATGGAAGAAAATGCCATCTTCCAGATGAAGAAATGGAGGCTCAGAGAAGTTTGACACTGCCAGAGAGCTGATCCAGAATGTACACACAGACCTGCTCAAGCCCAGTTTCTTTTCCAAATGACTGAAAAGTGATATTTCAACAAACTTTCTGTATAGACATAAAGCACTCTCTAGCATTGCTGTTAATTTTTAAATCTGAAATTATAAAGGTTTGGTCCAGCTCGTCCATTTTTCATCTCTGACCTTCACCCTGCCTTTCTTGAATACAAATAATGACAAACTAAGTCATATACACAGTCTCTCAGTTCAGGTCTATAAAAAAATGCTTCTAGGATTATGTGCCCCAATCTTTATTATAATATGTTTATATGATGAGATTTATGTTATATTTTTATTGTAATTATGCAATCATTTTAAGGACACAGTTAATTAAGTATAATATGAGAAATTCTAGGCTTCTAGTTACTCTGTTCCTTTCCCATTAGAATTGCCTTCCTGTCTCTCAGATGAAGAAACCGAATTTAGAGATCTTAGAACCTTTTTATCACACGACCAGCAAATGGGGAGCTGTGATAAAGCTTTAAAAAACCCTCACTCTAAACCCCTGTGGGCTATTTCCCATCCTGCAATGACTTTGTAGGTGTCAAATCCAAAATAGCATCAGATTAGACGCACAGAAGGATGAATCATTTGTCTACAAATGAGAATGTGATATGAAAGAAATAAGTAATGTTTCTGCATCAAACCATATTTTCTGACTCAATCAAGTAGTAATTTTCACAGTTAGAGCCTCCTTTTTCTTTTGTGAGATCCGAAGGATATTTTTAAAATGAAATTAGAGACGGAATGATTGTTTAACCATTTACTCCCTAAGGAGTGTAGACAAAAATAGCCAGTTTTCAGGTAAGACCAAGCCTACAGGAATAAACATGTAGTATCTGAATTCTGTGTAAGAACAGTAAGGTTTTCACTATAACTGAGTATTAGGTCAGGCATCAGGGTGTGTCTGTGTATACATATGTATTAAACAGTTTAGAGGTTACAATTTCCATTAGATTCTAGAGAATTATGTCATATAAGAGAAAAAAGGCAATAATTGGAAGCATTTGAAGACGGTTGGGAAGATAGGTCAATCACTAAACTGCTTCTTATATGAGGAACCAAGTTTGGATCCACAGCATTCATGTAAACAGCTAGGCATTGAAGAGAGTGCCTTAAAGTCAGGTCCGAGGAGACAAAGATCTGAGATCCCAGGAGCTTGCTGAATAGCCAGTTCAAATCAGTGAGCTCGAGAGTCAGTGAGACAGCCTGTCACAAAATAGGATATAGAGAATAATTGATGATGATAACTGGCATTGACTGTTGGCCACCACATGTATGGGAATGGACACTTATACAGACATGTGCACACACACAGAAAAATACACACAAATGATGCTATGATAGATAGGTAGGCAGGTAAGTAGATAGAAAGATGATAGATGATAGATAAATAGATAGATGATAGATAGATAGACAATGATATATAGATAATGTTAGATAATAGATCAATAGATATATAAATGATAGATTGATAGATAAATAGATGATAGAAAACTTATTAAAGGAAAAATATGTTATCCAAGAAGAAATTACTTTCCCAATTTTGTAATAAGCTTAAGGTAAGTTTAAGGAACTTAGGAAATCTCAGAAGCACTGACACAATGGGTAATACCCACAACAAAATCATAGTCCAGAAGGTTTGTAGAGTTATGTAGCCCACACTATGCCCTCTGCACAGTCAGCATAAATGACCTCACATGGCACATTGACTCATTTTTGAGGGCTTGGCATGAGAACTTCAATACCATTCTAGTGATAACTTTAGAATTTATGAAGAAATCCATCACATAGACAAATCCATATACAAATTAATTTTCAGCCTGTCCATAAGAAGATGAAGAAATATGACACTGTCCATCTAAAAATCTTTAGTTTTCGTAGAGCTATCAGTAAACCATCTCCTAAGTTTTTCTCTTACCCAAATCATAGACTTTCTTCCTTATTTGTCTGGTTCTCTTCCAAGAAGTCTAATATCATTTATAAGAATCCCAATTTTTAAAATGCAAAAGGCCCTTCATCACCTAATATTAGCTGAAAGTAGAGGAATAATAAAATGTTTGCTTAGTAGTACAGGCGCTTTCTGAATGACAAACTCCCATACAAATTCACATCTCTAGGCATTGGCTTATTGCAGACTTCTTTTTTATAAAAAATTATATATATATGTTGAATTTTTTTCATAAAATGTATTGTGTTGACAGTTTCCCCTCCTACAAGTCCTTCCAGATTCTCTCATCTTTCTCAACTGTCCAACTCCATGCCCTTTCTTTCTCTTTCTCATTGGAACAAAAATAAAAGAAACTGGCAAATAAGAACAACAACAACAAAAAAAAACACACAAAAAGAATACAGTAATATTATTTTAAGATGCTCTAGGGAAATAAATCAATTATCATTTGAGAATTTTTACTTCCTGTGAATGTCACTTACAAATTACAAAGCTCAATTTGTGTCCATATACAGCAGTTATTGATAAAGAATGATTGAATAATTAATTATTTCAATCAATACTTACAACTATCAAAATATCTAACACTTTCATGTATTGTCCACAGGAATGTGACCTGGAATAGCTTAGCTATTCCAGATACACACTGCTCCCCAGAGCTGGAAGAGGGCTATCAGTGCCCCCCAGGATTTAAATGCATGGACCTGGAAGACCTGGGACTTAGCAGGCAAGAGCTGGGCTACAGTGGATTTAATGAGATAGGTCTGTCTTACTAGTAAAATATATTTTGTTTCTATTTTATGATGTTTATGAAATAAAAAGTATAATTTGTAATATTTCATTAAGTATTAGTAGTAGTATAAAAGAAACAAATGCAAATTTTAATTCTATGCATATATTATAATATATTTTGCTATGTAGGCTGTGATATACAGATTCTTTGTAATTAATTATATATCTATATAGAGTTAATGATCTCATTTTAGGCTATTTTTCATTTGTAATATTTAAAGTATTTGCTGAATGAATAAGATTTAGGGTTGCTGATTCTAAAACAAGTAAGATTTGACTTTCTTCCAATAGTAGCTAACTATAGCAACCAAGGTAAGTCTCAAAACATGCAGCATGGGACATCTGTGACTACAGGAGCTGAGAAGTAATGGGAACAAAAACAGCTAATTTAATACTATGGATATGTCCAGTCTGTGTAAGCCATAGATGGGAAATGGTAATCTACAAACACGAAGTGCTAACGTCTCTATTTCTCTTCGTCTTCTCTGTTAAGTGCTAAAATATGCTATTGCTTACATGAAAGAATTAGTATCTTCTACTTATTTAGCATCACTCGATTTATTATAAATCCATTCCAGGTGCATGTATTTAATTATTAAAGCCAAAATGGGTTCTACACAAGAATTTTATACTTTGATACTTGTTATTGAAGTAATTTTCAGTAATGAATGAGAGCTGTGTTCTTTTGGAAGCCAAGATTTTTTTCTTGACTTTGATGTGCAAAACAATAATGGGAGATTCCATGGTTACAGAGGGGTATGCATCAGTCTGTGGAAGCTCCATAATTGTGTACTATGAACTTCAGGAAAGATCTGTGAAGGTCTTAATTTATTCAGATGTTTAACTAAGTGGCACAGCTATAACTCTCTGACAGTATAATGCAGAAGTGGCACTGAAAAACGCATTGTGGTATGTCTTTTAAGGCCAGTTTTACAAATAATGTCTCCACATTTCATTCTTACGTTTTAATATGCCCTCAACTTGATTTCTGACATTGTAGTCATATGGAATTTATCGTTCATTTCATTTGACCAAATGATAGAGTTTCCTACTTCACAAAAATCTAGAAGCCAACAATTGTCACTGTATTTAAGCTTAGTCTATTTCTGCAAGTAATTTTAAGACTGTTATTTATTTTATGAATTTTTCCTTCTTTGACTCTGGGAGTATTGATCATAAGATGGACTCATCTCCCCATAAAAGTCATAAATCATTTATATTAAATACTAATGAGAAGCTCCAGTGATTGCTTTCATCACAAGAGTATTCTGTGCTGGGAACACTGAAGAAGGACGCTTAAAAGAAATCCCACACTAGCTCAGAATTGAGTATAATAGAGGGTTATTTATGGGGAACAACAATCTAATGCTTCAGTCCTGATGTATGATGTGGTTGAAATTCTATTATTATGGTAATTTATCTCGTAGTACACCTGAAATTAAATATGAGTATAAAATATGGTAAGAACAAATTATCTTGAATCAAATCTTAATAGACTGTAAATTGAACTTTCTTGATGTTGCTGCTAAAAGACTAATTCTCAGATTTCAATGTTGTTAAACTATATTTCATGGTGTTCTACATGATACCAGGTATGAACTTTACAAGAGGAGAGAAAATAGAAATTGATTATATGTCTGTGTTTTTAGTTTATGTTTCTATTGCATTTATATAAATACACCAAACTCAAGACTAACTTGTAAAACATATAATTGAGATTTATATTGCTTTTAGAGAAAGTACCAAAAGGTTATTTTTTCTGCATTCGTCATGATGCCTAGTGTTACCACTGCAATTAATTATTGATTTTTATAAAAGATATATAGGGAAGAAAGAACTAGGATAATCATATCTAAGAATCCAAAACATTTATGCTTACTTTAATCTGACTATTCTGAATTGGCTAAGGAGTTCCTTTCTCATGGGACAAGGAAAACCCAACATATTTCTGATGAATATAGGATAAGACTGATCATGAAACACAAGAACAATAGTTTTGAAAACCCCTTAGGAAGAATGAGGTGAAGGTTATCACCCTGTTTGAAATGGGTTGCAAGCACAGGGTTTTTAAAGTAGAAAGTTTGGATTCTAGATTATCAAATGAGATCACGGACTTATTTAACTGAAGTTAGATGTTCAAGTACTATTCTAAATGTTAAAAAAGAAGATGTTGGTAGACACATGCTGCAGATGTAATTGATGATGGGGAAGCCACTCGCTGCTGTTCTGCAGCTGGTCGGGAGTCCCTGTTGACTGGGTTAGAACATACAGCTGCTGGAAGGAGATTTTAGCAGATAATGAATGGCATGTGCAAAGTGGAGATGGGGGAAGGTAATACTATGCTTTTAGTATTATAATATGTATTTGCAGCATCTAGTGGTTTCAAATTAGCATTTTATAGTCATACTTTATATATTTTAAAATATATATATATGAGAGCATATTTCTTCTCGAGGCATGAAAGAAGAAAGAGATCATCTATGCCTGCTCCCTTACTTCACCCAGGCCTCCTGCACATTGCATAGTGTTTTCCAAAGTCAGGGCAGAACTTCCCTCAGTTAATCCTTCAAAAATACCCTCACAGACACACCCAGAGATAGGCTTCATTAGTCTCTCCAGGTGTTTCTCAACCAAGTTGACAATCAAGGTCAACCTTCACACAGGCTTCTCTCTGATCTCTCAAAACTACGTCGCATTTGTCCATTGACTCTCTTCTGCTGCGTTATGATAGATCCCATTTCATTATACCTGTATCCTGCTGCCTCTCACCCCTCATTCTCTCCTGTATTGTCTTCTCCATTAGCTATTTAGATTGTTTAGATAGAGGTAGTTCTGGTAAGAACAAATGTTTTCTTCTCCTTGGATTAAAAGAAAGGCCATGAGTTAATTTTTGGTGTCAGTGTAGCTGGCTTTTATAAAACTTCGTACGATTAGATCAGATGGTGCCAGAAGGAACACAAATTGTGTCAAAGGAATGGATGAGACGAGACTGCGTTCACATCATCCTGTGTCCTAGCCACATTTCATTTTAACCTATCGGAAGACACCTGGAGGGGCTAATTAGCTTGCAGCTGTCTATGATTAGTCTGCAAAGGCTGAGAAGAAAATCACATTCAGAAGTTAGAGAGCACTGGCTGGATGGTGAAGGAAGGACAGGAGCAGCTAGCGGGGAAAATAAGAACTGAGTCTTTGCACAGAGTATGGGAGAACCCTGGACCTTTGAGAATCTGAGAGGATAGAGGGTCAAGGCAACAGCAGACGGTGTGCAACATGTGCAAAGAATTATGAATAGCTGTGAATGCAGAGCCTCCTCCATTGCATGGTGGGAAAGAGAATATATATGACTTCATGGCCTGCACTGTGCTGAATGTAAGAAAGAAAAGAATCCCCCTAGGTGGGTTCACAATACTCAAGTCTGTTTGTTACAGCTACAGTTCATCAGCATTCAGACATGTGTTTGACATACATTGTGAAATCAACAAATTTATTAATTTATCCATAGTCTGTACTTTTACATGAGGAAGTTTATGTCTTTTGATAGTTGATCTCGCCCATAGAAATTTATGCCATTATAAAACCATGAATGGGTGGAGAGGAAACATTTTGGCAGTAACTGAGGTTTATAGAGAGTTAATCCTTTAAGGAAAAGGATAGCAAATGTAATGATTATTGAAAAATATAGTTAAAAATTGAAATTATAGCTAAAATAAATAAAACACCAAATAAAAAGTTGGTAAAGAACAAAATATATCCTATAAGGATTATATAACCTGATAAGCTATTTAAAATATTCTAGTATTGCTACTGTAGTACTTCTTTTCCTTTTTGTCAAAGAGGAGTCCATTAAAATATTGTTTATTGATATCAGTTTTATTTACTTGCATTAGATTTGAATACTTATGGCATAATGATAAGTTCTGTATTTATAATTTACTGATCTACCTAACAGTTGCCATGCAATCGGAATGCTCAGAATACAGACCAGCAAGGTGGCTCAATATGTAACAATGCCTGCAGCAATGCTTGCTGCAAAGCATGATGACCTGAGTTTGATTTCCAAAACTCATGTGGTGGAAGGAGAGAACTAACTCCCACAAATTGTTCTTTGGCCTCCACACATGTGCCATGACACACACACACACACACACACATACACACACTACACACAAATCAATCAATGTAATAAAAGACTTTAAAAATAATTTTCAAATTAAATTAATGGTGAACCAAATTTTATGTAATTATACAGCCTGTAAGTATTTAATCCAACTGGTTGTTCTCTTTATTCAATGTGCATGTGATCCTCAGCAATACCTCCATCAGTCTATGACAAAATGACAGAACACAAGCTTAGATACTTGAGAAAGCAATGCTTGCTGGTAGGTTTTGATTGCCAACTTTACAATCAAACCTAGAATCAGCTGGAAGAGAGTCTTAGTGACATTTATCTATAAGGTTCTATAAGGTTGAGCTGTTGACATGTCTGTGGGAAATTGTCTCGTGTATATGACTGTGGGAAGACTCAGTCCACAGTGGACAACATCATTCTCTAAGTTTGGATTCTCAGCCATATAAAAGAGGAGAAACTAAAGTGAGAAGTTGGAATTATGCATTCATTCTCTCTTGGTCTTCACTGTAAATGCTTTAAATTCCTGCTTTGATTTCCCTGTGGTGAGAGATTGTAACCTAGAGTTATGAACTAAACTAAACCCTTTCTTCCCTAAATTGTTTTTTATTTCAGTGCATTTTATCACAACAACAGAAATGAAATCAGGATAGAAAACATCGTACCTTACCACACATAAGTCCTTATCTTAGTTAGGGTTACTACTGCTGTGCTGAAATCAGGATAGAAAACAGTGTACCTTACCACACATAAGTCCTTATCTTAGTTAGGGTTACTATTGCTGTGATGAAACACCAAGACCAAAACAACTAGGGGAAGAAAGGGTTTACTCAGTTTACCCTTACTCTCATCACTGTTCATCATCAAAGGAAGTCAGGACAGGAACACAAGCAGGGCAGGAACCTGAAGGCAGGAGCTTATGCAGAGGCTATGGAGGAGTGCTTTCTACTGATTTGCTCCTCTTAGCTTGCTCATCCTGTTGGTACCCCTACCGTGGGCTGGACCCTCCCTCATCAATCCCTAATTGAGAAAATGCCTTCCAGCCATTTCTTACGGAGGAATTTTCTTAACTGAGGTTCCCTCATTTCAGATAACTCTAGTTTGTGTAATGTAGACGTAAGACGAATTAGCTCAGCCTTCAAAACATCCACACCAACAGAATTGAAGGAAAGAAACGGCATATGTACATAAACAACATTGCATATAAAACATTTCAGTCTTTTTTCTCTTGTACTTGGGGATAATCAGAAGAGCTAATTATCTTCCCTGCAAGATTCCATTATAAAGGCTCAAGTTATGGGCTTAACTTATAATTGAGCTGATATTGACAACTGTGGGTATAGTCTAAGACTCATATATACTTTAATTGTATTATCAAATTCATGTTGTATTGTTCATGTGAGGAACTGAGTACAGATTTGTTGGTAATGTCAACAAATTTTGCTACTAAACTCATAATTTGTTCAGAAAGTTTTGAAACTGTGACATTTATCATAGCTAATACAAATAGCAAAGATATGTAATAATCAGATATTTAAGTCTTAGAATCTTTGAAGAGTTATAGATTTCTTATTTTTTATGTCACTGCCTGCTACTCCATTAATTGAAACTTGGTTATTTGATATATTAATATAATTAAGAGCAAACTATTTATGTTAATTAAGCATAAATAAAACAAAATCATAAAACTTTAGATTCTAAAAATCTATGATAGAGATAATGAGCCACGGTTGCTTCTTATTTATAGAATGGATTTTAGAATCTTCTGGTTTTTCGAGAGAGGGTTTCTCTGCGTAGCTTTGGATGTCCTGGAACTCATTTGGTAAACCAGGCTGGCCTTGAATTCACAGACATTCATCTGCCTTTGCCTCCTGAGTATTAGGATTAAGGGTGTGCATCACCTCCATCTGGCACATCTTTTTATTTATATATTTATATTTATTTTTATTTTTTATTGATTCTTATTGAGTTCTACATTTTTCTCTACTCCCCTCCCTGCCTCTCCCCTCTCTTTCAATCCTCCCCATGCTCCCAATATACTCAGGAGATCTTGTCTTTTTTCTACTTCCCATGTAGATTAGATCTATGTATGCCTCTCAGGGTCCTTATTGTTGTCTAGGTTCTCTGGGATTGTGATTTTCTGGGCTGGCTTTCTTTGCTTTTTGTTTAAAAATCACCTATGAGTGAGTACATGTGACAAATGTCTTTCTGGGTTTGGGTTACCTCATTCAAAATAATGTTTTCTAGCTCCATCTATTTCCCTGCAAAATTCAAGCTGTCATTTTTTTCTGCTGTGTAGTACTCCATTGTGTAAATGTACCACATTTTCCTTATCCATTCTTTGGTTGAGGAGCATTTAGGTTGTTTCCAGGTTCTAGCTATGACAAAC
This sequence comes from Alexandromys fortis, assembly GCF_014885135.2. Classification (NCBI taxonomy): domain Eukaryota; kingdom Metazoa; phylum Chordata; class Mammalia; order Rodentia; family Cricetidae; genus Alexandromys; species Alexandromys fortis. The sequence goes on from NW_026067950.1 coordinate 790,940, forward strand.
AATGCTGCTATGAACATAGTTGAGCACATGTCCATATGACATGATTGAGCATCCTTTGGCTATATACCCAAAAGTGGCATTGCTGGTTCTTGAGGAAGGTTGTTCCCTAATTTTCTGAGAAATCATCACACTGACATCCAAAGGGGCTTCACCAGCTTGCATTTCCACCAGCAATGCAGAAGTTTTCCCTGTCCCCCGCAACCTCTCCAGCATTTATTTTTATTTTTAAGAGGTGTTTTTATATTATTCCCATACACTCCCTCTTACTAACTACCATATCTTTTCTATTTTTAGTGTATCAATATTGAATATTAACTAATTTTAATTTCTAACCTAATGGATATGAGGGGAATTTTTATATATTTCAAGTAACTATTGATGGTATAAGAGATCAAACATTTAAATATATGTGCATTGTAAAATCAATTGATAATTTCCCGTTAACTGCCAGTCCATACAATTGGTCCACTTGCTTCTCAGGAACTTTTGTCTTATTCATATCTCTCTTCAGCATACCACAGATGCTTGTCTGTTTTGTTTATTTTCCTTTTTCCTAAAATTGGAATATTTCCAAGAAGAAGCCATGGTCTAAATAAGAATTTGGCCCATGCACAAAAAAATGGTGTAGTATGGAAGATGATAATAATCATATGGTTGCATCATGCCGTTGATCCATCCTGTCAAACGGTACAAGAGCTTACACTGTGACTGACAAACTAGCATCCTTGCTCTACACACTGGAATTTTTCAGATGCCCTTTCTTTTAACACTGGCAGAGTACTGTCAAAGTGGAGAAGAAATGTGCCAAGAGATTGTTACTAAGAAAACATTTGAATCAAATAAAAAAAGGAAGAGTTATACTAAGAAAAGAAGTTTTGACAGCTTTATTCCGTGTAAAGACAAAAGTAATAATAAGCAATCCTGGGCCTATAACAGAAAAAAAGGAGGTGAGCTCTGGAAACCAACTTCTGTCAATAACACACATCCTCCTGAGACAGATTCCAGGAACCAGAATGGACAGGTAATGGTCCATTCCTGGTAATTGATGTCTTGAACACAGTAAGCCATCTAGTAGATATAAAAATAGGGTACTTATTCATTCCCAGCCTAACATTTTTCTATGAAGGACCAGAATTTTTTTATTACTAGAAATAATAGCATGCAACAAGCCCTCTACTGTGTAGAATTTTGTGCTACCCCAGGCTTCTAAACAGTAAAAAGCCAAAAAAAAATTATTTCAAATAGGATATGTCCCAGAATTTTAAATTTTTCTTCAAAAGAGCAATGCAGGATAGAATGCTATCCTAAACCAAAATCAAATATTAGCAAGGATAAGTTTTGCAGAGTGGATTTTACTTGTAATTTTTCTCATTTAATTTTAGTAGGTTATAATTTCAAGAACCTGGGATCTCACATGGGTTTTTCAAATCACATTCACACAGATTTGCTTTACTGTTGGACATTGATAGCCTTAAGGTAGAATTTAATCATAGAGTAGACACTGTATTAACAGGAGGGAGAAGCTGGAACCTATCAGGAGAAGTATTCTCATCACACAGAAGTGAGAACTGGAATGAGCAGAAAGAATAGAAGGCAGTGACTGTTGTGGGGAAATACAAATAATTTGGTTTTAGGGTCTTTAGTTTTGAATCAGTTTCAAAGACAAACATTAGTCTACAAATCCACAGATGCTAAGAGAACAGAAACCCCTTTTAAGAACTATTAAGCTAACTAAGGCACATACAGAAAGACCAACATTGCATGTTTTCTCTCATTTGTGAATCCTAGACTTTATGCAGGCACATAAAATCATGAATGCATCTTTTACCACATAGTAGAAGCTGAGCTGTCTAGAACACGTGGGGGATACAGGATGGGAGAGAATGGACTATAGAGGGATACAAGATGAACACGGACAAAACATATTACATGCTTATATGAAAATGTCCTTATAAAGCTCAGCAGTGCATAGGAGGAACATATACATTGCAAATACTCAGAGGAAATATTAATATGATTAATATTTTTTTAAAATTTTTATTTATTATATACATAGTATTCTACCTGCATGTATACCTGCATGACAAAAGAGGGCACCAGATCTCATTATACATCGTTGTGAATCACCATGTGGTTGCTGGGAATTGAACTTGAGGCCACTGGAAGAGCAGCCAGTGCTCTTAACCACTGAGCCATCTCTCTAGCCCCACTAATTGATCTTTATCAATAAAAATCAGAAGTCATATATCTGGGTAAAAACCTGAAAGATCAGAGAAGTGGGGGAGCAGCCACCAGGGACTTTGTCCCTATGCTGTTCCTTCATCTCAAAGAGCTGAGATCCTGTCTAAGCACTGCCTTACCACTTCCTGTCCCTTTCTCTACAGTCCTCCAAACCTCTAGAGTTAGCTAGCAGGTAGCTCCACCCTCTGACCACAAGCAAGCTTTATTTGTCAGAACACAATCAAAATATAACACAGCACTCAGATACTTAGTTTTCTTCATGTTTGAGAAAACAAAATACTTTTGAATGAGATGAATTGGACATTCATCCGATGGGGCCTGATCTTGTAAATAAAAGCAATGTTACTGAGGGCTGGAGAGGTGGCTCACTCAGCTGTAAGAGCACTTGCTCTTCCAAAGGGTTTGACTTTCACAAGGTAGTTTACTACAGTCTATAACTTCAGTTCTGGGGACCTGATGTCCTTTTCTGTCTTCAGTGAGCACCAGGCACACACTTGCTCAAACATACTTCCAGGCAAGCCACTCACACATATTTTTTGTTATTATTAATGATTAAAAATGAAGAAATTGCAAGGTTTTGCTGCATGGAGGCTGCTCATTGGTCCTGGCCACCCAGCCATGAAATAATCACACAGAAACTGTATTATTTAAATAACTGCTTGGCCCATTAGCTTTAGCTTCTTATTGGCTAACTCTTACTTCATAGTTTAATCTATCTTCATGAATCTGTGTATAGCCACATGACAGTGGCTTACTGGCAAAGTTTCAGCATTTCTGACTCTGGCAGCTGTTCCATGGTGACTCTCTCTCCTCCTTCCTTCTCCCAGCATTCAGTCCAGTTTTCCCCACCTCCCTAAGTTTTGCCCCATCAACTAGGTCAAGGCAGTTTCTTTATTGATTAACCCAATAAAAGCAACACATACGCAGAAGGACCTCCCACACCAAAGTTTATTTTCCTAAATTTCAAACATCATATTTCGGATGAAAATAATAACTTGACAGAATTCTTTATATTCAAATTCACATTCTCAAAACCACCTAAATTCAGCCTTGTCTCCCAATACTTGTATGTTATATATACACAGATCTTACTTTATGGAATAAATGAATTTTTACAAATGTGTCTCGTTTATTTAATATGCTTCGTTTCAATGCATGAGTAAAACATACACATTCCAGAAATCCTAATAACATATAACAAGAACAACAATATAACAGTAAACATTCTCAAAATCATAGGTTTCATGTTTTTTTTTTAAAAAAAGTGAAGCTAAATGTAGCATAGTCGTTTTACATTATTGCATCTTTTGAATTCAGAAGGTAATTTATTTTCTGATTATGACTCAAAGAACAAGATTTTGTCCCACAGCAGTGTAATTATGGTCACTTCTAACACCTAGACTATGGAACCAATACCAAATGAATAACTGGGACAAAATACTGAATTTCCTCAATTCCACAGCACCTCCAAACTAAGTTAGCTTGTTTGAGGCTCCTCAAGTCATCCTGTGCATCCTCGTATGTGCAAGTTATGCACATCAAACTCTGTTATTTATAGCAAAATAATGTTTCCTTTAAAATATTTTAGTTTGCATAATAAAACAAATGGAAATAAACTTCATAATCAACAAAATTTCTAAATATTAGGTGAAACACTTTCAGTCTATAATAGAAAACAATTTGACATCCCCTCAAAAATTTTTACTTTGTTTGATATTGAGAAATTCCTAAGGGAGCCTAAATGGAGGAAATGCCTTGAATAGTTGTGTTTCAATAAAATATTCACAAATGTCTATGAAAATTAAAGCTAAATATTCAAGGTACTTTTAGCTTAGTTTATTTAAAAAATAAAGAGACATTTAAAGGTCCAAGATGCCATAAAACCATTATTTTTAGCATCCAAAATTAACTTAATTGTGTGCATCTAACTATGAAGCAATTTTTCCCTATCCATTTCATGAAATATACAGGAGGGCATCATTTTAAAATCACTCACTCAGTCCTTTTAAGATATTAAAAAAAAAAACCCAGGGAAATGTAATGTGAACACATTTTCCCTCTTTCAATATATGCAAAACATTTTAAAAAGGGTTTCAAGGGCAGAGATATTAACTAGTATTGTTTTTTACTGGAAATCACAGAACTGATAGATTGCTAATGGTTTCATCCAAGAAAAATTTGGTGTTTGAATTTATAAAATATGAACATGTTTCTTTACTGGGCCTCGGGTAATATATTCATCACTGATAGAAGTCAGGGAAGGTAAATATGAAAATGAAATATTATTTGAAAACATGGGCATAAATATGCAATTTTGAGAAATCACCCATATTTCTGTCAAGCTAAATAGCCAGTGTCAGTGTTGCCTGTGGATAGAGAATAAATCTAGAAGGCTTTGCTGAACAGAATGTTTCTCTTGAAGATTTAAATAAAATGTCTGAGTACCTCTTTTTGACTCCTAAAGATAATGAATGCAGATCAATTAGATTAAGGTTCATTTGAATTTAGAGGGGTAGTATAATAGAGAATTTAACCTGCTTTCCAATCAATATGGCAAACATGACTGTTTACTGGTCTGTAAGAGACAAAGAGGAGGCACATATTTTATTTTTACTGGAAGAGCACTGTCTTGCAGATCATTTCCACCTTAAGAATCACTTTCAGTACATGATCGCTGACCCACCCAACCCCCCAACTATTGAGTTCCATTCGTTCCTTTTGGGAGTGGCAGAGCAGCTGTGACTTGGTTGTTGGGCAACATCAGCTGCGCGTTTATTCACACACACAGCATGGCACGGAAAAAAGGAAGAAGGAAAGCAGAAGCCTGATTCCACCCGCACTGATTTCATGGGCGATTTGGGGACTTGAAACAGACCAGAAACATGTTAAATAAGAAGAAAAGCAGGATGGGCACCTGACTCTGAGTACTCACCAGGAAAGGGTTCTTCCAATTTCCCTTCTGATGTAACATCTCGTTTTTCTGTTCATGCTGTCCTGTCTCTGTACCTATTATGTAAAAAATACCACCATTAGGTCCGTTGTTATTAATTGATGTTAATAACTATAGTTGATAATTCATTGCCAATAATATCAATTTTAAGAGTAAGTTAATGCTAGATGTTTTAGTTCATGCTTACAAGTGGTATGCACTTTCAAATTAGAACAGTTTTAATTTTTTATCTTAAATTAAAATAGAAATTCCTTTCACTTTTCAGATATAAATCTATCCAGCTAAGACTGGGATATAAATTTGTTGTACATAAATCTGTTATCACTCAGGAAAGATTCCCATGTTTTCTAAAGGATACAGTATGATATATCTTGTTGAAATTATATGAATTCTACAAGACTTTCTCTCCTAGCAATGTTATCAATAGTCTGTCTCTCCATCCATCCATCCATCCATCCATCCAATAGCCTTTCATAAACATCTTCAAAAAGAGAGTAATTCAGATTGGAACTGAGGCCTTTTCAAGGAAGATAAGCCAACCTTTGGCCATTTCCACTTTTTTCAAATTTGCATAGAATCTGAACTCTTTATTCAGGATCATGTTATGATTTGACATTTTTTTCTTTCCCACAGTCAAAGCCACAATGTCTTCTTGCTAATTTAATAATTGTAGTGAATCAACTTCTTATTTTCAGCAAGTTTTTGAGAATTTTATAGTTTATTTAATGGTGATGAAGGAACGTAACAAATACATTAGAGAAATTATAACGGTTTTGTATTAAGTTTCAATCTTCAAAATGCTATATTTCCCTTTCCCCTTTTCATTTGTAAGGTTTGTCTTCCGATTAGCAAGGTCTATCCTTAGGGGCTTGATGAGGTAACTTTGAGGTAGCATGAGTATTGCATCCCCTAACATTGTCCTTCACACATCTATGGGAAGTTTGCATGACCAGTGGGTGTACTCTTGGTTAAGAACTTGAATACAAACAATCTGTGTGATTTTATAAGCATCCTAATGAAAGCTTCATTCAGGATCCTGCTTGCTACCTTTTTGTTTGTTGGATTAGAGAGAAGAGACCTCAGTGGTCCCCGGTTTCTGTAGTCAGGGCTGGCAATAAGGTAGCATGCTTGAGTTTTACGGGAGAATGGGACATTTGAGGTGATAGAACTACACAAGCTGTAGATGCAGACACCATCTGCCACAGAGAAAACACATTAGCAAAAGCCACCTGTTCTTACATTGTCTTAACCTTGCCCAAAATTTTCATATTTGCTCTCATGTTTGCTTACTGTTTCTGAGTCTGGAAGCCATCCAGTGACGAATGGGACTTTCTTTGGCACACTCCATATATTAATATTTTGTCTTCTGTTGGGTTTGTGACTATTTCATTTACAGTATGCGGGAATATATTTATTTACTAATTTTCTGTCAGTTTCCTTAAAGGCCAATCAATTATGTGAGGAAATTTTTAATTCTCTTTTCAACAATAATTTATTATGGACACACTCTATTTGTTCAGACTAGTCAAAAATAGGCACAAATAGGCAAATATCCTTGCTTTCAAGTAGTGTAGTTCTCTGGAAACTTCTTAACGGGTTCTGCATCTCCCAGAAGATTCTAAATCCAGGAAAATTTGCAATAAAAGTTAGCCAGGAATTCTTCCTTTAATTAAAAGTGTAATGACTGTGGAGGGGCAAGCCGGGAGGGTCTCTGGAGAAAGAATGTGCAAAGCAAAAAAAAAAAAAAAGTAGTGCTAAGGCTCTGATTTAGAAAGCATGTTGGATACTCTGCTCTAATACAAATGAAGCAAGGAAGGAAAAGCAGAACGTGAAGTCAGAAAGGCAGGAAGGGACCTATGAAGGAGAGTCTGGCAGGTTAGTGTAAGGCCTGGCCTTGTCCTAAAGTTAAGTTGGGATGGCACAGGAGCCATTCCCAGTGGAGGGGAGAAAACACTGGTCAGAACCCACCAGTGTGCCAGACAAGGAACACTCTCAACAAAAAGGATAACTGAAGCCATCAAGTAGAAGATGCTATCAGTATCTTACTGTGAGAGAAATAATGGCGGTTCAGACCTAAGGGTGAGGGAGAAGCCTCAGAGGAAGAACTATGAATGGCTGTGCCTGCTCCTTGTGAGAGATTTACTGATAAATAATGATGGTGTGTGTGTGTGTATGTGTGTGTGTGAAGAGAAGACGTATCCCAAGTGTTTGTCCTGAATGATTTGAATGTTTAAGTTACTGGTTGTTCCCTGAAGAACATGAGGAGAAAATGTTAATTTAAAGCAGCATATTTATATTTTAAATTATTTATCATGATTTTTCTCATTTACTTTTTGATTTTTTAATTAAATTAAAATATAATTACATCATTTCCCCACTCCTTCCCATAAACCCTTTCTTTCAAACCCATGACCTTTATTTCTTTGTCATTTCGTGTATATATATATATGTATATACATACATATGTATTCAAAATATATAAATATTATCTGCTCAGTATATATAAAGTTATTTATATGTATACGATTTCAAGGCTTATTTTTAAAAGTCAGCATTGAATAATGAAAGGGACACATATTTTAATCTTTGAAATTTAATTACTTTGGTGCAGCAATGGGTCAGTGACACTTTGTCAAAAATACAAAGCCTGCAACAGCTGAGGAAAGGATATTTCCTACAAGAGTAAAGTGTTCAAATTTGCCAAATTTTACTTAAACTGAGTGGTCAGTTGAAGTAGCCAATGAATGTTGTGATCAGCTGTGGTTACCTCCTGAAGGCCTCACTCCATCTTTGTGATCATAGCTGTGAGCTCAAAATATTTGCAGTGGTTTTTCAAAATCTTCCTGTTCCAGTCTCGAAAAAACAAAAACAAAAACAAACAAACAACAAAAAAAAACCCCTCATACTTCCTGGCCTAGAATAACAGGCTGCAGGCTTGAGGGTCCTCCTGAATGTGTGAATTTTGTGACTTTGTTTTATTTTGGTACTTTGAATTTTGTGTGTAAAAGTAGCTGTGTGTGTGTGTGTGTGTGTGTGTGTGTGTGTGTGAATGCCTGTTTGTCTGCAGATGTATTATTGTCACTACTTTATTTATGTTAACATTTTTCAATAAGAAATAACTCTTTTTGGGCAAGGTTTGTGGAGCCTTGAAATGAGACTAACTATAACTCTTATTGAAAAAATAACTTGGGAACTCACCAAGGCCAGCTGGCCTGGGTCTGAACAAGCCTGGGTTAAAACCGGTCTCGCTGAACATAGTGGACAATGAGGACTACTGAGAACTCAAGAACAATGGCAATGGGTTCTTTGATCCTACTGCACGTATTGGCTTTGTGGGAGCCTAGGCAGTTTGGATGCTCACCTTACTAGACCTGGATGGAGGTGGGTGGTCCTTGGACTTCCCACAGAGCAGGGAACCCTGATGGCTCTTTGGGCTGAAGAGGGAGGGAGACTTGATTGGGGGAAGGGGAGGCGGTGGCGGGGAAGAGTCAGAAATATTTATTAAATAAATAAAAATTTTAAAAAAAGAAAAATAACTTATCACTTCATGTCTTGAATCTTGTCATTAGTTAAGAAACCAAAATGTTATCCATAAAAACTAATGATCAATCCCATGTATAAAGTGTCTCCTTTTTTTAGCATTGCAAGAAATCTTAAATGGGTCTTTATATGACATTAAGTTGTAAATATTGCATTGTTATTTTAGATCTATGGTGGGAATTCATCTTTGGGTTAAGGGTTTATGTGGAATATAATTTCTGTGGTTAGGCTTGCCTGTACTTACAGCAAGTTAATGGAGTGATTTTTGTGGAAACGGGAGCTATGTTGTGGAAAGTCATTGTGTTTTTTGCCTTGTTGTCTTTCCCAGAACTATTCATTCAGATCCTTGTATTTATAGGATCTTTGAAAATAATAACAGTATACTTCTCCTCCCCCAACTGACATTTCCATGAGAATCAAACACTGGAGAGACTGAGTCAGGGCCATAACCTACTTTGTCTATGAGTCTATGCAGTAGTCTGGATTCACTGACCTAGACAGTCTAGATGCCTGAGCTCAGCCTGAGAAACTCAACTTGTGCGACAGTTGACCCCCTAAACTCATCTTGTGTGGCAGTACGCCATTCTCTGGAATCCTTTCCAAGTCTCTGTGGTGTTGCTCTTTCCAGCTGCTGGGTCAGAGAAGGTCGTTTCTGTATATAAGTCTGAAATTGTTCACTGCAGGAAGACGTTTGTCTCAAGGCTACCTCTATATAGGAAATGCCAAAAAATATATAACACCATCCTGAGCTGGGCAGTCATAAGCCAAGGAATAAGGGATAAACAAGTCTTGGGGCAATGTACAAGCAAAATGTCTGTCAGAGATTTACATTTTTAAGACATGACAACGTAAGTTAAAATGTATTCAAAAAATAGCATTTTATTATAATCACAGCCAACTTTACCTTTGTAAAGTATTTTCTTTATTTATTACTCCACTTCTCAAGTAACTGTATTGTACCACAGAACATGATACAATAATTAGAATTCTTGTTGTTGCTACCGAATTCCCAGAAGTTCTATCCAAAAACTAAACAAATAGTTTTGAACTTTATATTGTTTTGGTTTTGACTTGTCTAACAGATTGATGAAAGAAAAATCTTGCTGTTTTTAGGTTTTAATTTTTAAGAATTGATTAAAATTTTTTAGTAATCTGGCGAACACAGAAAGGGTAGGGGGCAGATAAATGCTCCCTCAGCACGAACAGTGAATAACTGGTCCAAATGCACAAAGAGGAATTCGCCCCCCTCCTTTTGCCTTCCATTGGCCTAGTCTGTCTACTTTTAAAAGCAGAATTTTGCTTTCCCAAAATGTACCAGACAGGAATTTGTTCAAATTCCTCAAAACCAAGCCAGGAAAAGTTCAGAAGTTTCAGGCATGCATGGCAGAGTGGGAAGGGCATGTCTATGGAAGCAAGCATGAATCATTGCAACACAGCTGCAGGATTGTTCTCTTGGGCCAACTTAAGGGTATGGCTCAGCTTTACTGAGCCACAGTATCCTCGTTTTAAAATAAGAGACTGGTGAGAACAAACTTCTGTGGTGTTGATATAATACCAAAGCATAGAAAACACCTGCATTTTATAGCATGGCTTTTCTCTTCAGAAAGTACTAGGGAGCTCTGACTGCCAGGTACTGTCCTGGTTGAGACTATTAAATGGAACCCAAACTATTGGTTTTCTATCCTGAGGTATAGGTTGGTTAATTGTTTTCCATGATACGTTCATGAACCTCTGTAATGACTCAAGACAAAAAGTGAGGAAATTCTCCGGCTAAGAAGTCCAAGCAAGGATAACCCTAAACAAACTGCTTCTCATGTGTCAAATATCTTATGAAAGAGCTCTCCCACAATACGCACAGAAAAGATAGAATATTCTTGTGTTACTTAAAACCTTACTAATTTGTGCTGGGTGTTTGATATGTGTCCACACAGCAGTAGCAAATACACCCAAGGTTAAGAGAATTGGGAGTTGCACCTGTCACTGTAGGAACTTATTTGTATTTGCTAAATATCCATTAGTATCAAGAAGGCAGGAAATGACCAAACAATAGGTTTGCACAATCATTTGGCTCTATTTCCTTAGAAAGAGATGAAAGCTGAAGTGATCTCCTTGCTAATTTCATTGAATGAATTTGTTATGCTGGCTCATTAGAACCACACTGTCAGTATATCAGAAATTAATATTAATATTCTTACCCTTTAAACCACTGCAAAAATTTTCTTGTATGTTTAAACAGTGGTGGTTACAACTCAAGCAACTGATTTAAAACTGATTTGTAAGGCACACATACACAGGACTTGTGAATAACCTACACTGATTGGTGAGGAATAATGATTAGGTGTACCTGATGAATAATTGATTAAATAAAAGATCATTTAAAGCTTTAAGTAAAGTTGTCATGTACTCTCTGTGTTGATCTTAACTAGCACTTCCAAGAGTGATTTTTATGGTATTCTGTTGTCTTCTTGAGAAGTCATAACTAGTTCATGTCATCTCATGAGCCATTCTGCAACAACCTGACAGTTGTTTGGGATCCCCAGCCCAAACAGCTGATAAGAAGGTGACTTGGTTGGCCAGATTATCTCAGGTGTGGTACAAAAATCTTGCTCACATGCCTAATGACAGCATAGAGAGACAATTCATTCTAAGAAGAAGAGGTAAGAAACAGTTGTCCAGAGCTCTTTGGCTCAGATTTTATTTGCTATGACATAATATGATAGGCACTTGAACCAAATTCTGTGAATGAGTTTTCACTCTTTTTCATTCCTTTTATATCTCACCAATTATTTATATATATGCACATATATACACTATATATATAGTGTTTCTAAATAGTTTGTTTTTTAAAAAATAGAAGAAACACAAATAGATATTGAGGTACACAGAGTAAAAGTTATTAGTAGAGAGAAACAACAAATGGCTTTCTAAAGCTTCTAGCGCTGCATCTTGGCATCAGCCAGCACAATCTTATCACAGTTCAGCCTTGATGCTACTGAGGCCTGTTTCAATTCCTACGTTGTTGCTATTCCTAGCATTGTGGCCATACCTTTATACATTTTTCCTTAAAACTCTCAGTTTAATCAAAGGTGTTCAAATATCCAGTCCTAATTTTTGAGTTGCAATGAAATTCTTACATGGTAGCTATCATGTTCTGGCTTCTCTGTCTAGGTTTCTTTTAACTGGTTCCTAATAAACCTTTCAAAAATTGGTGGCAAAGCTAAAATATTACAGTAAATTGTGCTGCTTGCCCTTTGATAAAACATAGATGTTTCTAATTAATAGTGGTTTAATAGTGATTTAGTGTTATGGTGGTAGCAAGCAAGTATCATGATTGCCCTGGAGAATCTACAAGACCTCTAAGACCAGCATGGTTGATCCAACATCATATGGATATGAAATCACAGACACGTAGAATGTTAGTTAGAGAAGGGAACAGAACATGAGTTGTGGTAAGTGTGGGTTCATTAAATCCAATAGTAGAAAATAAATCCCAAGAAGCCCTTTTGATCTGAAACGATTGCTCCTCAAAGACAAACAGAGGGGTGCCTAGAAGTATTACTCTGTATCCCAAGGAAATTCTCTGTCTACCTGGAAAGTACCCAGTCACTGAAAGCAGGAAGTATTTGCATTGGCATGCAGCTTTGACATACCTGGAATGGTTTTAATTTAATACCCAAACCTCCCTGCCAATGTCAGCATCCAGCCATGTCAACAGTTCTTTTCCATGTGTGAATAAAACCACTAAAGATCTCACTTCTTTCTGGAGGGATTTTCTCCTCCTCATGGGGACGTTTAGTCAGCTTCTAAGTCAAAAGAAATATTTTTCAACCAATAAATTGTATTGCCTATAAGATTTTTAACTTAAGAAAATATAAGTAAACATACGCATTCATTTTTTTCTATATACTCTGATTTTACTGCAAAGTTTCAGTGCTGCAGACTGAGAGGTTTCAGATGACTTACTTATTTCAGCAGTGAGACACAGTTGTGCCACCTTCACAAAACCAAGTGTGAGAAACATTAGTATATTTTATAAGTTTATGTATGTGTTCCAGAGCCTTCATGTGTATACCACATGAGTGCAAGTACCCATGAAGGCCAGAGGAGGGTGCTAGAACTGGAGTTACAGGCAGTTGTGAGCCACCGTGTAGGTGCTTGGAATCAATTCCAGGTCCTCTGGAGGTGCAGCGAGTGCTCCCACTACTGAGTCATACATATCCTTATCACCTCTAAATACATTTTTAAGTACCCATGATGAACTAAAACCTTTTGTGTTTGTTTCACATTCAAGAATAATAAATTAAAAAGTGTCTTGTTTTGCTTCAGCTTGTGCTTTGCTATTTTGAGGGCCATGTGACAATTTTCAAGTTGAGTGCATAGTACTTGGTAGTTGGGTATGCAGACAGTTGTGTTAATGATAATTATCATTATGAGGTTATATCAGTCTATTATAGGTTACATCACAGGGAAAGTACTTGAGTTAATTATGTGCAGGATACACGTTAGTGAAATTAAACATGATTTCAAGAAGGTTCATGAAGGTTTTCCTTGTTAGGATAAATTATTCATTAGAAGAGATTCAAAAGGTGACATCATTCCAAATAATCTCTAGGATAGCCCTTCTTGTCTTCTTAACTCTATATTAATGTTCTCATTTCCTGAAAGTGAATACATTCAGAACTGGGTGGAAAGCTTTATTGTCTTTAGTAAAGATGTCAGCCTTAAAAATACATGTCTTGCCCTCCAGGCATGGTAGTACATGTCTGTAATCTGAGCACTTGGGCAAGAGGATCAGGAGTTTGGAGCAAGCCCGAACTGTATGAGACACTGTCTCAAAAGAACAAAAATATTGGTTTCGTGGGAGCCTAGGCAGTTTGGATGCTCACCTTACTAGACCTGGATGGAGGTGGGTGGTCCTTGGACTTCCCACAGGGCAGGGAACCCTGATTGCTATTTGGGCTGACGAGGGAGGGGGACTTGAGGGGGGGGGGGGGGGGGAAAGGGGAGGCGGCGGTGGGGAAGAGACAGAAATCTTAAATAAATAAATAAATAAATAAATAAATAAATAAATAGAAAAAAAAGAACAAAAATAAACAAAAGGGGACAGACACACTTCTCTTTTACAATAGTCTCACAAAAGAATTTGCCATCACCAGGGAACCTATTAATCTGAGTATGTATTGTAAATTCATGTGAAGAATAAATGTTGAAGTCTGAGAGATGCTGACCAAACCTAAAATCCCCAGAACCTCAGTAAATGCTGTACATGGCAGTGTGTGTCTGTAATCCCAGTACTGGAAGTAGGCTGATACAGGTGGACTTCAGAGATCCCTGGCCTGAAGCATGATTATTAAAAGCTCTGAGAGAGAAACTGGGGTTCAACCTGAACACCAGGAAAGCAAAGCAGCCAGCCCCTGGCTCTTACCTCAACCTCAACCTCAAAATAGTAATCCTGCCTCCAGGAATCTCAGAATGAGACTGTGTCTGCTGAGAGCTGTTTTCTTCCATTTTATAATACTCTCTAGTTCTGGCATTAAAGGCGTGCACCACTGGGATTAAAGGCATGCACTGCCCAATTTCTTTCTACAGCAGTTAGTGTGGCTACCAGGATTATATGTGTGAGTTACCACTGCCTGGCTATAAGGCTAACCAGTATGCCTGTTCTACTCTCCCAATTCCCAACGTTCAAATCCTCAGCACCCCTGTAAAAGCCAGGTATGGTCTGGCATGCCTATGACTCCAGTGTTAAAGGAGCAGAGATAGGTGGATCCTCTGAGTTCTTTTGCCAGCCAACCTAGGCAAAGTGGTGAGATTCTGGTTAATAATCACATGTCTCAAAGAGCCAGGCAATGTGATGAGAGCTGAAGAAACCAGGCATCTTCATCTAGCGTTTGTTTGAGTGCACAATGGTGCACACATATACCACCCAAACATACAACACCACACACACACACACACACACACACACACACACACACACACACCTACTAACCCTAGAAAGGGAACCCACGACAGACCAAATAATGATTAGAATAAAATCCAATTTGATGAACCAGTGGGTTTTTGGTGGGATTATTAACAAGAGCCAGGAGTGTGAATGAAAAGTGACTTGCAGGAGCACAGATGACTCAAAAACAGCTGCATCATTAAAAGCCCACCGAGCACAGGGCAAGTCATACCCTTAGAGCTCTCTACACAATACGAAGGCAGCTTGACTGGTTCAACTTGTCTGAGGAATCTCTTCTTGACAGCAGGGATGGTCAGAGTTCCCTTCCCCAGAAGTTGTTTACTTCTTCTATAAGTTGTGTAGAGGCCCTGTAGAATCTTCCATATCCTGCTTTCCCAGACATGTAATATTTTGTTTACCTCCTGATTCTCCAGAGCCTCCAACAATTTCCTTGAGGGATTATTTCAATGCAGAGGAACCTAGTATACAACACACACACACACACACACACACACACACACACACAAATGATTAACTAGTATATAAATATAAATAATTAAGACAGAAAGCAATGCACACAATCCTAAAAATAATCAAAACAGAAGGTAATATACCCATATTCAGGCTATAAAATCATGCTGCTCTAGATCCTAATGCAGAGACACCCTATCGACAGTTCCAAGGTCAGTATTTACTGTCAACATGTAGATTTGGGCTCTTCTTTTATGACGAACTCCAATCACAGGTAGAAGTGATCAAAAAAGAATGAATGGAATTGAAGACAGTGAGCCAACGGTGATTACTGTAATAACTTAATTTGTGTCTGGAGGACTTGAAGTACCAGAATGTTTTTGGAACATACTTCATTATTTTCCACAATAGAATGCATTGCATTTCCAGGTACTATCATAGAATTGTTATTCATTTAACAAAAATGTGGCTGTTTTAGCAAGAAATTATACTTTCATAATGAAAATTGACTAAAAAATACAATGAAGTATTATCTAAAGAAAATACTTTCTAAGAATCAATGTTTTCCCATATCTTCTCTTATTGTGGAGCATGGACTTTGAAGATTATGTACGTACACACATATTTTAAATTATATTTAAGGATCAAGAATGCATCCACTATAAGATCATTCCATTTGCTTCCAAATTATCTGTGAAATAATCGCATTAAGCAAGAAGGGATTTTTGTTTCAAAAAGCAAATATTTGAGAAATGTTATTATATGTCTTAAGGTCTATGTGATCTAGGGGCTGGAGAGATAGCTCAGTCAATAAAGTGCATAAGACAAAACCAAAGGACCTGAGTTTGCTCCACAGCACTCATGCAAAAAATCAGACGTGGCAGTGCCAGGAGGTAGAGACAAGCTGATCTCTTGGGCTTACTGGCCAAGCAGCCTACGCTAATGTGGGGGAGGGGATTCCAGTGAGTGGCTGCTTCAAAAAACAAACAAGCAAAAGCAAACACACACACACACACACAAAGGATGATGGGTACTGGGAAACAGTCCTCAAGTTTGACCTCTGGCCTACATATGCACACACATATGTGCAAACACAAATACATATGGACATACACATAGATGCATGTACACACACATATATACATATATACACACACACACACACAATCACAGACAATATGATCATTGTTTAATTTATTGTTATTTCCTCAGTACTTCTTAATGCCCAGAACAGAAACAAATGTGTTTTAAGACCAGGGTGGTCATAGTAATGAACTGACAGAATTTATGTCTTTTTGGGAGTTCTGGCGACTGTCTCTTTATGTTCCTTGGAGCAGAGTGGCTGAGTCCCCTGCATAGCAGAACAGGAGACTGATGAGAAGCCAGAGGAAAGCAACATGGGACAGACAGACAGCAGGGCACAGACGCCCCAATGAACAGCCATGGCCTCTTTGCCCAGGGCCAGCACCAGCCATGGAAAATGAATCCATGCATTTCCTTGTATCTTCTTTAAATCCTAGTCAGCCCTTTGAAGATCTTTCTAGAAGTGCCTTTCTTTCCCTGCGTTTTGCAAAACCAGAAGGTTAAGGAGGCGTGTTCTTGCCTTTGACCCATCACCTTCTCTGTCATCCTCAAATCCATCTGGCCTGGTGAAGTGTACACGAGGCTGGGAGCGTTTCTTTAAGCATCACCACTGCCCTGCTGGTTTTTTGTAATATCTCCAGTTTTCTATTTTATCAACCCCTCATTTGTGAACTGCTCTGTGGGTTATTACTGGCCTCAGCTTTTCACTTTGCTGGATGAGGAAAAGTGGAGAGAAAGCCTCAAGATTACATATTGCAGAAACTATTTTGCCCTTAATTCCAAATAGAATCTTCCCTGTAGATGTAGTACAGACAGGCTTGAGCAGGGAGATTGGGGAGGGGGGTAATTTTGTGTTGTCAATCCCAATTTTAACAGAAAATGAACCATTGGTGAAGCTGTTAAACTTTAATAGTGGTTCATAATGGATTTCTGCAGCAACCTTTCTGTTTTCTTTCAATAACTAGAAAGAAATAATGGGACATAAGTTGTTTATATTAAAATTGTCCTTTGTATTAAGTCACACAGGTAAAAGTGCTGCACGTGTTCAGAAAATTCACTGGCTGGGCAATTACTGTTTTCTTTCTGGTATCTCGTTGTTTGTCCATGCTGCCCAGGCCTAAGCCGTGTGTGTGTGTGTGTGTGTGTGTGTGTGTGTGTGTGTGTGTGTACATCTGTGAAAGTCATCTTGTATAAGCTCTTTGATATGTTACAGAATCATCATCCATAAAAGAATAGACTTTGTTCAAATAAACATAACAATGGGAAACAATTTCTTCTTACACTCTAATCATAAGTAAGAAAAAAATAGTGCATGACATTAAAAAAAATTAGGTGTGTGTGACCTGATAAGTGAGTTCAATTCTGGTCCTATCACTGTTTCAGCTCAAGATATTTGATAACTAGCAACCTTCAGTTTCCTTCTCTCCAAAAGGTACTTAATAGTTGATAATATTTGCCCTTATCACCACTTATTCCTACATAGAGACAGAGACTCCCTTAGCTAAACATGTTTTATAAAACAAACTCTTATGGTAATAACTTACCAAAGTAAAAATGGAATCTTGTGTACCTTATTTTCTTAATTGTATGTGGAAGCTGGAAATTCAGTCTCACAGAAGTCTACAACAATATAGCCTGTAAAGGATGTTGGGGAGTAATAGGTTTGTGCAGCCCGGTAGAAGCAACTCTTATATCCAATGGCGAACTGATAACTGTGGCTGCAAACACGTGTGTGTGTGTGTGCATGTGCGTGTGCATATGTGTGTGCATGTGTGTGTGTGGTGATAACGATGATGCATACTACAATATGCATGTGGAGATCAAAGGACAATGTTTGGGAGGCAGTTTTCTCCTGCCACCTTGTTTTGAGACAAGCACTGTCTTGTTTCTGTCATTGAACCGTGTATTCCAGGCTAGCTGGTCCTCAAACTTCTGGGCGGTTCTCCATCTCTAGCTTACCACCTCACTATAAGAGTTCTGGTATTGCAGGTGCATATACCAGTATATCAGATTTTTCCACATTGGTTCCAGGGATGGAACTCAGATGGTTAGTTTTTCTGTCTCAAATAGCTAAAAGAAAGTTGGTCTGAATGCCAGTTACCTTCAGTTTATCATTATGTTACTTACATATGTGCATTAAAATGCTGTACCATATCCCATAAATACGCAAGCTAATAAAATGTATGTTGAACATAAATCTAAAATATTGCATTTAAAAACAGAGGCAACATATAAAGCAAGTTACATTCTGCAGACAATATTCTATATAGAGTAATTTTTTGTAGTGAAAATTCACTATATAGGACTCTATTTTCCTTCCCTCTGCTTTCCTTTCAGGCCTCTATTTCTCATTGTCTGCATTTTCAGTGACTTCCCATCATACATCCCTGTGTGCAATGGAAATACATGCATCAGCTCTGAATGCTTCCTTGTTTCTTCATGGCTCCCTTTCTTCCTCCAAACACACCAGACTCTTCCAAGCCTTCTTAGTTTGGTCATTCAGACACATAGATATCATAATTGCATTGTTTCTTAGATTTGAATGTTCATTGGTAAATATTGATTTTATTCTATAATAATTTAAGTCTTTATGCTAATTGAACTTATTGAAGTCATATATATCTGTCAGTTGTATTAACAATACACATTACATTTTATAAACAACTTTAAGTACATATCAGATTTTATGTTTATCATAAAGTATTATTGAGCTGCAAGTTTCTATTCTATATTGATGATGGTGGTGCCTGAAATGTCTTGAGAACTCATCATTTATCATTGTCAAGGCCATTCAGAAATTGCCAGTTAAAACTCACAACAGCAGGAGGCTGTACACAAAAGGTCACTGAGCTGAAAGGAATGGTGTTCTAGAAACTTGTTCCAGAGAGACCGGGTTAATTTCAATTCTCCAAACTATCATAATGAATCCTTGAATAAGTCTTTTAGTATCAGTATGCTCTAGTCTCTGTAAAGCATCTCTTTGTGCTGTCAAGAAAAATTATATGTCTTTTCCTGTTCAGTACCTCAGGTTCTCTTAAACTACGGTGTTCTATAGCTAGCCATGTATTTTAAATTTCATTGTCATTACCAGGAGTGTGTTCAATGAGATGCTAGTTCCTAGCACTACAAAGCATTAGCAGATAATTTACAGCCCCACACCTAAGCATCATGAATCCTGATATGAGTTCCACCAAGTTAATTCCCAGAACTTGAAGTAGTTAAGTTCCCCAGTGAGAAAATGACTCCAGATACAACAGAATTCTGATTTACTTCATGCTTGTTAAAGGAGGGGCAGGTATTTCGAGCACCCTCACAGTACTTTTCAAGCCCGAAGTGCTGAGCTTCCATGCCACACAATCTTTGTGGTATTCTTCTATTCTACATGGTTTCAACATTTATTTCATTTTCACTGTGCCAAGTTCCTTAAACATCTAAAGACATAATAGAAAGCTGTTCTGTTGTTGGTGATACTGAAATTACCCTGGCTTGAAGTCAGACGCAACTTTACCCAAATTTTAAGAACTGCAAAATGCCACACATAATTTAACTCCCTTTTAGAGGAGCTGCATTTACGGAGACAATGGGTGTGGATAACTATTGATTGCCTGAGACATGTTTTCTCATTTCAAAAGCCCGTGGTGATTCCATCTGCGGTTCTGTCTTGACAGGCACGAGTATATTCACAGTCTATGAGGCTTCGTCTCAGGAAGGCTGGGTGTTCCTCATGTACAGAGCAATTGACAGTTTCCCTCGCTGGCGTTCCTACTTCTATTTCATCACTCTGATTTTCTTCCTTGCCTGGCTTGTTAAGGTACGAGGGGGAAAAAAATGTGCTCACAGTGTGTCTATTTTATCATGTTCAGCATGTGTCTTTTTTTTTGTTTGATTTTATTGATCACTAGGTTTCTCCATCTCCAATGTTTGCTAAATGTGGTTTGCGTTTCCTTTCAGAATGTGTTTATTGCCGTCATCATTGAGACCTTTGCAGAAATCAGAGTTCAGTTTCAGCAGATGTGGGGAACTCGGAGCAGCACAACTTCCACTGCAACCACACAGGTATCTTTTTGGCGAGATGATCTCCATTCATTCAGCCTCGGGCACCCCATCCTCATAGCAGTGAAGTCCTGGGAAACGCTGCTGGAATGGGATGCTACAACATGGTACTGTGGGAGAGCGATTTGAAAATACAAACGAAGAAGTCCAAAGCCAGAACAGTCATCCCAGACTTTTGCTGTGGTGTGGTGAAGGTCATCTTTAAAGAGCCATGCATGACTTCAACATAAAACTAAAATTGCCAACCACGCTTATTACGGCCTTTGATTTGATTCCAGGACCACAAAGTCCACAAAGGCTTATTGAGTAAATATAGCAACTGAAAGTTTCTATTTTTATTGGCCTTTATTAGTATTACCACAAGTCTATACAGTGGTCCTTATATGGAGGATTAGAAGTGTTGGTGTCGTAAATGTGTTTAATTCAGAACAAACCAATAAGGGGAGAAGAAACTCTAAAGAGGATTCCTCAATCCCCGTTGCACAACTGTGGTTCTTGAGAGGTCATCGGTATTCAGTATGGTTTTCCCAAAAAGCTAGAGATAGCATGAAATATCACAAAAGCAGCAGAGCATTCAACTATGTATGAGGCATTCTGATATCCTGTTATTTACTTATTTATTTTTGTTTTCACATTTTGTTGTTTAGAAACAGAAAGGGCAAGCTCGCATATCATCTAGAAAGAATAGAAAGAGAGAAAAAGAAAAACCCAGAATTATTAATGAAACAGTTTAATGCTTTTAACAATTTTTTGAGATTAAATTATAAAAAAAAATATGTTTGAAAATGGTTGTATAGATTACTGGTGGAAAAGCCAAAGTGAAAATTTTATATTGAAGACCTTCTGATGAGACTTTCAGCAATCCTATGTTCAAGTGTTGCTAAATGCCACAGATACCACAATTGTTCAGTCTTTGTTACAAGTAAAATCATGTCAGTGTTATTCAAATTTGACAAAAATAATTCCAACTTCCACGAAAAGAAATTAATATGCTACACAGGCTGAGCCATCAAGGCCATGTTATGACACTTTTAAAGAATCCACCCAGAAAGCCCTCATTCCTTATCTGGTCCCCGGTAGCCTACTGTGAGGTGGAATAGTTTCAGGTCTCCCCTTAGGTGACAGCCTCTTGGCAGGCATGTTTTCTTTGACAGACATTGAGATGTAAATGGAACACAGAGCTGTGAATGCAGCTCGTACATGCAGCCCTCCCAGGCAATGACCTAAAATGTCCCTAAAACCATATTTTGCTTATTAAGTAACTCTGACAGATAAAAGTCACAGCTGGAAAAGTAAAGCGCCAAACCAGCTAGCAATTATAATAGAAGACAAAATGTGAAAATTTTGAACAAAGTCGTACAAAATTGCACTTAATGTGGAGGCATAAGTCAGGAATTCAAGAGGGAACGCGCCTGGATGTTCAGCAGAGGTAATCACACAGAGAACTGTGAAAAACCTTCATTAAGAAAAATGCTATGGCTGAGGACCTGGTTGCTAAGCAACCGGAGCTCCTGCAGGCTGCCTCTTGGTAAAATACCACTTAGGCAGCCTAGCAACTGGCCTCAGGCTCCACCCACCACTCAGTCACCACTTCTAAGAGGTCCCAGATGCTTTTATGTGTACAGAAGGGAGGCGGAACATTTGCCTGCAATGACGGTTACATTTGTAAAATCTAACCTAGCTCAGAGCCTGGACTTCTGTTTCATTGGTTTAAGGCACTAAATCACAAGAGTCTAATTCGGAGAAGATAGGTTCCAAAGTGGTAAAATCATGATGATTTTTATATGACACAAAGGTTTTTGGACATGAAGTCATTTCTTGCCTTTATCTATAATGTGGGAAATTTATGATCACTGTGTTTTTCTCACCAAATAATTAAAGAAGACTTGGAATATTGTGTTTATCAATAATCCCTAAGTATGTAAATTTCCTATGACAATCATGGTCATAAAAATGTACACGTATATATGTATTCAGACACACATGTGTACATGATGAGGATATAGTAGACTTTTGGACATAGGCAGTCCACTAAGACTTGGCCCTAATATTTCAGAAGAAAAACAGAAACCATGATAAAAAAATTTAAACTATCAAAGTAATATTTTTTTCATTTGAATGATCTGAGTAGCCACATAGAATCAAATTTAGGAAATACAAATTTTTAAGCTTTTGCGCATAGCGTGTTATGGTGTGCAACAGCAAAATGAAGGGAAACCAGAAGGGATCCTTTCAGGTTCCTAATCATGGACCTGCCTGAGCTGTGCTGGGACTAGTGCCTCATTCCTGCATGGTTCTTGGGGTTGGTGACTGTTGTCACATACTCAGAGAGGGACTGGTGTATAGGGCAAAGGTTCACATTCCTTTTACAAAATGTGCCTTTGTTAATCCTCAATAAAATTTCTCATGTCACCATATTTAGGGGTGTGGCCCTACAATTGGATGTTAGTATGTGCTGATGTGAGCTAGGAAACCTTTACATGCAGGGATTCTCCCTAATCTGGACCTTCACATCCCATACTGAACACCTCACTTTAGACACTTGCCATCTCTTCACCTAGAATGCTTAGGCTAAGGATAAGCTGATTTCACTTTGTCCAGAAAAAAGTTTAAGGATCCGTCAAAGCCCAGAGCCATGCCAACCACTTTTGCACTCTGTGTATTCCAAGAGAGGACACAAAGGAGACAACCCATGCATACTCGAATTTTATAAAGGTTCCATGGCCCAATGGCGTCCTATTAGAGATCTGGCAAATAAGCCTTAGGCTTTGCGGAGAGAACGGTATTCCTGAGACTTTCATCTATGACTGAGCATTCTTGCCGACAGATGCTGTCTGAATTATTATTCTCTAGCTAAGCTACATGACGGATAAGGTGGAGTAGATGCAAGTAAAGGGGTGATTTTGAGTTGTTCCTTCTTTGCCTTCCTGTCAGCATCCTTAGAATTTGTCTAAATGAACTTCTGTAAGAATGTGCGCTCCTCAGCAAGAAAAGCGGAGAGACATAAATGAAAGACGCATGAGCAAAAAATGGAATTTATTCACCCAAAAGAAAAGAAACACTCCATATAACCTAATGCTCAACTTGAGGAAAAAATTGCTTAGTGTCCCAAAGCCAGCAATTTTCACATGAAGAGGCATTACTCAGATGTGTGAGAAGGCCAGTAATGGATGCAGCTCAGAGAAGGGCTGTCCCAGATTGGTGTAACTGTGAGCTTTTTCCAGTGAGAAGCCTTGGGAGTGGATAAAGCATTTACCATAGGAAGTGAGGAGTGAAAATGAAGCGTTGTGAGACTGACTCCCTAAATGTGTTATTTTGCTGAATATTTTTTTCTAATTCATTTTGACATAGAGTCTCACTCAATAGCCCGGGCAGATTTGAACATATAGTGGTCTTCCTTCAGCCTCCTGAGTGTTAGTCTCATGAGTATGTAATGACATTCATGGACAAAACATATTTGATAATAAATTTGAGCCAGGTAACCATGCTCATGAGTTTAATAAATAATCTGTTTTTAGATACTTAATTAAAAAAAAAGAGCAGAGCAATTTCAAAATAAAATTTTTTCTCCGCAGTATGTATGTGTATATATGTGTGTGCACATTTTAGGTTTGTAATTTTAAGTCACTTTTTTTAAGATTCCCATTGCTTCTATTGTGATTTATCTGACCTCACTTCAATGGATAACCTGATGACTGGGATGAGAAGAGTATTCTTAACTATTTTGTAAATCAAGGTGCCCGTCGCAAAATTCCATCATTTTTAAAGGAACAAGCTTGAGCTAATTCATGGGGCTGAAATCTTCGTGCTTTCCCAAATGCTTGTACTGAGAGGGACATATTCATGAGTGTCCCTTACATTGTGATGGATTCTGTCACTCCCACTGATGATCGCTACACTATACCAACAGTGGCATTTAGCACAGTGACACCACAGCCTGCCTTACTTAATTCCTGTAGCCACACTAGTTGCCATAGAAACGGGCAGTGCATGCCATTAATCCCAGTGGCCCACGCTTTAATCCCAGCCCCAGAGAGGATTATAAAATGTGAGGAAACAGTTCTCAGTCTCAGTCTCATTATGAGATTCCTGGAGGCAGGATCGCCATTTTTGAACCGAGGTAGAGGTAATACAGACAGTTTTCCAACACCAGGCTGCTTCGCTTCTCGGATCTTCAAATTGAACCCCAATTTCTCCTCTGAGTTTTTATTAATCATGCTTCCTTTGGCACCCAACATGGGGCTATTTTACTCTCTGATCTTCAGTGAAGCTTTATTTATTAACATACATATAAAATGCCACTACGTTTCTTCTTTCTGTCTAAAATAAAAAAGAAGGCTATAATAATATAAAAACTACATGCCATTACATATTATAGTATACATTATGATATAGCCACTGCAGGGTACTACCAGTGTCCTCTTTGTTCTATCCCCATGTGAAACTCTCTATTCTTAAGAAGATGACACTTAATGCTGGCTGACAAGGTCTTCCTAAGTATATTGTTCCAAGAAGTGTAACTGGAACATCTTTCCTAGAAGAAAGTTGTCTTAGTTAAAGTTTCTATTGCTGTGGAGAGACATTAGGACCACAGGAACTCTTATAAAGCAAAACAATTAATTTGGGATGGCTTAGAGGTTCAGAGGCTAGTTGAATGTCATCATCAAGAAGCACGGTGACTCAAAGGCAGACATGGTGCTGGAGAAGGACCTGAGAGTTCTACATCTAGATCTGCAAGCAGCAGAAGAGAGTTTGACAGTGGATCTGGCTTCAGCATCTGAAGCCTCAAAGCCAACCCTCAGTGACACAATTCCTCCAACAAGGCCATACCTCCTAGTAGTGCCTTTCTCTATGGGCCTATGAGAACTATTTTCATTCAAATCATCAAATTCCATTCCCTGGCCCCAACAGGCTTGTAGCTGTACCATAGTCCATCTTCAAAAGTCCACATAGTCTTTAACAGTCTCAACACTGTTTAAAAGTCAAAAGTCTCTTCAGAGACTCGTGACAATCTCTAAACTGTAACCACCCTATAAAAACAAAATTGGGAACTTCCGACATACATTGGCATAGATATACATTCCAATTCCAAAAGAGAAGAAAGGAGCAGAGTTAGAAAATACTTGCTAGAACAATATTGAAAACCTGCTGGGGAAACTCCAAAATCTGCATCTCCATCTCTAGATGCCAACTCCTTTCAGTTTTGTTGAGTACAACATACTTCTTTCTTGTGAACTGGTTCCACTTCCTGTTAGCAGCTTTCCTGGGCAGGTATCCCGTGACACTGGCCTTGTCAACATCTTGAGGTCTCCAAAGCAATCCAGGCTTCACATTTACGGCTTCACCCAGTGGCCTCTCTGAGCCGTTAGTGATAACCCTGACTCAAGTCTGGACTCAGCAGCTTTCCGTAGTCACAGAGGGAGTTTCTATAACCCCTTCCTTATATCCTTGACTCCAAATCCAAATTCACATGGCCGAAACTGCCAAGTTCTGCTGTGTGCTAGGGCTAGAACATGGCCTACTCATTCAATTACAGTTTCACTAGCTTTCTGTATTTGATGGTTTCCGTCACTGTCTAATCTTGGCTTAATCTGTAAACCATGGCTGGCCTTGAACTCAGAGATCTGCTAGCCTCTGCCTTCTGAGTACTAGGATTAAAGTTGTGCACCACTGTGCCTGGCCCTAAGCTTTTCTTTTATTCCTTTTTACTCTTCTTTAATTCTTTTTCGCAAATTGGAAGTTTAGCTTGATCTGAGGTCACCGCTCTCTTTATTCCACTTAGCGTCAGGCTTTTCTCTAATCTGTTCACACTTCTTAGTGCTGCTTTTTTCCTCTGTACATTTTGTATTTTTCCTTGCTCAACTTGCTCCCTTTCATTATAGACCTGAACAAGACTGGCCATTAGCAGCCGTGTGACACAGTCAATGCTAGGTTGTTTTGAAATGTCCTCTGTAAAGCTGTTAATCCATAATTCTTTAATTTAGTCTCCTGCAAACTTTTTGGGAAAGGGTAAAAAGCAGCCACATTCTTTACCAAAATATTAAAAGAATGATCTCTAGGCCACCTGCTAATATCCTCCTCTGAGACGTCTTGAGCCAGGCCCTCACAGTCCAAATCACCCTCAGCACTACTGTCTCCCATGTCCCTACTAGATGACCCATTAAATTCTGCTTAAAGCATTTGGCTGCTTAAAGTTTAAAATGTCAGCAATGGTTACCTCTTGGGATATTGGTTGATTTTTATCTTATGCACATTTTTAGGATCACATTTTCGTGATAGAATCAGAAGACGAGAGTCCTATGATTAAAACACAGGAACCATTGTACATTTTAACTAAAACCACCTATGTTATATTCTACTGTATAGGCCAAATACTGAATATAAGCAGCATACGTGATGTAGATTTGTGTCCTTTCTGGGTAAAGCTGGCTGGCTCACTGGTCCAGGCTGCCAATGGCCAATGAGCCATCACTCACCATCACCTCTCTGCTCCACTTTGCAGTCTCCCTTTCCATGGTTACGTAGAAGACTACGATGCCTCTTTAGCTGCAACTCTTACATCTATGTCCAAGTCAGCAGAAAACAAATACAGGAAGAACAATAAAGTTCTGCTTACAGCACATAGTCAACCACCTGGTCAAAATAAGCTTCTAGGAAAGGGTAGTAACTTTTCCCTCTTTTGGAGCCTTATAAAAATGCCCTGTCATTGGAAAACAAAGAATGACCACAGTCATGCCCAGAATCCTCCCAAGAGATCTGAGCCCCTTAGGATTTTTGCCTCCATCGGCTAGCCCAGTTTCAGTCTCAAAGATCTATAGTTATATTAACCAATCTAAATGTTGCATGATTTAGGTTCCAAAGAAAATGAGACACTTTTGCATTTCTGTTACTTTATTTAATACGCAGGGGTGACCTCCAGATAACACTTTTGCTGACAGTTAAATTGATTCATTTGAGTTTGGTCTGCTGGAGAAAAATAATTTAGCATAGAAAATTAGTCTGCCCCAATGAAAGGAAATATCAGCCCCAGGAGTGCTTTGTGCCTTGACAAGACAGTATAGAAGGAACTGGCAGAGTGTTCTAAGCTGGTGACTGACAGCATAGGTTTTGACATTTGCCCATACAAAAAGAATCCCAGAATCCTGACAGAGTCTTTAAAGTTCCCTTTAGCCGGTTTGTTTTTCCAGCCAGTCTATATTCTCAGAATGGGTCCAGTCATGAAGGATGTACTTAGTTCTACAACCAAAAATAGCTTTTAAATTTTATTCTTAAGAGAAGGTGAGCTCTGTAATAGACATCTGGGGCTCACTATTTGTGATAACATCTCTGGTAAAGGAATCTTTGTGTAAATGTGCACCCCAATTGTTTCATTTAAAATTTAGATATGTGGTCTGTGAGGTTATGCACTTATTTCCCTATAAATCATGATAGAAACTTTCCTTGCTGCAAATGAACTACAATCTCTCTGGCTAGTGTTTGAAAGTATGATTATGACACATAGGTAATGATCCATGTACTGTGTCACTCAGATTTCCGTTAATGATTTCTGTTTACAATATGGGGGGTCAGACCAACATAAAGCCATAAGTATTGGTAACAATGAAAATGTTTAGTGTATAAAAAACAGACTTTAGGCAGAAACAAAACAGTGGATTATTATGGTTAACATCTTTATTTCTTTAAGAAAACTTTAATTCTACTTTACCTCATTAAAACCAACACACACAAACACATGCACACACACTACTCCTGAGGAACAGTGTAAGTGGGAAGTGTCTTCCAGCTGGATATATGTTGACAAATGAGAACTTACTTAGGAGTGAACTATGTCATAAGATTATCAACCACCTAGACACCTGAGTGAGCAGGTCTCAGGTTGCCCAATAGCATCTTGAAATTTATCTCTTCTAAGCCAAGATAAATGACATGTACCTTTATAAATATACCAGTAAAATTTCTGTTAAGCAAATTTATTGTGACCCAGTTAAAATAGTTACACAAAGTCGGTTAAGCATCCCCTGACCCTACTACCATTGAAATCCCTCCACACACTGAAGGGGAACTCCTGATACTATTTGACATGAGAATGTTTTTAGTTAACTCACTAAGAAATATCTATTAAGATTTTAAAAAGTCTTCTTACATATACTCAGCTGATGCGACATAATGCTTTAGAATTCTAACTACACTTTATTGCAGAGCTAAACAATAACAATGAATATAGCCACCTAAAAACACTAGAATATTTTTCCTGCTTAGAAGAGTATATAAAAGATTACATATGCAAACTCTTTGTAAGGCAGAAACAAGTGCTCACTAAATGCAATTATTACCATTGCTCATGAGAGTGTTATTATTATTCTCCTGTTTTCAGTATTAAAATGAGCATAGCTGAAATGTTTCAAGACCCAAATATAACTCTTTAAGAAGACAGATTCTCAGTAATATTTTAACACATAGAAAGCTGCAGACAAAGCTAGAGTTCTCAGTGTTCCATGCTCAACATCTCTGACTCATCACTCTCTTTGTCTTAAAGATGTTCCACGAAGATGCTGCTGGTGGCTGGCAGCTGGTAGCTGTGGATGTCAACAAGCCCCAGGGACGTGCCCCGGCCTGCCTACAGGTACAGCACCATACCATTTTAAAAAATCATCTAGCCTGAATCTTTGACTTTTATTTAATACAAAAAAATCCATAGGCTTCAAGCTCTAGATTTGCCCAGATTTATCAAGAAGTCAGGGCAATATTTTATTCTATCCTGTATTTATAACCTAACTAGTATTCTTTTAAGTGTATAGTAGGTACCTTACTTTGTTTTCTGTTGCTGTGATAAAGACCTTGACCAAAAGCAAATTGAGCAGAAAGGA
This sequence comes from Alexandromys fortis, assembly GCF_014885135.2. NCBI lineage: Eukaryota > Metazoa > Chordata > Mammalia > Rodentia > Cricetidae > Alexandromys > Alexandromys fortis. The sequence goes on from NW_026067950.1 coordinate 820,092, forward strand.
TTTATTTGGCTTAGATATCCATGTCACAGTCTACAGAGATAAGTCAAGGCAGGAACTTGAAGCAGGAACTTAAAGGCAGGAGCTGAGGCAGTCAATGGAAAAATGTCACTTACTGCCTTTGTCTCATTCAGTGTGTTTTCTTAAACCATCCAAGATCACCTACTGTACCAGAGCTTTTCTTTTGGCCCACCATCCAGCTCCTAAATCATCACACAGAGACTTATTATTAGTTATAAATGTTTGCCCTAGCTTAGGCTTGTTTCTGGCTAGCTCTTTTAGCTTAACCTGTTTCTTTTTATCTACCTTTTGTCTTGGAACTTTTTACTTTTCTTTCCTCTGTACGTCTTCCTTTCACTATGTCTTGTGTCTGGCTGGCTTCTTGCCCCAGGTATGTCCCTCTTTCTCTCCCCCTTCTCTCATTCTTCCATTCTCTTCAAGCCAAGATTTCTCCTCCTATTTATTCTCACTGCCTGTTAGTTTCACCATCTTTTCCCTCCCTAGCTATTAGCTGTTTAACTCTTTATTAGACCAATCAGGTACCTTAGGCAGGCAAGATGAAACCATTGCAGCATATCTTTACATAATTAAACACAATCCTTACATCATTAAACAAGTGTAGCATAAACAAATGTAACACATTTTTGCGTACTTAAAATAATATTCCACAACACCCTACTAAGAGAAAGCACCACCCACAACAATTATTAATCAAGAAAATGAACCCAAAGGCTTTTCTTTTGGTCAATAAGATAGAGGCATTTTCTCAGGTCTTCCAAGATGACCATAGCTTGTGTCAAGATGACAAAAAAAATGACAAATGGGGATTTGATAAATGATGAATAATGGCACATGAGCAAAAGCATTTCAACACTATCAAATCAACAGAAATTCTTGTAAAAATATTTCCTAAAATTCCCGAGTTACTTAGGGCTGTGAGATACCTCCATAGGTAACTGCGAAGGAAATATATTAGCACATGATCTGTTATGTTACGTGTCCAATCTCCAGAGCAAGGTGATATCAAGGTGTCTTCTTAACAAAGAACTCTAAAATTAAGCATGGGATGATAGACTGCAAGGGCATCTGAGGTCATGGCAAGACTCAAATGGTCAGAAGATAGGGTCTGGGGTCCCTAACTGTGAAACTTCTAGATTCACTCAGATTTGTTTAGTGTTTTCCCCTTCAGATATTTAACTTTCTTGCATATGTACAATTTATATTGAAGATTTTATTTTTCTTTTCTATATAAGGTGCACAAATATTTTCCCCTCTTTTGTAGGTTGCCTCTTCATTTTGTTACTTATTTGTGTGTTTCTAACATTTAAGTAATGGAAGCTAAGTTCATTATCCCCAGATGAATAATGGTAATATTAAATATTATCTTGTGGTTTTCTTCTCACCTATGTTGATTGTAATACCATCACTAATATACAAATACAGCAGCAGCTTCTACTATTACTGTTACCATTGTTTACAGAGTTCCATGTTTTATCTGATTGAAAAAATATTCTAGGAATCACAGACTTGTTTGGAAAATAAACTAGCAGAGTACCAAATAAGAGACATATAATTCATCCAAAGTTATCTAAAGCCATATTACTCCCAGGAAGTATTTCCTTGATACATTCTGCCAATGCGCTGCTTGTTTGAGACCATGGAGACATGAAAATAGGAGTAAATGCCTTCTAGAGTGGTGGTTATTGCCGTAATTGGTTCAATTTCTGGTTCCAGGAAGTGAGACTCATGAAGACAACTAAAGCGGGGTTTCAAAAGAAGCCGAGCACTTTAAGACCTTCTAATGCTGCATTGCTCTTACACGCATGCTCTTTCATTTAGTAAATGCATATAGAGCTACTACAGGTTTGGGCGTAGTTTTTGTAGAGAATATGGCTGGTGTGGCTCCTACTGATGTGGAGTTTTCCCTTGCTGGAGAAACTAGTGTTAAATAACCAACATTAATCAGACTCCATTTTGCCTCGGTTTCCCAGCTCTTCGTCCCGACCCCCCCCCAGACTAGAACTAAGAGTGTTGTTTACCACAGGTCTAAATTTGTCTGTCATAAAGCATTAAAGGGCACTTGTCTTTGTCTCAATGGTAAGAGAGTAAATAAGTCACAGCGAGATAGCACCAACAAGCACACTCAAGTACTTGTTAACAGAATACACTAAGAAATAAACCTGTTCTTCATAGAAGCAAAGGCTGAGTGTTTTATGCCTTTTTCTAATTTTATATGTCTTGTTGGCACTTGTTTGAGAGACTCATAAAATAAGTTACAGTAATGTTATTTTAGCAAGTAATATGTAAATTTAAAAATATATTATAAAAATAGCCCACCCACTAGGTTTTGATCCTAATACATGAACTGGCTTTGTGGGAGCCTAGCCTGTTTGGATGCTCACCTTCCTGGTCCTGGATAGAAGTGGGAGGACCTTGGACTTCCAGAAGGGCAGGGAATATGGACTGCTCTTCATTCTTGAGAGAGGGGGGAGGGGTTAGGGGGAGGGAGTGGGGGGGAGGGGCGATGGGTGCGAGGAGGGGGAGGGAAATGGGAAATTTTTTTGCAACAACTAAAAAAAAATAAAATGAACAAAAAAATAGCCCACCCAATATTTTATACTTTCAAAATTTTACATTTATAACTAAGCATAAATAAAATGGGTCAAAATCTCCTAAAAATTGGGAATATTAGAATAATGCCTCTCCTCTTTTGTGCCAATTCTTCCAAATTTGCTACATTTCTGAGTTGGTATTACATTTTCACCTCCTTCCTCTCCTCTTTTGTGTCAGTTCCTCTGAATTTGCTGCATTTCTGCATTGCTATTGCATTTTCTCCTCCTTTTTAGCTTTCTGTGTCCTTGTCTGGCATTTTTGCCTGTGAGCTTTCCCACCAATTATAAGCAATTGGACAATTTAGAAATATTAATTGATGTGCCTCAGTCTTCTCTACCTTATACCAAATGTTCAACTCTATTGGTCTTCCTGCCTTCTCTTTACATTTATAGGTTGTGGAATTATGCAGATGAATCATGATATATGGTGACCCAATAATAGAGATTATCGTGTTATTAGTGGCCCAGCCACTTCTAATCTGCAATTAGAAACTATGTGAATTCATTTACCATTATATGACATTCAAATTAAAGTTGTAATCAGAGGCATACTAAGTATAATGGGAATCACATGCAGGCATGCTGAGAAAAGATTCAGTCTTATGTCCTTAGCTTGCTCTTTTCTGTTTAAGATTAATGAAAATAAATGTGCATTGCCATGAATTCTAAAGTCTTAAAATCAGAACAGGAGGATGGACGGACAGAACAGTGTTGTTTGACTTGTTAGGTTAATTCTCAAGTTCTCTAACATAATGTTCCTCATGTTGTGGTGATCCCAACCATAGAATTGTTTTGTTGCTGCTTCATAACTAATTTTACTACTGCTATGTACTTGCAAATGTCTATTTATTGATAGTTCTGTCCAGGGGCTTACAGCCCACGTGCTGAGAACTGCTGGTCTTCAGGCCTGAGTAAACCAGTCCTCCCAACTGGATTATTTTCTCTTTGCTCTAAAGCTGACTCTAATATTCATCTTCCATTACCACCTCATCATCTGAGGAAATTATGTGGGCATTTGTGTTTTCAGTTGAGAAACGTTTGTCACGATGTCAAAGAGCACGCCTATTGCAGGTATCTGAAATCTCAGGTCACTGTGCATCCTGTACCTTTCTCTTCTGAGCTATGTAGTTTTTCATTTCTGTTTCTCTCAATGTACCTGTCTCCATTCTCTTCCCTAATCACTATAGCTTCATTCTGGTTCTTGCACATCACCCACAGTGGCTGTCTATGACTCTGAGCATGGTGACCTCCCTCCCACACACATTTTCAGAAGAAAATCCCTAGAAAACTTGCAAAATGCGAATGAACTGAGAGGAAATGTGATGTAAGAATAGGTCACAAGATGTGGAAAACCTTGATTTCAAGAATTCAGTCATGGGAATTGATGCAAAAGCAGATGATTTAAACAGAATACAATAGCAAGCACTTGTTATTGTTGATGGGGACTTGGTACAAGACAGGCAAACATGGATATGGATTTTCAAGTGTGTAAACGCTCAAATCACTTATAATTATTCTTAATGTCTGGTGTCTGTTAGAATGTCTCCACGATCATTTCTGATTCTCTTTGTTTCTTTTGGTTGGTTGTGTCAGGGATCTGTCAATCTTGTCTTCTCAGAGAACCAGCTCTTGTGTTTTTCTCTTTTTTTCTATCTCATCAATTTCTGAATAAACCAATCCTGTATGAATTTTATTATTTATTGTGGGCTACTTGGTTTGGTTCTTGTTTTTCTTTTTTGTCTGTCTGTTTGTTTTGAATTTTTGTTTGTTTGTTTGTTTGTTTTCAGTTTTTTAGTTGCATCATGAAGGCATTTATTTATGTTCATTTTTTAATGTAAGCATTTGGAGCTATAAATGTCCATCATAGGGCTACTTTTAGTGTGTCTCAAGGGTTTTTGTGTTATATTTTTATTTAATTTCAGAAGACTCTTTTTACTTATTTCTTAATTTGTTTATTAATTTCTTCTTTGACTCATCCATCATTCAGTAATGGATTTTAATCTCCTTGAGTTTTTGTACTTACTAGGATGTCTTTGCTCTCAATTTCATTTTATTGTATTATGATGCAATAAGTTACACATAGTTATTTCAATTTTTCTGAATTTTTAAGATTTGTGGTCTATTTTAAAAACACAAGTCATACATAAAGGAAAATCCATAAGAATAATGGCTGCTTTCTCAATGAAATCCTTGAAATACAAAACAATCTAAAATAATGTATTCCAAGTCCCTAAAGACCACAGCTGGTGAACTAGACTAATGTACCCCTCAGAAAAAAAAATTTGTCTTAATTATAGAAGAAAAAATCCAAAGTATAAACAGCCTAAAATCTTATATCTGACAAACCAAACTTAAATACAAGAAGCCACATTTTAAACTGAAAACATGAATAAATAACCAAAAGATTGTAGAAAGAAGAAAAAAATCTATAGCTCCTAAAACTTTATCATGGAGTCCTGATATTCTATCCTTTTCTTAATTCATTCAACTTTTAAAGTTTTCTTTCCCTTGAGTTGAAATTCAGTGCCATCTTTATTTCTGCTTGAGTTCTTTTTGATGTTTCTGTTGTTTTGTTCAATTCCACTTTCAAATTCCGGATTATCTTCATTATTTACATCAGGCTTATGTTTGTGGTTTCTTGGGCATCACTCAAGCATTTGTTCTCTTTAAATTCATTCTCCTTAAGTTCATTGAGATGTTTCTTCGTGTCTTTTTTCAATTCCTTGAATTCTTTAAAGAAATTTACGATTGTTTTTTACATGTCATGTCCCAAGATTTATCAGCATAATTCTCATGGGAGAAAAAACATTTTATGGGATTGGATGGCTTTGGGAGTTGTGTAAGATACACCTTGAACTTTCATATTGTTTTTATTTTTGCAATGACGTTTGATCATGTTGATTTATTCTGTGTTTGATGCAGACAGAGTAGATTGTGCCAGAACACAGGATTTTTAGGCTGGGTTGGTCATAAATGGTGGATATTACTTAAGTAGAATGAAGTAAGTTAGACAGAGGCGTCTGGGCCCTGGTCCAAATCTGGAGTTTGTAGGTAGAACTGAGGGTTGAGGCTTTTTCATGGAGGAAAGGATCAGTTGAACTCACCAAGCTAGATTCTAGGGTACAGACGTGTAGGACTTGGCTATGTGGAGAGAATGAATGTGGCACACGAGGCGTCTGGGAGTGGGCAGAGCATATCCTGGCTGAAGCCTACAGGTAGGTGTCAAGCAAGGGTGGCCAGGTGAAATACTGGATATAGGGCAGAGGCTAAGTCCTGGAGTTGAGAAGGGTATTTGGGGCTGAGAGAATTAGGTGGACTTGCCTAGCAAGGCTCTGCTGAAAGATGTGCAGGACCTGTTTAGGAGGAGACACTGGAATATGGCACTCGGGCTGCCTATAGATTGGGGCCAACAGACTAACAGTATCATATAGCAGTGTGATTATGGCCATTACATGCAAACATATTTTCGTACATTTGTTGTTCACTTATGAATTTCTTCAGACTAATAAGCAATCTTCAGATTGCTAACATGTCACTTAATATAAATGATTTTCAGAAATATCATACATTTCTAAAAGTCATATCACTTATATATTAATACAAAGAAATAAAAAATATAAAATATGGGGACAAATCCAAAATATGGATAATAGATGCATGGATGCAAACTGTGCATTCTCCTGCTGAAGGAATCTTGTACACTGTTTGAAGATATATTGCTGTGACTGGTGTAATAAAAACTGAATGGCCAATAACTAGGCAGGAGAGCTAGGTGGGATTTCCAGGAAGAGAAAGATCTCTAAGAAGAAGAAAGACAGAGTAACCAGCCAGTGCAGAGGAAGCAGGATGAACAATACAGAAATGAGTTATTGAGCCACCCAACAGAATGTAGATTAAAAATATATGGGTTAATTTAAGTTATAAGAACTAGTTAGGAACAATCTAAGCTAAGGCAAAGATTTCATAATTAATAATAAATCTTGTAATTTGTGAACGGGCAGCCCAAAGAAAAATCTATCTACACTTTGCTGTTATTTAGGCAGTGTGAGAAGTCTCTCGTGCAATATGATGAAGCAATTTAGAAAGTTTCTTGTATGTGTGCTTAAATGTGGGTCTCAGAAAATTGAAGAGTTATAATTGACTCTTTTAGCATCAAACCCACCATTAGGTAGCCATTTAAGTGCTCTTTTTTATTGTAACATCTGTGTGAGGGGGGTCACTATAATGCGTGATGAATAGAATCAAATTAAATGGGAAAGTCATTCCTCAGCCGTGGCTATGACAAGCCTTCCCCCTGTCTCTCAGGTAGCAGTTTTCATCCTTGACAATTTGATAGATGCGGCTGCATTCTAGGCGCTCTCTTCCCACACATGCAAACCCAGTGGCCTATTATCATAAGGAATATCTGACAGGAAAATGAAGGTACACATGAGACATTAAATTTCTCTGGTAACATCCCATGTTGTTCCCCTTTCTGCAAGGAAAAGAGGTAAAGGGCTTTTTTTTTCCATGAATAGGTCAAATTATGACAAGATTATTACTGTAGTGTTTTAATGCTTTTTGAGAAATTTTCCACTGAAGGTGAAGATTGAGAGGTGGTGAACAGTGTGGTACATGTATTTTGAGTGATATCCTTAGATCGTTCTTATAATGTCTGTCTTCTTAATAAACCATCCCACAACTGATAGGTAATTTTAAGAACTGGTGGTGCCTGTGAGGCATTAAGTTCATCTTACCAGTTAGTATCTTCTGTCTTCCTAGACCAGTGTGAGAAGATAAGGTCTAGCTAAGACAATGTATCCAAGGGCCCTTTGGAACAACTTTCCAAAGCTTTGTGAGTTTCAGTTTCCTTACATGACAATCAGGAATAATATGATCCTTCAATATGTAAGTACCAAGATTCATGCTCCTCAAATTCCCAGTATAGGGACCTCCCAGTATAGGAACCCAGTTCACGAGCTTCAGGCAAGGGGCTGGAGGTTGAGAATGCAGACCTTTTAACACTGATACCAGAGCTCCCTTTTATTAACACCATGTAGACTTAAATACACTGCAGTCAATGGCCAACAGGTGATAATCCCATCCTTTGATCCTCTAACTAGGCACAGCTTCTAGTCACTTCACTTAGAAGGTTCTAGGAGGGAAGAACAGCTGAAAGCCAGGACTCAGTTAATCCCAACATCCAGCTGAAGGCCAGGACTTAATTGGTCCCAACATCAGAGAGTTGGCCACTCAACCTAAAGAAAGGACCATCCTTGTCAATAGCACATTCACAGCCTCACTCACCCCTTGAGGGTCATTGCTTACATTTAGGAATTTGGTTTCTGCACATTCCATGGTCAACGGACTCAGCCTCCAGGCCCAGCCATGTACTCAACCCACAATCCCCAACCCCAGGCCTTGGAAGTCAGTTTTTTGTCCTTGTTCCTAAATCTATTCATTTGTTTATTCTAGTTTATAGATTTAAAGTGTATTTCCTTGACGCACTTACACTGTGAAGTGACTGAATGCAGCTAATTGGCATGTATACTTGTATGCAGACATACAGGCACAATGGCATGCTCCATTTCTTGTATCAGAACTAAATTAATTGACTTAGAGGAAAATTTGAGGAGAGGAACAAAATAACAGTGTTTGGATGTGTTTCACCATCACTCTTTTTTTTTCTAGCATGAGAGAAAAATATGGTGAAAATTCTAATGTTCTGATCTTTATTATTATCTGAGGCTAGCATATTAACAAGGTCAACACATCATTGTTTATGAGCCAAGATTTGACATTCTCCTTCCGGATTTTTTTCCAAATGTCAATAATGAAGTCATGTAGGGACACTGAGTTCTTAATTCTTAAATTATAGTTAAACTAATTGGGAGCATTTGGTACAGATCTTGGTTTACTTCTCCTTTCTCCCACTAATCCATAAATGTGTGGCCACAAAGTGTGAGGAAACAGGGGCATATTAAGCACTGTTCAGTAATATGGTTCAAAGCATGAATGTCCATTATGGCATTGTATTCAAAAAAGCCCATGCTGTCTTAAATTGAAGCCTTTGCAAGCAACACACACCATAGCTAAAATCAATTCAGGACAGATGATTTTGTTAAATTTTAGGAAATGGTCTATTTTAAGTATTTAAGGAATACTTAAACCTATATATACAGATCAGTATGGTCTTCAGTACAGTCTCTCAGAGTCTAGAAATGTATTTGTGGGGTCCTAGTGCTGAGCAAGTCATATTAATGTGACTGCCTTAGTATTGTAGATTATGATGAGTCTCTATAGAGAAAAATGGGACTTAAACATGTGGTGCATGTGGTTTGGCCTTGGATAATGAGGTTGAATACCTTTAGGACATCAATAAATTTTCTTCCCTTTCCCCAAGGAACAACATTCATAATCAGATCAATAATTTTTAAATCTGCAGAGCAGACCAACGATCTATGGAAAGACCAAAATGCCTGGGATAGCTTAGCGGTTAGCAACCAAGTTAAGTTGTTTGGTTTATGCCATGCTGGTTTATAAAGGAAATACTAATTTTTTTTCTTGTGAATCTATGATTTACCTGAAAAGCCTTCCCAGTCTATGCCAAATCTCAGCTAATCGTTTGGACAACTATGGTCAGCCACTCTTCCGTTCACATCTATGCTCTTGGCTTGGCTGACTGAGTGAAGAGGACGTTAGGATCCATAGCTAGGTCAGCATATCAGTGTGGTGGTTCTGGCACCCTAAAATGAGAGTAAGCAATATTTCACAATTTTATTCTCATTGCTCCTCTGTTATTATAAACTAACCAGAGAAAAATCACATGACTGAATGATTTCTGTAGAAGATACTGCCAAAGGCATGGACATGCATGTTGGTTCAGTGTGAGGCCACCAGACTTTTCCACACAGATTGAAAAAGATGTCAAAATTACTAGCTAAAAATAACATTCAACCCAGATTAGCAACTTTTCCCATCCCAGCACATGTGAGTTTCTTTTTTTAATTTTTATTTATTTAATAAAGATTTCTGACTCTTCCCCGCCACCGCCTCCCATTTCCCTCCACCTCCTCTAATCAAGTCCCCCTCCCTCGTTAGCCCAAAGAACAAAGGGTTCCCTGCCCTGTGGGAAGTCCAAGGACCACCCACCTCCATCAAGGTCTAGTAAGGTGAGCATCCAAACTGCCTAGGCTCCCACAAAGCCAATACGTGCAGTAGGATCAAAAACCCATTGCCATTGTTCTTGAGTTCTCAGTAGTCCTCATTGTCCACTATGTTCAGCGAGTCCGGTTTTATCCCAGACTTTTTCAGATCCAGGCCAGCTGGCCTTGGTGAGTTCCCAATAGAACATCCCAATTGTCTCAGTGTGTGGGTGCACCCCTCGAAATCCTGAGTTCCTTGCTCGTGCTCTCTCTCCTTCTGCTTTTGATTTGGACCTGAGATTTCTGTCGGTGCTCCAATGTGGGTCTCTGTCTCTGTCTCCTTTCATCGCCTGATGAAGGTTAATATTCAGGAGAATGCCTATATGTTTTTCTTTGGGTTCTCCTTATTTAGCTTCTCTAGGATCACTAATTATAGGCTCAATGTCCTTTGTTTATGGATAGAAACCAAATATGAGTGAGTACATCCCATGTTCCTCTTTTTGGGTCTGGCTTACCTCACTCAG